>NW_017277450.1:507473-823520 GCF_001594065.2 Cyphomyrmex costatus | reverse complement strand
GTGTGTGTGTGTGTGTGTGTGTGTAAATACATTATAACTAACCTAGAGCTGATTGTGGCGGATAAAATCTCAGAAGAACATTTCTTGAGCCAGGAACTTTTCCTGTCACTGTCGTGGGGGGTTGAGCTGCTGGATTGCGCTTCCAATGCTTCATAATATGAGAAAAGGAAAGTTGCATATGCTCCTCTACTGTCTAAAAAGATATGGACAAATAATTGAAAAATATTTATTAATATATTTTAATAAAACATTACAATAATTATATGATTTATTAACTAATTTCACGGTGAACTTACCACAAGATTAAAATGCTTCGTATTAAAGAACATAAGCGTGCTTAACAGAACATGTGGAGAATGGGCACCTAATTGTTTGCATTCCCATAAATGCTCCTCTTCCACCCTGGTCACGATGTATTCTGCAAAACAGACAACATGGTGTTCGAAAAGATGAAAATAAATGATAAAATAAAAATGATGAAAATAAAAATACAAATGTTATAATAAAAATATAAATATTATAAATGGATAATAAAATACTTACGTGCATCGTTGTATAGTACAGAGAACCTTTTCGCTACCTCATTTAGACAATCCGTAAATTTCTCATAGTACGGATCCGTGAATATGTTATCAATCCTGTGGTTTTCAAAAAGATATTGCTGTATTCCTAAAACAAGTACGCGAACAAAATATTTAAGATTAAAATCAAAATTTACGAAAGAAATAGGGTAGAGTGGGACTATTTCGTTCATTTCTCAGGATGTTGGTCATATTTCTGAGCAACGTATATTGAACATTTAAAAATCATACTTGTACTCTCAAGAAGCAATCATGATTGTATAAGGTAGTTATAAGTATGTTACTACATAAAAATATTGTTTGTTGCCATAAATTTTACATTACTTTAAGATTGAAAATGACGAAATAACTCTGCACTACCCTATCTGATATAATTATAATTGCTAATTCTCGTATTATTCAAAAGTTGATTTACCTAAGCAAAGATAATATATTGTATCGGGAGCATATTCTGCACCATTCGGTTTTCTCACTTCCTTCACAAAAAGGCATAGTGAATAATTTAACTCATCCGCGGTAAGTTGTAAGAGATCTGTCTTGAACAACTTTATCTTTCTCGTCATTGTAATTTGTTTTTCTAATTCAGCATTTTTGCCCACGACCTGTATATTTTTAAAATTATCCGTAGTAGATATTTCTGTCTTGTTATCGTATATATAAATAGAAACATTTACGAACCCATTGTCTCCATGCATTTACGCCAAATGTATATTTTAACGCCATATTAGCATCGGGTTTTTCTATCGGCTCCATAATGCGTGGTTGCGGGGGTGGCTGTGGTTCCGGCGGTGGCATTAATGGCATATCATTTGTACCAGAGACGCGTCTCATCCGTTTAGTTGGTGTTGATCGAGGTTTGTATGGCACAACACGTTTCCTTCCTCTAGAAGTAACCATCAGTCGTTCCGATTGCACTGAAAAATATATGAGAGTTGTTAAAAATTAAGTTAATTTTAACAGTATAAATGACGAGATATAATTATATTAATAGATATCTTGCTAATTCATTTTTAAAACACATTACATACCATCGTTGTCCAAAGCATTTTCTGGCGGTGCCTGCGTAGCTGTAATCGTATTCGGCGTCAAGGCAGCTTCCAAATCGACTGCTGGCTCATCTAATTCTCCTGTGGCCATTTTTAACGCCATTTGCAACATGTCATCTCCAAAGGTGTTACTGGAATCAACTGCTTCCGGACTGAAACCATCACTATGTAAATTGTCTTGATCAGCTGTGTCACCTTCCCTAAACAAAAATTTTTACTTTTGGTGTGTGAAATAAAAATTTTAAGAAGCAAATAAATTATAATAATTATAACAAATATCAATTTTGTATCTTCAGTTATCAGACAGATTATTAGCTTAATATTATTTTGTGAAATATTAATATATTTTCTTTTATTCTAAGTTTATTCCGTGCAGAATTAATCTTCCGCCGGCAGACGCAGAGTCTCGCGAGACCCGCGAGTCAGAATTATCTAGTTTTTTCAAGTATGATGCGTGAGTCAAGTGCGCTTCTTCCTCTCCTATTTTATGTTTATCGCTCGATTTCGGAGCAGCTCAGTGAAATTTAATATAAAATTGTAATTACGAGAGATAAGTTCCTACATTTTGCAATAACTTTCTATATATTCTAGCTTAAAATAGCAATAAATGCAGTCATTGTTCACAATGTATGTAATACAAAAGAAAATTATATGTAGTCTGTGAAGAAAATGAATAAATATATGTTTCTATGACAAAATATGTGTTCCTCTTCCTACATATTTGAAATAATCTACTACATATTATAATAAAAAAACTATATTAATTATAATAGTTATAATAAAAATTATTAATTATTAAAAAAAACTGTTTTTTTAAATATTTTGAAACAATTTCACTCTTGGATGAACCTTTGACCCTGCGTTTACCGTGCGTGCGAGTATCACGACGTCCGCTGTCTGAGGGTTAAACATATTGCTATTAAATATTGTAGATATAATTCTGCATTTAATAATCTAAACTTTAAATCAAAGATAAGAAAGAGTGCTGCGACAATACCTTCTTCTTGCGTTACACAAAACAAAATAAAGTTTTCTTTATTTATTTCTTTATTTTGTTCTACATGAGTGAATTACACGCTTCTAGCCATAAATTTTAAGTTTGTTTTACAAATTGACAAAAGTTACTTTAAGTTCATAAAATGAGTATAACTTCACAATTGTATAACTTCACAGCTTGTATTAACTGATTTAGATAAGACATTAGCAGTGTTGTGCAGTACCTAGGTACTGTAACTAGGTACAAATTTGCGTATCTAGGAATTGTACCGAGTACTTTTTTTTTCTGGTACCTGTACCTATACCTAGGTATCATTTCTTGTGTACCGGTACCTATATTTAGGTACACATTAGTTATTTTTCAAATCCCCACAATTGCTTAACTGAAAACTCATCATACAAGATCTGAGTGTGCAAATTTATTAGAATGATCTAAATTAGAATGAAAGTCTAAATGTTTATGATTTTTTAAATGTAATTATTCTAATAAATTTATTTACACATTCAGATACTGTGTTAATAAGTAACATTTTAATAATAGCAGGGTACTAAAATGTCACATTTTTATAATAAGTAAATGTGTATCTTGTTACATTCATATGTATCATATGTCAATATATGTACATGTCAATTCTGATAAAACTAAAATAGTTTTATAAATTAAACTTGCATAGAATATTTATGTATGTATACATAAGATATATGTATAATAACTTAATAATTAAATATTACGTGCAGATACATGAAATATATAGATTATATTTAACAAATAAGCTGTCGAAATTGCATTTTGTCGTCAAAATGCAATTTATCCTGAGCTTTCATGTTAAAAATAAAAGTACCTATAAGATACCTTTAAGGTACATTTAAAATACTTGTATCTGTACCTATGTATATTATTTTTTTAGTACCTGTACCTCGGTACATTTTTTCTAGAGTACCTGTACCTGTACCTAGGTATTGAAAATAGAGTACCTTGCACAACACTGGACATTAGACAATATATTAAAAACTAATTTCTTTTTATATATAATTAACATCTTATTTATATTTATCGCTAACTCTCAAATTGCCCTTCACTTTTTCCTTTTATTGTTTGAAAATAGTCAAAAGTAAAAAGAAGAGAAGGTCAGAGAATGATAGAAAAATAAGTAAGTTGGATAAGAAAAATAAGATAAAAGAGAAAAATAAAGTAAATTAAAATAAAGTAAAAATGAAAATAAAAAAAATAATAATAAATTCATTGTTTGTAGACAATTTACGGTCGGTACAAAAATTAGTTAATAATAATAAAGATCAAAATAAAAATAAGAATAAAAATAAACGGAAGGAGGAAGCGCTACGTCTTTGTAATTAGACTGTTACATAATGGGCCAAGTGAAATCGTATCATTCTGTAAATTTAATCCATGTTTTTATTTCTTAACCATTTCAGACAAAAGTCTTTTGTTCCAAATATTTTCTTTGTCTAAAATTTTAATATTGTTCCAATCAAAATCATGAGATATTTGTATTCTATAATTATCGATAATTGAGCAGTGTCCCTATTAATATTATTTCTATGTTCAGACATCTGTACTTCAACGCATCTGCTCATCATAAGAGGCATCGCAATCTTTGTACATCCGCCTGCAAAGTTGTTGGTAACGGATCTTTCTGAATTCTAATGAAACTGGTTTAATGACAGGATGCACAATGAAAACTCATGTCTCTTGATTTAAAATATTACGACATGTGACAGATTTTTCTTTACAATTTCTATTTTTCAAGTATAATTTTAAATAAAATTAGTTATAGTTTGGTTTTTTTTTTCTATAGCAATTTTGCCAAATTAATTTTAACATTGTTATAAGATAGAATACAATCTTCACAATTGCAACGTTACAAAATTAGATTTGATGGGTGTTTTTTTTTTGTACTGAAGAGGACCCAAAACGAGGGTCAAAACGTATACGTTAATGTAATAAATTGTATTTCATACACTTACATCTTATGTTGGCTCTTTTACACATTAATTATTATATTTAGACAATATATTAACGCAACGCAAATTTAACTGGCGTGGCTAATTGCTCTTTCTTATCCTTGATTTAAATTTTAATTAGAGAGAGCTGAGCCATTTTAATATTCTACTTTTCAATCCGTAAATAATATTAATTTGCTTACCTATCATCTACCGAATCCGAATCACTGTCATTGGTCTTTTTTTCGGTAGCTACCATCTCGGCCATCATAAGAAGTTCAGCTTCGTACGGATCAGCTGGTATTTTCTCTTGTATTTTCTTGATATCTTTTAGAATTCCCTTAGTACTGTTTCTCGTAGTAGGTATGAATAGAGGAACGGGAATGGGCAGAGGGAAAGGCATTGGAACTGGGAAAGGCATACTATACATATGCATTGGAAATGGAACGTAAATTGGAACTGGTATGGGTACAATCACCTGTTGAACGTTTTCCGTCGTTTGTGTCTCCTTTGTACAAGGATGAGGACGCACAGAAACTCCTTTCGTATGTACTATAGGCTTACACTGCATACTCTTGTTATGCACCTTTACTGGACTAGGTGGTCTGGTAATCACTTGTTGCTGGCAGACCATTTGTGTTGCTTGACTCGCGTTCACAGGTATTACCATACTATTTTGCTGTGGCGTCGGACTTGCTGGTCCATTCCCTATTGTAGCTAAGCTCGTTACCGAAGAGATAACAGGCATTGCTTTCTTATTTTGTATCTCATTGGGAACAATTTGATTCGTACTTTTCTGTGGTAATGTAGTCCTCTTGGGTAAGCCTGTAGGTACGGGATCATCGCTCGATGGTATAGTTATAGGAGACTTAGTGTATTGTGCTTGAAAATTCATGACGCAATTGTACGAACAAAAATTACGTATTGTTGCATCTGACATTGTTAGATGATAATGCGCTAATGAATATTCTTTACATAAATCACAGTTAATTCGTTTTGCAGATACTGCATTGATGGAAACCTACAAAAAAAATTTTTTTATTATATGTATCTAACAGTATGTTGTTAGAAATCAATTCCAGACGATATGGCTAATGTATGTAAACATTGGATTATGTGATATTAATTCTGTTATATAAATAAATTCCATGTAATCTATTAGAATCGTATATATTGTTAATATTGACATTAAAAAACATAAAGTTTTTTTTAAAATCGTAGAAGACCAACGTTGGACTACTTGACTATTACATTGGCGAAATGTATACATTGACTATGTCGTCTGAAGTTAGCTTTATTTTACGTAAAATATTATACCTGATATAACGTTAAACAATTTAAGCTGCACATCATCAGGGTTTGTCCCGTTTTTGATAATTCCTTTTTAATCATATCAAAGTTATATTTCTTTACTTTGCACCAATTACATGGAACTATCTTTCTATTCGTTATAATAAATATATTTAAGCATGTCTTGTTACAAAACGTATGAGGCTCATTCTCATAAAATACAATAAAATGTTGCTTATTAGGTAATTCAAAAAATTTTTTGCAGGTAGAACATTGTTCAGGTTTGACCTGTTTCACGAACTTAAATGCAGCAAAGCAAGGTTCGCTGCATATAGCTACTGGAGTGCTATTGTATATTTGAACTTCGCAGTGTACAAGTTTTTCCTAAAACAAAAAAAGAAAAAAATTACACATTTAACAATTATTTATAACGAATGAGGACCAGAAAAATTACATTACCTCTTTACAGACGCTGCATGGTTTTTTCTCTGTTGCTGGTGGCTCTGTAGAATTCATTTTTGAATATTTTTCCATACAGTCTTGAGTACAAAAGTCTTTAAATTGTCCTTTTTCTCCGACTGGCGCAAGAAAACCGTCTGTGCTAAAACTTATGTCTTTTTGACAGTAACTGCATACTTTTAAACCCTTTTTGAATTCCTCTAAACACGACGAACAACAAAACTGCCTTACGTCACATCCAAATCTCACGCAATATTTTCCTAAACTCACAGCTTGAACTGTACCATTACAATTCTTACAGAAACTTCCATACTTTCTTTGGAACTTTCCTAAACATTCTTCATTACAGAACTCCATTGTTTCCCAGGAAAGATTTCGCTCGTCCTTCGCATCTATAATTAACATGCAAGACGCACAACGCTTCTCTCGTTTAGAGCTGGTTTCTTCGGTTAATATATTGATTACTTTACTATTAGCTGCTTTAAATAATGCCTTACACGTTTTTGAACATACAGGATAATTTTCTGTATTAAGTTTCACTTGAAATTTGCATACTCTTTCTTCACCACATTGCTTACATGTATCTTTGCTACTAATCTCTTCTACTTCTGAATTTTTTTCATCATCAATATTAATAATATCCATTGCTGAAATTACATTTTTAGTTGCTGACTTATCTAGAACAGTCGCTTTTTGTTTTACGGTACTTTCTGCTTCATTTTCATTTAGAGTTATTAATTCATTTTGTGAAACATCTTTCTGAAGTTCAGAATTAGATTTGCTACTTTTCTGTGTTGTTTTTTCGCATTTCGAATCTTTGGTAATTACAGATTCATTTTGATCATCATCTATTGTTTTACTAGGCTTATTTGGTATTATTACTTTCATGCTATCTGGAATGATACATAATTCATCATCTTGTCCTGGCAATACGTCGGTCTGTTCTTCGTCTGTTTCCATCGGTGTAATTTCGTCGATATTCTTTTTCGCCTGTTCATCTTGTCCTTTGTGTGATTTCGTGGAGGACATATTTCTCGCTTCTGTTTCTGACGTACTGGTACCCGGAAGATCAATGTCCATTGAAGTACTTTCGAGAGTATCAATGGCAGTTTGTACATTATTTGATGTTTCAGCAATATTATCCATGTCTTTATCGATAGTATCATTAGCATCCTTTGAATCGTTTAACGCAGAATCGGCACTAAGCTTTTCGTTACAGTCATTTTTAGCATTTATCGCATCCTGCAAATTATTACCTTGCTCATATATCTTTTTAAAACTAAGCCCGTTTTCGTCGATTTCTGCCTGTTCTATGTTTTCGGACGTAAGATTGTCACCGCCAAATGGATCCTCTGCGTCCATAGACTGACCTTCAATCTGAGAATCATCCTGTTTGTCATGAGGGAATTGTATAAACTCTGTGTTTTCGGGTTCAATGTTTTTCTCAGACACATCCTTTTCAGAATTTTCTAAATTACTGTCTGAAGATTCCGAATCCATTTTTTTCTCCAATGCAGCTTCAGTCTGTAACACTTGCATATCATCAGCATTATTACTCGATTCATCTAGGATATCACAATCTTTATTATTTTCTTTAGATGACATGTCGGATTCATTTGCAACATTGTCGGTAGATTTCCTACTATCATTTGCAGTATCATCTTGAACTTTACACGAGTCATCAAGAGTTAATGATACCTCTGGATCGCATATTTCGGTCAAACTGGATATATCTGGTTCTGCCGTTTCGACAGATACATAAATCGGTTCGTTTTCTTTACAAGAACTTTCAACCGTAGTATTTTTTTCAGTTATTTCGACTGTGTTAGTCTCTTCGATCGTTTCGACTGTGTTATTTTCTTTTGTTGTTTCAATTATGTTACTTTTTTCAATCATTTCGACTGTATTATTCTCTTTGATTGTTTCCATTGCATTAGTTTCTGTAATTGTTTCTACTGTGTTATTCTTTTTGATTGTTTCGACTGTGTTATCCTCTTCGGTTGTTTCGACTGTGTCGTTCTCATCGGTTGTTTCGACTGTGTTGTTCTCTTCGGTTGTTTCGACTGTGTTGTTCTCTTCGGTTGTTTCGACTGTATTGTTCTCTTCGGTTGTTTCGACTGTGTTGTTCTCTTCGGTTGTTTCGACTGTGTTGTTCTCTTCGGTTGTTTCGACTGTGTTGTTCTCTTCGGTTGTTTCGACTGTGTTGTTTTCTTCGGTTGTTTCGACTGTATTGTTCTCTTCGGTTGTTTCGACTGTGTTCTTCTCTTCAGTTGTTTCGACTGTGTTATTCTTTTCAGTTGTTTCGATTACGTTATTCTCTTCGATCATTACAGCCTCACTGCTGTTTTCAGACAATGCCATTTCAACTGCTGTTTCAATTTCAGCATTAATTGCATTATTTTCTTCGATCATTATAGCCTCACTAATATTTTCAGATAATGCCACTTCAACTGCTGTTTCAATTTCTGCATTATCTTCCTCACTGGTTTCTAAATATGTATTAGAATAATTTTTTTCCACATTTGATATAATCGAGTCTTTTTCAAAGGCTATTGTAGTTTCTTTAAGTAATCTTTTTGTTTCATCAAGAACCTCTAAAATATCTTTATCAAATTGTGATTGTTCAGGCTCCTTATTTTCTTCCACAACTTTTTCGATGTAGCTTTCAGCATCATCTTTATTCTCAGAGTTGCTCACAATTTCTGGTTGAAATACAACACCAATATCGTCCAAAGATACTGGATTGTCCTTAGAATCCATTATTACTTGTGACTCATCCATTAAAAATATCTAGAAATGCATGATAAATTTTAATAAAATATTCACAACTTTTTTAATAAAATTTGACAAGATTTTGAGAATACATTCCTGTTACACTTATTTTATCTTTTATGAAAAAGAACATAACATGATACAGTACACAGATTTTGGGAAATATGTTTAACAAAAACGAGCAGTACTCTGAATATAATAGAGGATAAACCTCGAAACGAGGAAGGAAATAAAAAGAGACGATATCATAGATACGAGCCGACATCAACATTGTTCGTAGGCGATATAGGTTAGGCGAAAATCCGCTCGTGCCGTTACGTTTCCCCTACCTGCTACTGTCCAAGTAGTTAATCGTCGATTCGATATCGTTGAGCTCAAATCAATTTATGCTTCAATGGGACGAAATACCGCGAACACGTGACGTATCAGACGATATTGCGTATCCATTCGCAATGTTCACGAACGGCCGTCTGCTACAAGTACATACAGACTGTTCCGTTAGCCGGGGAACACGGCGAAGTGACGCGCAATCAGTGCAACGACGCGACGCTATGAACCCCTGCTGACTTCACACCTCAAGTCCCCAAATCACGCGAGTCGTTCAAATCGGACGATGCGATTATCGAGAATCCGTCGTACCGATATATAGCGATGTTCGATGGAAGTTTCCGGGATACCGAACCGGCGAGGCAATGACCGTACATACGCCAATTGTGGCTAACTTCGTTCCGTAGAAATCCTGATCACGAAAAAAAAGGATATTGCTTGCTTGTCCATATGAATTCGCGCGTAAAAATGCACGGAGGAACGAGCCAATCGCAGGCGTAAACGCTGCAAAATAGCATTTGCAGAAAAAGCAGCTTTGCAACTGTTGTAAGATTTTTGGATATGTTTGATTTATACATTTAGATCCAATGCGGAACTAACGACAAGATCAATCATAGTAATGAATTTTTAAGTCCTCATGTTTAATAGAGTCCTATGTATAAAGAGCGGCATTCGAACCTCCACCATTGATCGGGTACCTACCATTATTTCCGCCATATTTGGACCGCTCCAGTGTTGTAAACATACTCCAATCTCTCCAATGGCTTCAACTCTGTACTTCGACGTGGCGATATTAACTTCTCTAAATAATTTAATTTAATTTGAATTTGTATCAATAATTAACAAATCTGACGTAAGAAGAACATGCGCATTGTGCGTGCAACGGAACGCAGCCAAAGAATATTGTCAAAATTATAAATATATGCTTCTTTTTATATATATGACTCTAATGTCAAATTCGCGATTGGTAGTAGCCGATTGGGATAAAATTCCTAAGTTCAGATCTGTTCTGTCAAATTTTCTATTAAAATATTTAATTATGTAACAGAAAATTAACAAAAAAAGTTATTTAATTATTCTCTTAAATTTTCTATTAAATTTTTTTTTTTGTATATATTCGTGACGGGATAAATTGAGAAGAAAAAAGAAAGACAAAAATTACAAAGAAGCCCTAATTTTATATATTGAATGAGTGTCACATTTTAAAATGCTTTCTTACTTATTGAAATGCAAAGAAAGAATGATATTTATGTCACTAAATGGAAAGCATTTCTTCTTATTGTTGAATATTCCTTCAAGAATTCCAAATAATTCCAAATCCTTGTTATTATTAGTGCTAGAATCTTGTTAGAAGTATTAAATGTTATTGACCGTTTTTATATTTTAAATTGAGTATTTTTTATGTAAAACATAAAATTCTGAAATTTTTTGACTTTTTAATACTTTTGTCTTTTATATTAATGACAATTCATTGATAAACATTTTTTTGTTTTATCATTACTTTATTTTCATAGTAATTTATTCGAATTCTTTTGGTAAGAGAAATTGATATTTTTAGTGTTCTGGTTAATTCTGGTAAATGACAGTACATACTATTTTCGCAGAATTAATAAACAAAATAGGCTAAACTAAAGGAAAATTCAAATAAAAACAAAGTCTTTTATTGTTTTTAAATACATTTTAATCGAATAGCTACGTTCAGCAAAAAAAGCAACTTTACAACTATTGTAGAAATTTTAACATGATTGGTCTTGCCCTTAGTTTCTCACTGGAGCTAAGCGTATAAACCAATTATATTCGAGAATTTTACAACAAAGAATTTTGCAAAGCTGCTTTTTCCGCTGAACGCCGATATGTTTCTTCCTCAATTTCTTCTGCACTTCCAGATCCTATATATTTTAAAGAAAATATATAAATTTCAAAGGCAATCAAAATTTATAGAAGAACATTTGCAAAGAAATTAAAAATATTACAAAACATTTACAGATTATGTGTTATTTACTATCGTCATCCGAACACAATCGTGTCACAAGCGCGCGATTTTAAAAAACAGAACCTAACAATTCCAATTTATTTACCGTTTCGAAAACAATTCAAGCGAGCGAATCACCGCAAAAGGAGGCCACCGTGGGGACGGAATCTGACGCTGTCATTGGACAATCAATTCACATCGTGCGCCTAACTTCACGGCATTTTCACGGAATTGAATTCCGAAATCATCAGCGTTTCTCTCGCGAAACGATCGCCCTTTTGAGACTTTCGGATATTCGATAGCATCGAGAAAACGTGCAAGGCCGTCCTGTTTGCTTACACAATTTATGAAATACGTTAAACGCTAGCGTGACGATAAGCAAACAGGGCAGCTCGGCCGAGTTCAATGACCGCGCGTGAGTGCTCAAGTGTTCACATGCGAGTGCACGCGAGTATCACAGTGGATGTCGTGCGTATCTCCGACGATTCCAACTCGTTTCAGAAGAATCTCGAAATCCATCCTGGACTACTCGAGTGCGATGAGAAGATCTTGCGTTTGAGAAGAGGTGCGAGTTGTCAAGTGGGTATAATCGCTTCGTCGGAATCTCGGAACGACAACAGTGCTTGGCGATCCGTTCAGGGTGTCGCTTCTACCGAATTAATCGTGTTTTAGAATAAGTGTCCACGGATTCTACTTGTCGGCGACGAAGGTAACGAGGAATCGCATCACCGATTCATCGCCGACAGAGACAAAACTGTTGGGGCGTGCTTCTGAAAAGGAGCTTAGCGTCGCGCGACGACCGTGGTGAAGGAAGAAAGAGGAGCAACACTCGTCGGGTCGAGGCGCAAGCAGCGCAAGGTGGTGCGTGACGATTACACCGCGTGGTGACACGCGTTTTAACGAGCGGAGCGAGTTGGAGAGGGCGAGCAGAAAGGACGGACGGATACGTGCGCGCGCGCGCGCGTACTCCACGGACATCCAAGAATATATTTATTGCGTGCCACCAAGAATCGAGCGTGCTTCCTGCACCAGGAGGTTGTGTTGCGGTTGCTCTCCGGTTGGCTGTTGTCGTCGAGGCGGCACTCGCGATTGCAGGAAACCGGAGCTCCGCGCTCTGCCTCTCTTCTCCTCCCTCCCTCTCTTTTTCTCTCTCTCTTTCTCCTTCCTTCTTCACAGTGAACGCGCGCCCGACGTTCGACTACTTCGGCTCATCATCCAAGGCATTTCAAGGAACGACGCGTCGTCGATCATCGTTACGGCGGAAGAGAAACGAGAAAATGGCCGACAATTGGACGCAGAATATCGTTTGCCGGTAAGAGACTGTAACGGCCGTTTCGCGCGTCTTGTGTTTTCGCAGAGAGATTTCTCGCGGGAGATATTTACGCGCCCAGTTGAGTTTTACGTAAACCGAGATGGAGAGGTTAGTCGCGTTAAGGAACAGCAACGTTCGATCGAGACACTTGAACACAATAATATAAATATTGACACTAGGCGGAATATCCGTCTTCCTCTCTCTCTCTCTTGTCGTTACGGATCTCATGACGATTTCAAACGTGACGGGCGTTTCTCGCGAACACGCGGCTTGTCGATGATTTTTGTCCTGCGTTTTTTGCCATAATGAATAATGATATGTTTTGTTTTAGGTACTTCAAGAATGGCACTTGCCGTGAGGGAAACAACTGCCGGTATCGACATGTGCAAGGGAATAGAAATGATGCAAGTATCACTGAGGCAACATCTACCCATAACCCTGCTTGTATTGTCACTTGTCGCTTCTTTAAACAGGGAATGTGTAAGTTTGGCAATCAGTGCCGTTTCCGTCACAGTTCAGGTACCACAGATAACAATGTCGTGCAGATAGATGCAACAGAGATCGCAACTTCGGGTCAGCATACATCGAACTCTTCAAGAAATAAGTAAGTTTAGAAATTCAATTTTAACTCATGAATTTTCTATTCGTGTATTCAGCTAAATCTAGAAACTCTATAATAGAACTCACTTATTTTGTAACTTATTAGGCTTGTCTTTTTAATTATCTGACTAACATGCGGTTTAGACAAGGGTTTAGATTTAACTCAATGATAATATAAGAATTGTGTTCTTCTAGTTATGATTAATTACTAAATTAATGATTTTGTCTTAATATATAATTTAAAAAATTATTCACTATAAAATCATTCATTAGTAATGAATGGATAGAAAAGTACAATATAATTTTTACATCAATAGTATCAGGTTAAGCTTAATTATAAAGTAACCAGTAAATAAAAGACTAGACCATAACAGTAGTAACAATATTGTTACATTGTCATTGCATAGATTTTATGCATTTTAAAAGTTATACAACAGCTGTATTCATAAAAAACCGATCATCGAATGCTCACTGAGTCTTTAATGCAAGATTGATTCCTTTATGTAGATGTAACAAAGAATTGAAAACATAACCAATCATGTTAAAGAATCATTGAGCAGTTTTCTCTGTTAAATTCACCCAATTTTGAATGATGCTGACATTGTAGTTAAGCATTATAGAATAGGAAACAGAGTTTGGCTATGAACAATTTTGCCAAAACCTTATAAGAAAAGTGTATATACTATCTTCTTATATATATATTATCTCACTTTGTAATTTTAGGACTCTATTATGTAACTTAAGCCTAATACATAATTAAAAAACGTAAATAATAAGAACAGAGAATAAGAGATTTTAATCTATCAGAAATCGTGTATACTAGAATGCCTGGCTTCTGATTGATTGAAATCTCTTATTTCCTGTTTCTATTGTCTGTGCTTTCTGTTATGTCTCAGGCATTAACGATACTGTCTTTAAGAGTTATAGAAGCTTTATTAATTAAAAGTTGCAGTAAGATAATATAAATGAGACTGAGACAGTATACAGATTTACAGAAAGAATAACGCACGCACGCACTAACTAAATTATGAATGATCTGTGTGATTACAGAAAAACTGAAAAGCGTACTGCTGAAGAATGGGTGAAGGCACCTGAGTTTGTACCTACGACTGGGTCACCAATCGCCGGATCATCGTCTATAGATGGAGTATCGTCTACTTCAGGAACATCCCCAAGCACGTCAATGCCAGTCTCATATGCTCAAGCTGTTAATCCAGCTGGTCAAGCTTCGAGCCCCTCCTTAGAACCTCTGTGTCCTTATGCAGAAGCAACTGGAATCTGTAGAAATTCAAATTGCACATATCTACACGGTGACATTTGTGAATTTTGTAGTCGCGCGGTCCTTCATCCATACAATGAGGAATTGAGGAAAAAACATAACAATGTAGGTTCTTACTTTGTTGTTTTTTTAATCCAATTTATCTTATTGATTATATTGAATTAACTTAAACATTCTATGGTCTATATTTTATACGTCTATTTTTTGCTTAAGGTAGATATTAAGAGCAAATTAAACGATTACTAAATTTCTAAAAACCATACGCACAATGTGATTAGGGAAAAAAATATAAAATATTAGAAATACGAAAATTAGGAAATAAATATAGAAACATAACGCACACAATGAATACGTACAAGATATAAGATCTACAGATTTATCTTCTATTTTATTTGTATTTATTGTGCATTACATTTATATCTCTATTTCTAATTTTTTTATCTCTAATATTTAATATTTATTAAGTTTTATATATTGAAAATATTTATTATGTTTTTAATATATCGAATATTTGCTAATAATGATGTTTTAATTGTTATACAGGCATGCGTGAAGCAACACGAAGCAGATATGGAATTATCATTTGCTATTCAACGCAGTAAAGAGAAATCTTGCGGCGTTTGTTTCGAGACAATAATGGAAAAGTCCTCGCGAGAACAGAGATTCGGTATATTGCCGAATTGCAATCACTGCTTCTGCCTAACTTGCATCAGAAAGTGGCGCCAAGCCAAACAGTTCGATAACAAGATTATAAGAGCATGCCCAGAATGCCGTATTCCCTCAGACTTCGTCTGCCCGAGTATGTATTGGGTGGACACAAAAGAGGAGAAAGAAAAATTAATAAGAGATTATAAAGGCGCCTTGAGGTACGAGATGATTGATAACATATCTTTATTTTACCGTGTTCTAATAATTTGTCTTTTTTCTCTTACAGTACTAAGGATTGCAAGTACTTCAACAAAGGTCGTGGAAAGTGTCCGTTCGGTAATAAATGTTTCTATCTCCATGCACTTCCGGACGGAACTAAGAAAGACGTAGGTCCGCCAGTTCGACAGAGGCGCAACACCACTGACACCGATATCGACATCTTGCACGTAAGTATTGCTTATTTACAAAATTATATTTGTTTTGATAGACGCGTTTCATTTAAAATATCGTCGGAACAAGCGATTTAGAATTCTCCGTATTGAACACAGTCGAGCTACATCCGTTTACATACTTTGCACACTCTAGTGTATATACATACATATGTATACGCAGAACGTGAAAGAGCGGTTTTGCACTATTTACAGCAACTAATCTTGTGGGATTTCTTCGATGAAAGGGACGATCGTTGGATGTATCTCGATTTAGAAGATATCCCTTTCTTCTCAGATTCCGACGATTCCGATTGGTCCGATTATGAACTGTCGTTCGATTAGACGAGCAAAACTAGTCGACCGACACAAAACTGCCTTGATACTACTGTTATCATTGCTACTCTGTTGCTCTATGTCGATAGCTACTTCCTTTATCGCTTATGCGCGGCTTTAGCGACTAAGAAAATTACTAGATAATTAGCAAATAATTTGAATTATTATAATTCGAAGACGTTCTAGTTACGTAGAAGAAAAAAAAGAAAACAAGAAAAACATGCGCACTTTCCTAAAATGATAATTTATATATAAAAAAAAAGCTGTTTAGTTGTTTACCGTCAAAATAGATAAAACGCTTTCTTTCCTTTCTTTTTTATAGATAATATTAATCAGTTTTTTATTTCTACATAAGATGATAATAGTTGTTAAAATGTCTATTTGCAACAGTAGAAAAATTGTATTAATACTTTAACAGAATAAATAAAGTGACATTGTAATAACTATTATTTTCAACATCATAGAAATAATCCTTAAATATTGTCTACAAAGAGAATGTGTTCTTTACTATTTTAATGGCGATTGTATACTTGTGTATAAATAATTACGAGATATACAATTTCAATAATTATTGCGGTACATAATCGAGCACAAAAAAAAAGGCAGGAAATATGGACAGTAAAAATTTCCTTGTATATGCATCGTAACTTTAAAGCCACTTTTGTGTAACTTGACCAATGCTCTACTAACTGATTGTTCCAGCACTATTAATTCAGTGGTCCAAATTTTATCAGTGAATAGATCGATATTTTTCCGATGTTCGTTTCCTCGTAGAGTAATATATCCGTTTTTCCCGATACTAATTATTATTATTGAACTATACGACAATGCATGATCTGAAATACGTCTATACATTAAATCGAATTGTAGAATATGTAAGTCAATGCATAAACAGAATTTTAGTTGATTATCGTCAATGAAATATAAAAAAAGTAATTATTTTTTTTCGTATAAGCAGAAAGATATATCAAAATAGTTGAAGGGTAGTTTAATTGTAGCTTGGTTTGATTAAAAGGCGTCTTTTCCTTTAAAGTGAATAGATTAGATTATATTTACTCTATTTTGTAATTTCAATAAACATTTTTCATCCAATGATGTTACATTATTATACGTACTTAATCAACATGTAAAAACTATAGAGAATGTGCTAACATGGAATTTAAACAAAATTTTCCACAATGCAAACTACCATCTAAATCGATTTTACTGGGCTTTATTTGTATTTGTAATAAATATTTATATATACAGTGGACATGTTTTGTGATTGCAATATAATATTGCGCTTGATGTGAAGGAAAAATAAAATGAATTATATGTGTCATGTTCATAAATATAATTCTGACGCAGCAATGTTATCAAATGCACATTGCATTCAATGATGAAATCCTTAAGCGTAAACTTATTAATTGTTGCAATTACAAAACATATTTAATTATAACACGTCAAAGATTCATAACAATTACTATTCACATGTAAAATAGAAAAACTGGACAACGATTTATTACTTGTGTGATCAGTGTGCATTGTTAGTTCAATTTATCACTAGTTCATATCGAAGGTACGATTTACAACTGTCGTCCTACCTCTTGCTATGGCTCCGCGAATCTTTATACATATATATACAATACATTTCTTTAAATTATTATACAGTTGTTTAGCGTTACTCGTGAGTAATGGGTATTCCTTTAAGAGCAAGTGTGTAAAGTGAATGTGATATATGGTACGGGCGTATTGGTATTTGTGTGTGTATGCGTGTACGTGTGCGTGCGTGCGTGTGTAAATGTGCGAATGGAAAGTACGAATATGAAAAAAAATTGTGAGAAAGAGACTATGGATAGCATATATGCGGGACGAATAATAACAAATGTAATAATAAATGGAAGCTTTGTGTGAAGTGCGCATTTGTAGACGAGATTAAAAAAAAAAGGAACAGTAGAAATACGCACGACGGAGTTGGACCCACGACATAGAGCCATGCTGGGAATCATCGTCGATCGTTTTTACATTTTATCGATTTACTAATAATAGCAACTCGTTCCGACAACCGTTCTCTCGATATAGAACCATGATAATTACGCTTTGAAGGGCATAAAATTCTTTTGTGTAAAACTGACGAGATGATGCATACGTAAAAATACACCAAAGAGATACGATATTCATCCTCTAGCATTGAATATTTCGTGTGATGTCATTTTTTAACTTTCCGCTATGAATCTTTCCGCAATATATTTATGACAAATAATTACATTGTTCTACATATAGTTCCTGCTCGCACTTACAATCTGATTCGTATTCATAATAAAAAATGATCAGCTTTTACAACAGAGAACCGTCGGTACTGCCTTTCAAAAGCTATGTGATTATAGAGTAATACATATATTATTCATTGCGCTATTATAAGGTCAGTTTCTTAATCCGCCTCGATAAAGTGTTTTATCGGCTCGAACTTTCGCTATGCTATGAGAATATCGTTTATATATTTCCCATAGAATTTCTATATTGTTAATTTTATCGACAATTGTTAGAATAAAACGCTTTATATTGTTACCGGTAATGTATAATAGAAACATTCTATGGTACGCTGTGCGTTTCGAGCGGCTATTTTTCGAGCTACTTTCTTTAACAACCACAAATTTCCCGATAAAGGAAATAAAAGTAAAACGCTTAAGCGATATTGGATTGTAAGATAGCGGAATGTACGATCGATGAGTCGATTGAGAATTTTCAAGTCGGTAATAATTTTGTGAATGATAATGAATTTACGATGGAAACGTCTTTAATGTTAGCACGTTCAGTACCAGTATACATATCGCCGTTGTAGGAAGAAAGTTAATTGCGTTGATCGTTGCGCGTATTTGTCGTCACTACCATTTTTATTTATCTTCAGCTAAGCGCGCGATACATTTATTGAATTATTATACTCTAAATGTATCAGACGCGAAAGGATATAAAATTAGCAGTTGATGTCTATCAAGTCGTTCAACAGTGTTCAGCGCAGTTTGTCTTGATTTTGGCGATGCATTTTCGGAGTTAACTTTGGAGTTCACTCGCGCGCGTACGTAGTGCATAATACATAGTAATTCTAAAATCGAGATTCCACTGTGTGATTTTTTTTTTTGTTAACAACGCAAAGAGAGTAAGGAGTGGCTGATTTACTGATTCATTCAGGTTATTATTCGAACGAGATAGCGAACGTTAGAACGATATTCTTAATAACTTCAATCCTATTCTCAGGATGGTTTCATTAAACTAGAGTTTAAAAATTATATAGAATATACGGAACAACCGCGTGCGTTATGTCTCTGCGTGCAGAATTCAATCGCCAAGATTCTACCGCAAGTGTGCATTAATGCGAATTAATCGTACTAAAAGTACCTGCATTGAATACTGTATTGCGTAGTGACGAGTATTTTTTTCCCTCTTTAACAACCTAAATACGCTTTACAGATCGTTAATTCATTTACATAAGCTGAGATCGAGCGTCTCTAGCAATCTTTCTTTTTTGTTTCTTTCGGCTCTTACGGAGTACGGTTCTTTAGGAATAACATTGTTGTGCCGATTGTATCATTTTATTTTTCAGCGTATTATTTATTTTTATTCAACATGTTAAACGTGTATTTTATCGTGTGTGCCGAAAACGCTCAAAGAGTCTTGCGAGTTAAGGAAGCAGAATTACACTTAAGTCTTTTCTTTTTTAGGGGAGGTAATTTGTTGATGTCACGCTAAATTTCTATACGTAATTAAACCTTATATTTTTGTAACTTGTCGCGTCGAACTGCGTTATGTAATAAAGGCTCTATAAAGCGGATATAATAAGATATACGATGAAAAATCTTATATTTGTTAGGTAGCGCACCATCATGAAAAGGTAAAATCGACGTTGAAAACATTGTTGTGCCACAGCTTGTTTCTTACGTCTTTAATAGATCTTAGATTATTGTGAATGTTTTTTTAGCCAATAAATAATACGTAGATGAAGCAAACTGTGTTTTCACTGCATAATGCGAAGCAAATTACGAACGTTCGCATTATCTTTCTTACACCATCCTTGTACACGTAAAACAAGCAATTGTAGGGAATATAATTCTATCAATTAAGGAAGTTAATTTTATTGATAAGAAAGAATGAGCTCTCTCTCTCTTTCTCTCTCTCTCTGTCTTGGAGTTCTTTCCTTTTTTTGCACTTGATTGGTAATATACGGTTGCGGAACTGTCGCTGTGTCATGTTTGCATTGTTATCACTGATAAAGTATATCATTGTAAACTTATCCGGATATGTTCAACAGTTTTCTGATGGTTAATGCACTAATTAATGCACATCAGATATGTGTAAAAACGTGTTAATTTTTGAATAAGTCGTAAAATATTGCATACGATCGCTTGCGAAACTTATGATAAAAAACACTTCTAGTAGATGCAAAACAATTGCTTCCTTAAAGGACGAGGAAGGGAGGGAGGAGGAGAAGAGACGACCGAATAATTCATACGTCGATTACATGTAAAACAAATTATTATACATATATTAAAGTATCTACCATGGCAAAACGCGGGAATTTTTGATGAATCGTTTTATTGCACGATATCTACACCAGCATATGAGAAGAACATGAAGTACCTGAAAATTTAGCTAGACACAGATCTGAAAATAATTTTGTTGGATTGTCAAAACAATTATGTAAAGCGTTCAAGCATGATGAATAACGTTGCAAGAAACTTTGGCATTTTTGAAACCATCTTGAACATCTTTTATATTCATACAGCATAGAAGCTTGCAGCCTTATTTCCAATGTTACTTTAATATTGTTGAAATAATGCGTGCTGTATTATTTTGTTCCAACAATATTATTGGATTGTCCATAAAGTCCGTGCGGATTTGTAAGCAAAATTTGAATGAAAAATTTTTTTCGTTAAAAATAATTTTAATATACAAATTTTGTTTCACAATATGTTTCTGTATCTTTTGGATAATTTTGTAATTACTCTGTCGTAGATTTTCTGGATTTTTAAATGTCATATATTAAAAATCTACATAAACTTTTCGGACAATTCAATATCTTCAAATCTGTATTTAGCTAAGTATTTAGCTGTTTCAGCAAAAATCTGTTTTTTTTTTTTTCGTGCATATTTCCCTTTACTCCCGCTGTCTGTTTGCCAGGCAGTTGGTTTCACGTGTCCGTTAGCTTTTGATAAAATAGGATTATTGATAAAAGGTATATTATATAACGTGTTAGAAATTATTCGTTTGCGTCGGAAGATCATCGGCCCGATCATGTAACTCGCAACTAAATATGAAAGTGTCGCCTGTAACGCCGTTGTGAAATTGGTGAGTTTTCCCTTTATTCCTGTACGCAAGAGGATAATTCTCCTATATTTTCAACGTTGATAGGGGAGAAGGCTTTAGTCGAAAGAGTGGATATTACGTATGTTCGTAGAGCTCAATGAGGCAGGAACGAGCGATCCTGCCTTCAATTTCGTTTGTCACATGATATATTTTTGTTATTGGATGTAGACTAATAAAATCGACGGTGTAAGTCTCTAGAAGACCGGGGTTCAGGTGTTTTCATGTATTTCGCATCCTCCTTCGGCCGTCCCTCCATTCCTCCACTGCGGCGAGTTCTCGAGAAATTATTTCGTGCGACATTTATCTATTTTTTAAAAATATAATTTAAACGTATTTTATTGCTCTAAGATTACGTTGACTCTGATAAAAGTCGTCGAATTTCTCAATCAAGAGGATATAAAAATCGACTCGTTTTTCAATGAATCGATAATGCGTGAATCTTTTTTTTTTGTACGAGCTTGCTTTTGTATTGTTTGTTTTCGAAATTAGATTGCTGTTGAAGATTTAAACGTGCCGTCATGCCGCGCAAAATTATTGTATATGTGCCGAGACTTATCGTGATACTCCTTGGTGCACGTTTTTATCATCAGAAACACTCGACTTTCTTCTGCGATATCGACGGATGTTACGGAATTTCCAAGTTTCGTTCGAAAATAAACGATAGATGGTGACTGCGGTAACTTGTAGCAGCGGCGAACTCGGTCGAGAGCTTCGATCATGAGTTTATTTTCAGAGATAATTTGTCGCGCGAAAATGACAAATGTATTTGTGACCGTAAAATGTATCGAATCTATCAAGAGATCTGATGGCATGGCGACAATGCGAAAATGGTAGTATCCGCTGATGATGAAAATTTCACGATTGTACGCTTAATTCTTTTGACGAAAGTATTTCTCGCAAATGAACAAAGATCTCGTCCTCAACGTTATAATCGGCTGACCATTAGGATTTATATTAATAAATGAATTTTATTATTTATTTTTCTTATCGAAAATAAGTTTATTTTATCATTATTTATTTTTTTATTATTTGAAAATATAGCCGATTATATGGATTATATTTGAGCTGCACAGATTCGGACGCTTGAAGACTTATGCAACGCTCGTTCAAATATAGGGTAGAGAGCAAAAGAGTTAAAGAAAGAAGCCTATCTTTCTTTAATTCTTTATGATTTTATATCGAGACGCATTTAATTCTTAGTACATACGATGATTTTCCTTTACTACACAATCGCGCGTTGTTTGTGTTTTCGATTAATTTTCATCGCTTTTACAAATTCACAAACATTATTAATTGATTCTTAATAAACAATTTTGAACATGGTACAATTCTGAACACAATACTTGAATCCAATTTTTGATTGGTATCTCAAAGGAAAAGAGATGCATAAAACACGAATGTACTTAATCGTGTGTACTTCAGAAATTTATGTTTTCGCTTCGTTGCATTATTTTCTCTGGAAATGATTATTTTTTTCCATGCGTAAATGAATTAAATTGCGAGGCTTACGTACACGCGAAGATAATTAATGTAGACGAGACCGAGAAGATCTTTCTTTTGCAAAAAGGCGATGGAATGGAAAGCCGGGACGAGCATCTCTTCTTAATCCTCCACGGTAATGCTATGAATTACACGTTTTCTCCGTTAAAATGTTTAGCGTGTCTACAAAAACTTATCGGAAATAAGTTTCTTATCGTTAACATTATTTGACGAGAAACACGTTGAAGCAATAAAGTTCTTTTCCTATCTGTCGCTTTTTTTATCATGTAATACAGATCATTCACGCTGCGCCACGTTGATCGCGATGCTTTTACTAACGTTGCAAAATTAACGAGAGATTAACGTCGATTGTTCAGATAATTGTCGTAGAATTATGATTAATTGCTTTGCCGAGTGAGAGAGTCACTCGCTGTCTGTTTATGCTCTCCTTTTAAGCCAGGAATAATTACCTGCTTTTTTTTTTGTAAGCGATCACCTGTGATGTTTTTTTTACATCTCAATTAAAAGTCACTATTAATTATATATTGTTGTAGTTTTGATGACTTATTAGTATATTTGAGATTATTAAGTACTTACTTTATAAATTCATTGGAATGGAAATAAATATATCTTTTCATTAAAAAAAAAAATATACTGAAAAAATCTATATAAACTTTGAAGAGTGAAAAATGAGCTAGTCTTGAAAAAAAGAGAACCCAATTTTCAATCTTTAAGAGTAAGATTTTCTTTGAAGTGAGATTCATTAAAAAAATTTAGAGAGAGTATATATAGATTTTTTCTATATTTTTTTTAAACAAGAAAGAAAAGAAATGAAAAAAAATGTATAACAAATATGAATTCTCGATAAAAAAAATCAATTAAGTTTTTAATTGCGAGAGTGTGAAAATCACTTCAAGAGTGATTATTTCCGAGCTTATTTTATGAATTTTATTCTAACTTGATTAGTATTATATTATATATATTCATATTTTTATCGATTTCATCAAAATTCATCCGAGATATGCCTGTATTTACTTTCGATTTCTTTAATATGCGTAACATTTGTTTAACATTCTCTCTCTCTCTCTAAAAAAAAAAAAAAAAGAAAGGATTTCTACAGCATTCAAGTCGGTTTTCCTAATTGTGAATGGTATGCGAATCTCCCGTGCTCTGGATCGAAAGTCTGAACAGAAAGGGACTAGTCGAAAGGGACGAATGCCAGCAAAAGGGACATCCGGAGATCGGATTTGTCCAATTGACGGAGCGGAATTTCGTGCGACGAGCACCACGGCGACTGTCGTGTTTACGTCACTCGTTTGCGAGGCGCGACTTTGTCGTCGCGCGGTAGCCAGGAAGGGGGTAGGTGGGGAAGGCTTGGCCGAGCTCTCGGATTCGCGATGGTTAACTAGAACAGCAAGTTAATCTCGACGAGCACGGCGAATTAGCATATAAATTCGCCGAAATTGTCCCTACATATGTATCCGGCGATGCACGACCGCCGCGCCGCGCCGCGCGCGCGAATATCGCGCGCGGGATCGCTTTGAGTCGCAAGACGCGCGCGGGCTTCTCCCCTTTGTGGCCGTACGATTCGTTGGTCTCCTTTGTGAGTACCTCTCTACCGCTGCAGGCGGCATGGATGGTATTCGGGCAACACGTATTACGCGCATATTTCTACGAGGGAACGACGGCGCGGTCTCTGCCCCCGAATCTCTTTGCCCAAATCGTTGGCCGCGAATCGAGTGGGGCAGTGACCGCGAATGTTTCACGCCATGTACGGATCGCACGCCATTACGCGTAATCAGGAAATGTGGTTCCGCAGCGCGTTTACAAAATGAAATATCGCACCTATTCGACGCGATATAGAATGTCGACCGACCAGTTTAAACGAAATCCCCTCCGCAGGCTTTGACATTGTAAAGCAATCGCTGAATTACACGTTCCATTGTGTATAGCCTTTCAGATGTTTTACGGGGTTTCGATTAAACCAGAGTATAAATTTCGCAATATACCGGATATGCGATAAAAAAATATTACCACTCATGTTCAACATCGCGCAATTAAATTCCGAGCGGTCGAATCGTTTAAATTACTCAAGTCTAATATGTTTATTGAAGTCCGACAAATCTATCGAAATCCTACAACGATGATGGAAAATTGGATGAAATAAATCGAATAGCCGGCTCGAGTCTAATTGTCACGTTTACCTTTCGCGTCGCTCGTCATATACCTATGTATGCACGCGCGTATACAAATCTTATTGGTACAATTTCGGTCTCAGTTTGGCTTTTAAAATTTCGTTGCAGCGCATACTGTGGATCTTGATGTTCTGGATAATAGGCGCTCTGTTATTCTTCCGATACGCATGGATTCGCGTGACCAGATTATTTATCCACGGCTTCCAAGAGAGACTGGATGACGGCGACGATGGTGGTCGACGAATGTAATTACGAGCGAAGGTGGGTGGTTCGGGCGACCAGAAGTCTAATTAAATGGTCGTTCGTGTGTTTATGTTCTTTCAGAAACCGCGAACGCGAGAGACGACCGTGGAAAAGAAAGAAATCGGATGGTGTTCGCACGGATTCGAGTTTCGAGATACAAGCCGGCACGGACTTTTAAACGCGTGCGGTAAAATGGTGTTTAAATTTCCCGTGAAAAAATATAGGTGATGTTGAGGAAACAACGAACGCACGCATGAGAGAAATGTGTTTGGTATTTATCATTATAATTGCGTGATAAAATAATTATAGTGAGAAGCTCCATTTGTATATAGTTATTACTGCTGTAATGTTGGCACTGAAAATGACTATAATTGATTAGATTTAATATTATGTTTATATATGTGAAAAGGTTAATAATAGTTAATATCAATTCTTATTGGACAGCTTAAATTTCAAACCGAATGAAGTAAAAAGGGTCATTTTTATTTTAACGTTGAATAACTCGGTGAAAAAAATTCGTACAGGGCTCAACAAAAAAGCAAAGTAAAGATTCACTCTTTCGAAAGCTATAAACCGCATTTGTGCATAATTTTTACTTGGCTCCGTGGAACTTCTCAAATTTCGTAAAAAACTTTTAGGTTTGACGCACCTTCAATTATGTTTATGTAATTTCACGAAATATCAGTAATACCGTTTTTAAAGTACAGGTCTAAAAAGTAGAGAAGATTTCAAGCTTTAAAATGTTTTTTTTTTAAATTTCGATACGATGATTTTTGACGAAGTTATTCCATCTCGAAATTTGCCTATTTTTGCAGAATGTAACAAGTGATCCTTTAATTCTGAGTAGTGTATTAAAAAATACATATAGTTGGTATAAAAAACCGATTATAATTATAATCGTTTTTTTACAACTTTGCTGTAATTTTGTTGGAATGTTTCAAAATAGTTCTTATTTACTGGGAACATTATAATAGCAATAATAAGAATATGAAAATGAAGATTCAAAAACAATAAAACAATCACGATGACAGGGCAATGAGAGTATCAATACAGCGCAGTAATTAGGGCGCAACTATAACAATATATTTAATTTAAAATTAAAAAATTGAAAAAATATAAACGTTTCGGTCCTCATTCAGATCATCTTCAGTAATAATTGAATATAAAAAGATTTTAATCCAAGATGTCTATGTTACAATTTTTGTAATGAAGCTTCTCATCATAATTATTTTATTACGCAATTATAATCACAAATACTAAATACTTTCCTCTTACCGATAAAAAGAACAGAAATAATGATTATTCTCTTCAGTTAAACAGGATTTTTTTCACATATACAAAATATAAATTAATCCATTTCTATAATTATAGTTAGTTTTAAGGTAAACAACGTCCATTTTATATACACTTATTAAATAATGAACTAAATTTTAATCAAATTTAATACATTTTTTGTAGTTGAATTGTTCAATTGAATTGTTTTAGTTAAATTAACGACATATCATATGGAAACAATGGCGATCTATAGAAGTAATTTAAAAAGAATTCAAATTGGATATCCTAATTTGACATTATGAATTAAACAGTACAGTGAAGAGAAGTCACTCCGAACCGGTGCCTCTTTTTGCAGTGATTATTTTTTTAAAGGGACGGAGACGCAATAATTCATTTTTATTGAATTACACTTCTGTGCGTACTTGTGCCGCTGCTTCCTCGTTCCCACGACATACGAAATTATTGAAAATCCGTGTTTGCACGCGATTAACTCGGATCTGATTTAGATAAACGTTAATTCACGACGGTCGCGATATATTTAGGAAACGTTTTTCTCTAGCGAATTTCTTTAAAAATGCGAGAGGTAAATCCGGACAGTAGTGGGTTAATGGGAGGAATCTCAGAGGTCCGGACGTGAAGAAAACGTAAAGAACGGGCGTAGAGGGTGAAGGGGATTAGGTCGGATGGAGCCAAGTAGAAGAGAAAGAGAAAAGAAAAAGACACAGGCGGACGGGAGAATATAGAATCGGTCTCTCTGTCGAGTCTATCCAACCCCGCGGAGGATCTCTAAATTGCCTCTGTTTGTTTCGCAAGCAAAGAAGCGCCGCCGTGCATCAAAATGGTCGATCGCTGCGCCAGTAGCCGATGTCTAATATATCGAGGAATCCTCTCTCTCGGTCCGTGACCCATCGACTCCGTGTTGATTCACCGCGTTTTCGAGCTGAAAGCTCTTTTGGCCGATCGACGGGAAAGATAAAAGAAAAGAAGTGTTAGCGATAAAGTCAAATGGGATACAGCCGTGAGACGACGTTGCCGACGAATGTTATCGCTCGAGATGAAATTTGCGTAACTTACACCCGCAGTTATTGTACTTTGGAATCACCATTATAATTAGATAGTATATTAGCGACGTTTGATGCATAAATTATGAATATACATATAGATGAAAGAAACAGAAAAAACAATTTTACTGAAGTATCTAAAAATTTAAGTAGATACAGATTTGAAAATAATTTACATATTATTATGATATGATCTATAAATTTTTATACATATTATTATCATCTAGATATATATTGAAAGGACGGATTTGCTAGAGCATCTAAAAATTTAAACACAGAGATCTACAAATAATTTTGTTGGATCATCAAAATAATTAGGTATATAAAAATCGAAAGCATAATGAGCAATGTTGCAAAAAGTTCTGACATTCTAGAGAAAACTGATTAAGTGATCGGTAAGCACTCCGTGATTTAATGGGTGCGTTCAGAAAAACAACCGAGCGCTCACACAGAAAGAAAAATATTAAGTATTTGTAACTATAATTGCATTGTTAAAAAATTATGATTGGAAGTTTCATTTCTAAGGTTATTACTGCTATAATACTGGTAATAATAACTTTATATGTATTCTCTTAAATATGAAAAAATTTTACTATAAATTACGATAATCTGAACTACTAATATAGTAAAATATTAAGATACGAATGGTAAATAAAAATAACCATTTTTATGTAATAAATGCAATTATCATTATTATATTAGTGAATGTAATTATTTTCTTAACATTTGCTACTATTTACATGGTAATAATAACTAAGAAATATGGTAAGGAAAAACTTAATGCGTGTTATAGTTGTAATGATCATACTTCGATATTGAAGCAGCTGTAATGTGCATAGCTAAAACAATTATAAATTTATAGTTGACCCCCTCCTTCCAAGAAACTATAAATTATAGTTAAATTGTAGTACTTGCAACCATTTTTTTCTTTCAGTGCAGTAAGGGTATATCCACACAACTTGCATAAACTGCATAAACATACATAAAGAAAATTATCCACTTGCATTTCTCTTATAAAGACGCATGTAAAATAGGATAATTTTCTTTATGCATAAAGTATTATGCATATGTTTATATGTAAATTTGTATGGATAATATATCTTAAGCGGTTATCGTTCTAAATGCACCTAATAATTAAAGAACTACTGAGCGCTTACCGATATATTTTCTCTATTAAATGCAGCCCGTGTCATAAGAGCTAATAATGTATTTTTGGAAATTTCAGATCACCCACGGCAAATGCAAGGTAGGCAATATGTGCACTCGAACGTCGATTGATTGCCGCCGAGATGCGCTGCGTTAATCCGTGCGTTCCTTAATCACATGAAAATCGCTCTCGTTCGCAGATTTTACTGTTCGCGAGTAATGACGAGTCTCGGAAATACCGGGACGAAACGATACGCGATCAATTAATGTAGCTGCGTAACGAGTTGCGAACGGCGATAATGTAAATATAAATGTTTGCCGTGACGTGCGAATCGCAATCGAACGATGCATCGTACGATAGCTGCCATTATGCGTTGCGACGTCCAGTTAGGAAAACGCATCGTAAACTCACTCTACGTTCTCATAATTTTTTCTACAACTTGCAGCTATTATATCAGATTATTGTAAATAGCCACATATTTTCGGTACTTATATTTGAGTAGCGTGATGTAGAATATAGGATCACCGACGAGACATTAATTAAGGACCTGATCGTCTTATGGCAATATGTGTGATTATCGATATTTGAAAGATTAATTTTGAATACAAGGATAATTTTATGATTTATCGTTATTTAGATGCTTCATAGATATCTGTGCGTACGTCGCAAGAATATTGTACATTTATTTGAAGCTGTATTTCATAGCTTTCATCCATGGCCGATCATCCATGTGAGTGAAAACTATGAGAACGAACGCAGTTTTGCAGAGATATATATAATATTTTTGCGCTTATCTGCGAAACATCCAGATAATCATAAATCATCATGATTACTGCGTGATCATTAATACTGTATTATAGGTTAATCATTCAGATATTTATGTCAGATGTTTTAAACAGTATGCAATATCTGTAATCTACTACATTTAGGCTCCCAGCGGTCGCATTAATTAATTTGTAATTAATTAAGAAAATGTATGCGCAGGTTATTAATAATGTCTCATTGGTAATATGATCTAAGCTGCGAACGTCCATTTTGCGTCATATTAATATCGGATGATTAGTGATATAATAATAATCTATGATAAGTTAAAAATATTCTGTTTCAAGCTTTATAGTCTGTTCTTATTTCAAGACTGTCTTAAATGTCTCTTAAAATTCCAATGGCTCGATGACCGGGGTATTTATAGTTAATTTTTATATTTAAGACTATCTTAAATATAGTCTTCCTCTTTCTCTTAAGATGTTATAAGCCAATCAGAGAAATGCTATATTAGCATTTGAAGATATTGCATTATTTAACATATTCTTAAAATAAGAACGGACTATGAATACCGCCCTATGATGGACTTATTCATGATATCTTAAGACAATCTTAAATATATAGACCGACTGTGAATACCGATTTCTAATTAGTTTATGATATCTTAAGGTTGCACTTAATACGGTTTCAAATATAAAAATCGACTATGGATACCGGCCTATGAGTTTTAAATGATGCTACAAATACTTTCGGCAAGAAACACGCGCAAACGATACTTCAAGCGATAGCCACCATTTCGCACCGCGAGTTTTTAGGTGCCAAATCGTAGCCAAGTCGCTCCGTAATTTTACCCATGAGAAAATACATTATGAGTGCAAACCTGTATCGGAAATGTAGATCGCGATGTGATATTTTATAAGATTATCGTAAGTAGCTGCGTATTTCCAGGATTTTAATCCTCTGTCTGCAATTTGGATCTTTCTTGGCACAAGTAAAATTTCACTCTCAGATATCTCCGAAATGAAGGAGAACGGTGTTAGCAAAGGTTTTAACATTTCAGTTAAAAAATTATTCGATAACAGAGATGTTGAAAAACAACCTTGAATTTTTTCACATATTTTGAAAATCTATACGGAAAAAACGATTTTGCATAAATATTTAAAAATTTATAGCTAGATACAGATCCGAAAATAATTTTGAAAGACCATCAAAATAATTAAAATATAAGACACTTAAACCGATTGCTAGAATGTACAAACTTTTTGTAGCATTGTTTATTTATTTAAGTTTCTTATATAACTATTGTAATGATCGAATAAAATTATTTTGATGGCTAAACAGAATTATCTTTAGATTTAGATAAGTTTTTAGATACTTTAGCAAAATTGTTTCTTCCGCGTAAAATAGTAAAAAAAAAAAAAAAAACTTGAGACAGACAAAAAAGATTCAGATTGCAGGTTAAAGATATATTTCAGTATTCTTCAAAGCGCAATACGATATCAATTTCGCATTTATGATATGCCAGTAGCAATATTAATATTATGATAATGGCAATAGTAATATTAAATATAAAGAGCAATAAAGCATTTGTAATAAAGATATTATTTCGAGAGTGTCTGGAAAGCGAGCTCTGAACGATGAGCTTTCGGAACGCGGACACGGACATACGGATTAAAGTTGGCAGCGTCGTTGCAAGGCACGCGTACGATACTTCACGCGATAACCGCCATTTCGCTTCGCGCATCTTTAGGTAGGTGCCAAAACGTAGGGGAGTCGTTCTAGTAATTCTATTCATAAGAAAATGCATCGCGGATGAAAATGGATGTTGAAAACGCTGAGATTAACGTAAGTGGCTGCGTATTTTCAGATTCTCGAAGATACTCGAATATTTTTCAAACAGCGCGATACATGGCATGACCTGAACTATACGATGCCGATTTCACCGCGTGCATTCATGTTAAGTAGCAATATTAGCATAATAATGGCAATAATGGTATTAAATGTAATGAGTTACAATAAATCCTACGTAGCACAGCAGCGTCTGCAAAGCGCTCAGAAAGCGCTTACGTCACTTGCACGAACGGCTCGTATTTAGAACGCGCTTTTATCGATAAATGTGGGCATTTATTTCTAAGATTTTATACACTGGAAAGAATCTGGTTACATTAATTCTGGTTGAAAATAGACGATCAGAATTTTATGGTTGAATCTTATAATTCTAGTTAAGATAAGATTCTGATTCATATATATGTCAGAATCTTTTGGTTTCGTGATTTATTTCCAATCAGAATTTTTTCTCAGTGTATTCTCGAACATTTTTAAAGCGAATTGTTACACTAAAGAGTGAAATTTTACTCTTAAAGATTAAAAATTGAGCCACTCTTTTGCAAGAGTAAAGAATTTAGAAAGTATTCTTGAAAAAGAGTGGCAGAATCTTCAATTTCAAGCGTGAGATTTCATTCTTTAGAGTGAAATTTTACTCCCAAAGTATTTAGAGAGCAATATATATATGTATAATAAAAACTGTATAAATGTGTGCATTTATCGATAAAAGTATGTTTTGCATACGAGTTGATATCTCATTTCGAGCGCGTCTAAAAAATGCGCTCTAAACGCTCCGATTTTCGAACGGGGGCGCGCGTATACCGAGAGAAGTTGGCGACACGTCGCCACGCGAACGTTACTTCACGCGATAGCCATCATTACACGCCGTGAATCTCTAGCGTCGAGTCACATCGAAATCGCACCGTGCGTTTTTCATGTTTTTACCCGCAAAAAGAGACTTGCAGGTAAAAACGAATGCCGGTTGTATTGGGAACATCGATTAGCTGAAAAATCGTGAGTATAGCCGCGCCTTTTTGCGTTTGCAATGATTTCCAAAGTAATACAGTTCGAGCTGCGCAATGTGATAATATGATTTGAGTTGCGACGCGATGTACCGCGCCTTTTTGCGTTTGCAATGATTTTCCAAAGTAATACAGTTCGAGCTGCGCAATGTGATAATATGATCTGAGCTGCGACGCGATGTCCTGCGCCACGTTGCATTAATATTAAGCAATACAATGTTAAACGTAATAAGTTGTAAGAAAATATTTTATTTCAGCGAGCTCTAAACGGTGAAAGTTGCCGAACGTGGGCGCGGATATACTAAACGAAGTTGACGATGCATCGCATGCGATCCTTCATGCAACAGTCGCCATTTTACGCCGGTAATCTCTAGTGTAAAGTTATATACCAAAATCGCGCGGATTTTTACGACTTTATCTGCAAAAAAATAACTTGCAGATAAAAGCGGACGTCGGAAATATCGGGAACGCAGGCTATAATTGCAACGAGGATGCCAGGTAACTCTGTAAGTGGCCGTATCTTTTGTAATCTATAATAATATTCGAATATTCGTGCAATGTAGAGTACAATCTCAGTTATATATTTATATCGTGTCGCGTTATATCGATATGAAATGACAATGTAAAAGTATTAATATATATTTCTCGTGCTTTCGATTTAGTTTGCGTTTAAAAAGCGAAGTTTATTTTTGTCGTAAAGGTGTAGCGAAATCGTTTTGTAAGTTTTTCGTAATTTTTTTTATCCGTAAAAAGTGATTGAAAGTGAAAACTTACATCTCTCGGCGATGTCGACTACCATTGCAACGCCGGATAATCATAAGAAGCTGTATATTTTTAGTATTGGTAACGATATCCGAATATCCGGGAAAGCAATATTTATAAAGCGTTATCTAAGTTATTTATTTTGCGTCGCGTTGCATTAATATGAAATGACAATGTACCAATTTAAATATAATAATATAAATGTATAGTTATGTCATAGTATATATCCTGTTTCAATCTGTTTCCGTCTTAACAGCAAAGTTTGCTCTCTAAAACTTTTAGAGTGAAAAAAGTGACTCAATTTTCGAACTTTAGAGTGAGATTTCATTTAACAAAAGTTAAGAGAATATTATAATAAAGATTTTTAATTGTACTAATTGTAAGATAAAATTGGCATTGCCAATTTTATCTTGATAAGATTTAGAAATTTCTATTATATAATATATAGACTTTGCTTTTTAGACGAAAGTAATCGATGACGTCAATTTTATAATATTATTTTTATTTTATCATGTCTATTTCATAATTTATGTACTCTCTCTAAAATTTTTAGAATAAATTTTTAAAGCTTTTAGAGAGAGTAAATCTCACTCTGAAGAGTGAAATCTCAGTATTGAAGGTAGAAAACTGATCTATTTTTTTTCAAGACTGACCCAATTTTTTCATTCTTTAGAATAAGATTCGATTTCAAAGAATTTAAAAAGGACATAAAATAAAGATTTCTCCAAATATATATTTTATCAAGATAAAATTAGTGTTGTCAATTTTTTATCTCGATATAAGAGTTGTAAATCTTTATCATATAGACGTTGCTTTTTAGATGGAAATTAGCAACGTCAATTTTGTTATTCTTATTTCATTATTCTTTTATTATTTTATTTTATAATTTATGTACTCTTAAATATTTTTTAAGTGAAAATCTCATTCTGAAGAATAAAACGTCACTTTTAAAGATAAAAAATTGAGTCATTCTACTTCAAGATTAATTCAATTTTCACTTTTTAGAGTAAGATTCCATTCCAGAAAGAATTTAAAGAGTATGAATTCCAAGCACTTACAATTTAATATTATTATTATGATTTACGCGATAACTGTCATTTTTACGCCGCAAATCAATATTGAAATCGTAGACGTTCCGTATGTCTTCATGAATTTTGTAGCAAAAGAATGACTCGCAGAGAAGGATATATATATATTTTGAGTATATTGAGACTGTAACATCGTGCATTCGTAATATCACTTGCAATATTAATATTGTAGCATTTAATATTCATCGCGTTTAATATTCAATAACATTTGAATCTCTATCGACAATTCGCAGCTTTTACTCGTAGAACGCGAATTGCAAATGAATCTAGGAGCATCATTATAAATTTATTCACATATTTATTAATATTTTGTGTGGCATAAAAATAATTCTTAAAATAAATCTTACAAAACAAAAATTTATATCCAGTATAATGTGACAAATTCAATATTTTATTAATCTTTTAGCTGTGATATGTAGAAAAATTATTATGGAATTATCAAGAAATAAAATTAAAATGCATTGTCAACTGTAATATTTAATGTTATCTCACATTTAAATCTCTTATTTAAATAATTCATAATCGAATGTCTTTTCATTTCTAATTAATATTAATTAACGTAAAATAACTAATTAACATAATAATAAATGGTTAATAAGAAGCATTTTAATCGATTTAATTTACTTTATATTCAGCTACTTCAAAAGCAACTGCAAAATATTAAAATTGTAGTTACTTTTGCAGCAGCTGTCTTAATTTTTAAACTCCTACACATAAATGACAGCTATAAGCTTAATGAAAAATGTAATATAATACAATATTACGTATCTGTCACCTATCGAATCAGTTATCTACTCAATTAGTAACTTGATTAAGTTGTAGCTGTCCACGCTGTCTTCTCATAAAACAATAATGTGAAATTATCACTTTTATACATAGTTACACAGTTAGTCGCGCTAAGCGATGTATTTTCACGATTATCACGACATTTGGTATGAGAGGCGAAACGAGACTGATGTGTTTCGTGCGCGTACGACCACTGACTGTGTCGAGGCCATGTTTACGCCATCGACCTTTGGCATAGCGTAACGGTGAACGTGAAACGGTCAACCCGAAAATACTCATTCAAATAGTACAAAGCTGCGTGATATACATTGTCAAAATTCTCTCTCTCGCGAACTATTCTCTTGAGATATGTAATTACTCGACAAACACATGTCATCATACAAATAGTGTCGTATGGAATAAACGAAAGAAATTTCAATAAATCATAAATCAGGATAGAGATTGAAAATGTTTGAAAAAAATATTTTTAATTATACAATATTTTATTATTGTTTTATAATTAACTAAATTAATCGTACATTTTTAAATAAATTTCGAAATAATTAGAAAGGAGGGCTAATGAAAGTTAGAGAGGCGGATCACGGTGCGTAAATTAAATCAATTAACGAATAATTAAAGATATATATATAATTTGTAGCTTTTTTTATCTATTGTTTTTTAAATTGAACAGTCCTATTAATATTTGTTGAAAATTTAAAAGTATTAAAAGCTACAATTAAAATTTTTTATGAACTGCATATGTACGAGTATAATAACATCACCTTAATCAATTACATGTATATTTCTCCATATCGTGATTGTTTATTAGAAAGATCGCAGATTTCGAAGTACACACGATTGAGTTATTCGTGTCATTCCTTTTCTTTGAAATACAAGTCGTATCTGACTAAATAATGATCTCTATTACTCTTCTCTTTTTTAAATACGTAATTTAATAGAAATTTTCAAAAGATATTAAAATATATGTGAGAGAATCACACTTAATAATTTTTGTACATTCGTAGAGATAATGATACTTAATTTGGAGCACACGAACAATTGATGTGTATCATATGTAACTGTGTACGAGTTAAAAACTATTAAAAAAATAAAGCCTATCGACAGTGGCACAAGTAATGCTTTGTAATTAACACAACGTGTTTCTTGATAAACTACTTCATGTAAAGATCATGGTCTTTAAGTGAACTTAGAGATATCAAGGGAAAGAAAGGAAGTTGATTTTGAAATGAATTTAAAGCGTAAAGATATTAAGGAACAATGAACTGCGGTATATAGGCGCGCCGTGTAACGAAGTGCGTGTTTTAAATGTGATCATTTACCGAGCGGCCAGTGTGACCTCGGTCGAAAGTCACCGGCGGCGTATACTCGCATATTCGCACCGCGTCGTAACCGACACAATAGACCGGTCGAGCGCGGTGTCAGTCTCGTGTATTCCCTCACACTGAACGGTGGTGGATATTGTGCACAATGATCGCGATATCGATTGGTATATGCAATTGTAATTAAGCGTATCTCTCTCCCGATATTCATAACCCCGTCGCTATTGCCGTTCCCAACATCGGAATTTCCTTTCCTCCATTTCACGTTATTCGATCTACATGTGTAATGAAATCATACGATTGGTTATCATCATGTGTTAATTAGGGTCCTGCGCAGTCGACGAAAATACATCGAGTCGTTGACGATCGAGGCTGTCGAAGTGTGAACCGTGTGGGAATGAATATCCAGTGACACGCAAAACAGGAGTGTCGAAAATCGAGAATGTTGAGAATCAGGAGTGCCGAAGTATGAATCGCAAGCGAATGTCGGGAGTTGTCGAAAGTCAGGAATGTTGAACGTTGATCGTTATTAATAATTTCGCGCGTGCTCGTAATTAATCGTGTTTCCCTGATTGACACGGGTCTTCGAAGCAGTCCTTTACCGGATTTCAACTTGGATGCAATGTTAGCGAGATTGGACAACGAACACGTCTAGTGAGTACATTCATCAATATTGAATTCTGTTCTTTGAATAATTATTGGAGTTATTTGTTATTGGTATTGTAATTGGCACGTGATATTAATAACTCCATTAATTAGTTTCTTAGTCATAATTATTGTGAAATTAAATAAATTATTTAGGAAAATTACTCGAAAATAATTCACGACTTTTATATTTAAGAGTTCAATAATAAATTTAATTAAATTTTTTTGAATAAAATTATAATCTGGTATCATGCAGAATATTCATTAAATTGCAATCAATAATTGTTTTGTACAAAGATTGTTTTGTATGCACTACACGTGGTACGATGCCCATTAACTTGGTAAATAAAATATCACGTAATAAATATACTACTCTATATTTGAACCTATGAATGAATTTATCTACTTAATGCTTAATCATTTGATATATTTTTTCTCAAAAATTTGAATATGTGTATGCAAGTGATTTTGAAAAACTAAAAACGCAAGTTAATTATTAATCCGTAACCAGAGACGTATTCTTCTAATCATATAATTTAGAATATAAGAAACTGGCAGTATTATATGAAGTAATGACAGTAGACTATTTTCAAAAAGAGTAGATTAAATATGTAAAAAAAACTTGCAAGATTGATTACATTTTTTTATTTTAAATAAAAAAGAATTAATTTATGAAAAACTTTATTAACAATCTAAAATTTCGAATAGCAAAATTCATATTTTTATCCATGATTAAATAGGAATAAATAGTGTCTTTTATTATACAAATTACATTCATTTATCATATATAAAGTTAAATATATATATATAAATAATTTTCTCCCCTAAATAACTTGTGTATTTAGTAACAAATAGAAATGGATTTTATTCTGTCGTTTGGAACTGTGATAAATATATGCTAAATTGAGTTCATTAAACTTAATTCCAAAATAATAAATTTGATCAAACGAGAGATAATGGCATTGGAAAATTTTGATTATTTTAAAGTTCGTAATCTGATTTGTCTCCTACAAATTTAACGAAGCTTTAGAAATACTGTTATGCTTAATGAACCTTATTATACTTAACGAAAAATTTGTCATTGATACAAAATATTTTACATGTGTAATATTTAACATTATCACTGTTTTATTAAACATATTAAATATTTCGCAAAATATATAATAAAAGATATATTTTCGTTTTAATATTTTTTAAATAAAAAAAGTAAAATAAAATCTATAAAATCTAAATTACCCACACACACACACACATGCATATACATAAAATATTTGAATATTGTTATGATTATTTAGATTGTTATATACAAAAAATAAATTTTTATCTACGAAATATTATTGTGTAATGCAAACCCAAGTAAAGTATTTCAGATATTTTACTTCATTAAATACTGCTTTAAAGAATTTAATAAAATATTGATATCTAATATATACAGTCTATATATAGATAGATAAAATTAAACATATTTCGGAACATTAAACAGGATTTTATTTAATTGTATTAATTTAGATGAGAATGGGATTTTAATTTTTAATTAAATTTTTTATTTTATTTATTAAAGTTATATACAATCTTTTATTAAATATCTGTCTAATGGACAAATAAAAAATTTAATATATGCTAAATAAATAATATTTTACAAAATAATAAATATTTTGAATATTGCATAATTTGGGTATTGTATTTATATGTTACAGATTGCTTGACATAATTTATTTTATAACTTCAGAGGAAAGCTCAGACAGAATTTTGAGCATCTATGTTCAAGAATATTAAACAGTATATACGTGAATCACGGAATTCATTGCACTTAATTTCGATTAATATCTTCGATAGTGTCGTACAGTGTCGCGCGATTTCAATAATTAATTCGTATTTTCGGGAGTGAGTGTTCAATCAGCACAACGAGGGAATCTGAGAGAGGAGGAGAAGGTCCGGGAAAGCATCAGGCGAAGGCAAAGCAACCCTGAGGTGATTAATATTTTATTTATCATTTTTTGTTCTCTTGCGTAAAATTAATCATTTACACCCGTGACAGCCGTACGTATGTCTCGTATTATTATTATATTACGATATAATATTTAGAAAATATTTTTAGTATTTTATTCTATACAGAATTTTAAATATTTAAATCGTTCGGTCTGACTTTTAGTTTCGTATATAATAATTTTCAGATATTGAATCTTTTATTTACACAAAGTTTCCATCAATTCAATGATTAAAAATAATTTTCTTTAAATATGAATTACTTCAATGAACATTTATATTTAAAAGTGATACGTATATATAATAATTTTTTCGTTGAAATTTTAATTATTTAAAACACTTGCTTAGTAACTTGGAATTATTTGTACTTTGCAGATCAACGTAGCTGTGATGCAGTTACAACTCCGTTGTGCATTGTCATTGTAAGTAATTATCTTTTATTTTAAATTGTGATAATAAATCTATAAAAATGTAATGAGAGAGGATATATAGATTACATATTTATCAATAACATAAAAATATAGCATTTTTTAAATTAAATTCATTATTTCAAGATGAATGGGTTCGAAAAGACCAAGATCAATATTGAATTCTGAATACACTATAAATATACCATATTTATTGATGTAATATACATTTATACAAACATATTTAGAATTCACTATAAAATTGTGCTCAATGTTTTACATTATACGATATAGTAATATAAGAATTGTAAATATTTATTAATTAATATTTGATAAAATACTAATTTCTTTTCTCTTTTGCAAATATTATTTTAATAAAACTAGAAATCTGCATTTGCTATTTCCTTATATTTTTTAGCAAATTAAATACGTATGTTAGTAGAAAAAGATAATATATTTAGAAATACTTTCAATATCTATAATACATGTTATAAATATAAATAAAAGGCGACAGAAAATTTAATTGTCATGTCCCTATCAATTTATTAACAAGAACGCGCTAATGATTATTAATTACATTTATACAATACAAATTTTACATTAATCTTTTATAACCCATTCATATTGACAATTTGATTTTATACCATGTGAAAATAAAATGACATAAAATCCGATAAACATTTCATCGTAAAACAAAAGAATTTTTTGTATAGATTTTCTCAAAGTTTATGAGTTTTATGCCAATTCGTACGTATGTCTCGTATTATTATTATATTACGATATAATATTTAGAAAATATTTTTAGTATTTTATTCTATACAGAATTTTAAATATTTAAATCGTTCGGTCTGACTTTTAGTTTCGTATATAATAATTTTCAGATATTGAATCTTTTATTTACACAAAGTTTCCATCAATTCAATGATTAAAAATAATTTTCTTTAAATATGAATTACTTCAATGAACATTTATATTTAAAAGTGATACGTATATATAATAATTTTTTCGTTGAAATTTTAATTATTTAAAACACTTGCTTAGTAACTTGGAATTATTTGTACTTTGCAGATCAACGTAGCTGTGATGCAGTTACAACTCCGTTGTGCATTGTCATTGTAAGTAATTATCTTTTATTTTAAATTGTGATAATAAATCTATAAAAATGTAATGAGAGAGGATATATAGATTACATATTTATCAATAACATAAAAATATAGCATTTTTTAAATTAAATTCATTATTTCAAGATGAATGGGTTCGAAAAGACCAAGATCAATATTGAATTCTGAATACACTATAAATATACCATATTTATTGATGTAATATACATTTATACAAACATATTTAGAATTCACTATAAAATTGTGCTCAATGTTTTACATTATACGATATAGTAATATAAGAATTGTAAATATTTATTAATTAATATTTGATAAAATACTAATTTCTTTTCTCTTTTGCAAATATTATTTTAATAAAACTAGAAATCTGCATTTGCTATTTCCTTATATTTTTTAGCAAATTAAATACGTATGTTAGTAGAAAAAGATAATATATTTAGAAATACTTTCAATATCTATAATACATGTTATAAATATAAATAAAAGGCGACAGAAAATTTAATTGTCATGTCCCTATCAATTTATTAACAAGAACGCGCTAATGATTATTAATTACATTTATACAATACAAATTTTACCTTAATCTTTTATAACCCATTCATATTGACAATTTGATTTTATACCATGTGAAAATAAAATGACATAAAATCCGATAAACATTTCATCGTAAAACAAAAGAATTTTTTGTATAGATTTTCTCAAAGTTTATGAGTTTTATGCCAATGATTTAAAAAAAATATTAATTAATGAAATAGTATTTTTAATATATATGTAATATAAAACTCTTAATGTGTATATATATTATATATATATTTATAAATAAAAAACAATTTTGATAATATCTTGATAATAAGTTTTCTAAAAATATATATGTAGGAAACATGAAAAATTCACATTTACATTCATTGACAAATACAAGTAAAATTTATTATTTGAAAAAAGCATTATTTCGTTTCGAATCTCGTGTCATCTCTCACTAAACGTCATCGACCATGGTATATTGAATGTTGAACGTTCCAATGAGCACCTGACCGAAGTTTCTTTCGGTTTATGATCCCGCCGGTTAATTATAAATTGACATTTTTGTCACGTCATTGTTACTATCCATTACTTCTCGTGTCAAATAATGCCATTTAAATTCGATTGCGAATTAATATTATATCGACTGCAAATAATGGATTTTATTTTATTTCTAGCTTGAATTTCTGAAAAATTTCTTTAACTTGTAATATAACATTTGACTGATTATAATACATTCTAGGCTATGTTCAGATTCTCATCCGAATACCCAGGTATCTTTCTATTCTCATTATTTTTTACTAAATGTTAAACAAAGATGACATGACACTCGGGGAGCACTTGTGGGTGGGAATCTAAACACACTCTTATATGAATTAAAAAACATTTGAAATTTATTAAAAAATATTCAACTGTGTGATATAAGTATACATACTATAATATATGTATAGTAAATTATACCTATAGTATTTTATTATGGTTTATACTTAGATATTGTGTCATTCAATAGACCATATTTATATTTAATGCAAATTATGTTACAACCTAAAAATTCTAAACGCTTATTTTGATATAAAATTTAGAAATTTAACGCTATATACATATAAATATACATATATGTATACATATAAAGAAAGGTGGAAATATATATTAATGAGGCAAAAGAGAAACGTGACAAAAATCAAGCAAGGTTTACTGTACAAGTACCTAGTGATTCTGTGTCCATTGATATTGTTTTTGAACGACAACAAAAGTACAGATTTCATTAAGAATAGTTGTAAGAAATTAATTGCAAGCAGTTATTGAGTCAGGATTTATTTTCGCATTAAATGGCCGTAATCAGTGCAATTTAGAGAAATCTGCCGTTGAACAGCGCTATTTATGAAAGCGATCATGACTCGCCTCTCGGCGTGGCAAAAAAATTTCATCGCGAAAGTCCAATTTGAGAACCGCCCCATGGGGGGGCACAGCGGGCAAAAAAATGATCCATGCGGATTCTGAAAGTTCAATTTTCCGGGGCGGCAAGAGAGCTTGTAACGGCAAATATGCGTCGACCTTTTTGTTCCGATCTCGCGGGACTTCGATTCCCGCGACGTTGAATATTCATGCGATTTTATTAACTACGTTTCAAACATCGCTTTCAACGGGAACACTCTTTATGTTCTTAGATATCTTTATCTGCTTCCGTCCGATTTTCGTCATGTAGCGCACAACGGCGCGACGCGTCGGCGGGAAGAATTCTCTTTCGCGAAATTAAATTTTACTCGATCGTATTGTTCCCTAGATTACGTGACGTTTAGTTGCCTCGCCAGACGTCGTTAACTATTACGAGCGAAGAAAATATCGTGATCTTTTTGCTGTGTGCCGATCCACGTTGACAAATTTTTATGAGATTACGACGCACTCTCATATCCATTAATAAAATCCGTGATAATTTATACGGTTCGAATCAAACGATTCAATTAACTGCAAAGTTCAAACTGAATTTATATAGCTATTGCAAACAATAAACTGTGAATACGATCATTATACTATCTGCAGTATTGCATTAATCTTTTCAGCCGTATTATTCTATCATGGTGTGTATTAAACTTTAAAATAATTTAAATTATATATCAAAATTATTAGAAAGAAACATATTGAACGTTATTTTTAATTCATTTTTTATTTCACTTTCACATACATGATGTAATATTTTCTATTATTTCAATTCAACCAAATTAATATTGTGCTCTCAGTTAATTGCTTATATCATACATATTTGCTCCTATTTGTCATAAAGTCTGTATAAAAAAATATATAACTTCTGTACTATACACAAATTATACAATTTAAAATAGAAAACGCGAATACATGAAAAATAAAATTGCCCAATACCGAGAAAATTAAATAATGATATCATAAACTTCAAAAGTATTATTTTTGTCATTTTATATATATTTCGATTTCGTACTTAATATTTTTTACGAGATAAAAGAACTAAATTAAAATTTTTCTCTACAAGAGAGAGAGAGAGAGAGAGAGAGAGAACGAACCGAGAGGATTAATAATAATTCGCAAAAGTGTGAGAGGATAGGGTGAGAATGATACGATAATGAATGACGTGATATCTAATTATGGCGCAATACCAACGGCATATTTTCAATAGGGAGTAACTTTCCGTTTCGAAAATCCGTTTTCCGAAGAGACTCGTAACGTTTCGTCAGTAGTACTTCATTCCCTATCCTCTACCCGGATCGGGCCAAGCGTTCACGAGGAAATTTTTCCCACGGCGCACGGAAAACTTTCGCCGAGTTATTCACGCGCGCATATTAGTGCACATTCATCCTTCGAAATAGCGCTAACCTCCGACCTGAGAACAATTTATCGGAGAGCGAAGCCCCCGGCCGCTACCTCCGCGAGAGCTGTGGGTTACTTATTTGCACGTTTCCGCAGTTTACATAGCTTCGGAGAGCCCCTTGGCCGACCTTTCTCTCGGATCTCTCGTTCGTTCGTTCATTCGTCCATTCGTACGAGCGAAGCACCACGAGCGAATGAATTGGCAATACGAATCGGCCCCGGCCGATTCTTGTTAGGTTTCAATGCATCGGTGCATCAGTAATTGCCCGTCTATTTGTTGCTCCAAAATGGTACGATGTTATTGATGCAGCGAATCTCGCAAGCGCTCAATTATACAATACATTGCCGCGTATGTGTTTGAAAATCATTATATACACCAAAAGAACAGTTTTGCTAGAGTATTTACAAATTTAGGTTGATGTAGAGCTGAAAATAATTTTTGTTTGGCGCATTAAAATGATTATGTAGGCCACTCAAATTGATTGCTAGAATGTCGATTTTTATAGCATTGTCATCAATGTTTATTGTTAGTCTTTTACGTAATTATTTCGATAGTCTAATGAAATTATTTTCTTTGTATTTAGCTAAATTTTTGAATACTTTAGCGAAACCATTCTTTTCCCTCATGAAAAGGAGGATTTTATTGAAGTGTTCAAAAATTTTTAGTGAGCTACAGATTTAAAAATAATTTTGTTAGACCATCAAAATAATTATATAAGAATCTCAAACATGATAAGCAATGCTCCAAAAAGTTTTGACATTTTAGCAGCCAGGTTGAACATCCTATATGATTATTTTGATAGTCCAACAAAATTATTTTCATGTATCAAGCTAAAGGAGCTAGGGTACAATTTTTAATTCTTCATTCTCCATTACTTCTACATTTTCTTATGTATTTTTCTTTATGGAACAACTGAAAATTATTATAATAATATTACACATACGCAAGAAATATTTGTACATCGCAAGAAAGAATAAACTTTATTCACATTCGTCTGTCAGTTATGTTTCAATCATTTAAAAACGAATTTATGAAAAAATTGTTGAACAAACTTTGTAATTAGTTTTTATTGATTTGATTGAAGCATAACTGACAACGATTTCGCAACAATGCGAACAAGGATTTTATTAACTTTATTTTAATGTAGTAATTTTTGCTTGAGTAAAGTGTTAAAATGATAATTTTTGGTTATGAAGAAAAATATATAAGAAAATGTAGAAATAAATCTCTGTATTGTCACGAAAAAAAGGTTATACTCTCTTCTTTAGATATTTTAATAAAATCGTCCTTCTCTCTTATATATATATACATATACATATATATACTAAATTAAATTAGGGTTGGTTGATGAAAAAGAAATACATAAATTTCGATAAAGCATCGAAACAATGTGTCGAGAGACAATGAGCTAAATCTCTCCCCTTACCAATGATGTAAAACTACGATGCACGAATTTTTCGTGTTGATTTTGAAGCTGCGTATATTAGCGTGGCGTCTGTTGCACGGAATGTGGTGATAAAAAACTATTTGTAGCTGCCATATCGGAGCAAGTATTCGCGTTTCGCGGTGCCCAAACCCACGGATTGTCCATTTTATTTTGCGCACTACGTACGCGAATAAATTGTTTTGCTCGAGGAAATGCTTGTTGCTACGGGAGGAAAAAACGGCGCTCGAGTACAAATAACGATTCGACATTTTATGTTTTACTCGCTCATTAACGAATGCGTGATCAACAAACTGGAATTTGCGAGAGGTTTGAGAAACAAAAAAAAAATGTGTACGCCTTTGCGCAAGCTGAATACCGCGTGAAATAATTGACGCAATTAAATATCGATATTGATATTGGAAGTGCAAGCTGAATGAATCAATAAACGGATTCATTGCACTGCCAATCAACGCACGAATGCACTATGACTTCCTCGTTAACAATAAGGGATGAACCGTATCCCGCTAATGAGTAAACAAATTTAATTTCTTGTACGTTTAAATTTTCAGTATTCAATACATTTAAAAAATATTTCTGTTCACAAAAACTATTACAGATTTTGAAACTATAGAAATTTTTATATTTTCCATCTTTTTCAAACTTTAAAATGATTAAGCGCAAGCAATCTTTCTTTTATATATATTTTTACATAGACACAACGAGAAAAAATGTTTAACATTTGTGACTATAATTACATATTGCTATAATTATGATTATTACTGTTATAATTTAGTAATATTATGTATAGTTCTAGCAACAAATGTATATAGTTGGCACAATTTAATATGGCTATCATTAAAGTTATTATAACATAAAAATGATTAAATTAATATAAAAGTGATTTAAATGACTATGTAATTTTTATGATTATAATAATTATAATTATAGCCATTTTAGATTATTTGCCAATTGTACACTTGTTGCTAAAACTATATACATAATTATTATTACTAATATTATAGCAGTAATAATTATAATTATAGTAATATATAATTATACATATACATATCATATATAATTCTAAGTGCCGAATATTTTTCTCTCAGTGCACACATTCACGCGCGTGTAGATTTGAATAAAAATTATAATAAAAAAAAGCGTAACTTACCATTTAGTTTAGTATCTCTATATAATAACTTTTATCGGTTCTTGAAGATATGTATTATTTAAGATCTTATTTTTTACTCCTCTCTCTCTCTCTCTCTCTACACGTGAATACCATGCACAAGAAATAATTTAACATGTCATTATTGTGAAAAATCATTGTTTTGCTGTTAGACAACGTGCTGTAACAAAAGCGGATGAATTAGTTTCACGTTTATGAGGGGAAATTCCCCCCCTAATCCGGACCTAGTACACGGGCGACGATCGTCTTAGGACGTGCTTCCGGTCGGGGGCAGATCTGGGGATTCTAACATCCTCCGAAACGTTCACGTCAAGGGGATTTTAGGAGATCGCTACACGGACCGATGCGGTTAATTTTATAAATAATTTATAGACGCCCAATGTGTGCGCGAATGTACATGGCCGTCCCCCCCTATTATGCGGGCATTAATAAACCGTTGCTCTTCCGGACATATTATTAACGTCGGGCTTTTTAATACAACGTGTAAATAAATAACGATGTAAACGTGTCATTAACCGAATGTAGTCTTTTCAATATTCATGTAGTTGGCTAAATACGATTAACATATCCAATTAGGTGATACAAATCGTATACTCGGTATCAATTATTAATGCAGGTGCCTCGATTCTGTTCGTGATAATTTGTGTAATCAATTATTTATAAATTGGGTAATTACCTCGCCAGATAGATTAAGAAAACCAATACGCAATACAAAGGAGACAATTGGAAGTATATGTATATGTATAATTAATTAAATGTGAAAAGAAAAGAATGGATAACAGGAGCATTTATAACAGAGAAATCATGATGTCAAGTTAAAGTTTATTTTTGATAATCTATTTACCTTATTTAAATACAAGATGTGTTTATAATTTTACATGTCGTAAAAATGTTCAAAGAATTATAACGCACATATGTATATATTTAAAATATCGGAAGATATAGACGAATATATGTATTAAAATATATAGCAAGTAAAACGAAATAAAATTTTGTTTTAAAAAGGTATGAGATGATTTAAACTCTGTAAGCTTTAGAGAAAAATTATATAATCTAACAATAATAAAATGAGAGTTTATTACCGATGTATCAGTATAATAGTGTAGTCATATGGTAAATAATCCATAAATTATTTATAAAAATAACTACATAAGTTTATTCGAGACTTCTCTCAGATTATTCAATGAAGCCTTTTAGGATTTGCTTTATAAGTTTTTTTTTCGTGGCTCGTAATATATTCCAACCGCATATTATTCTTTGCCCTTTGGGTAAACCGCCGCACTGGGATCTATCATTTTTGCGTATCAGGAGAAACCGCGAGACATCAAAATGATATACAACTCTAGTTCTTCTCCTTTAAAATGAACATAGCATTAATACGTATCTTGTTGCAAAAAACGATCCGTAATTACCCAAAAATAAATAAACATTCTTTATGTGTTTATGAATCAAACTTCTTTCGAAAAGATTTCCTAAATATATGTTTACTATATAAAAACGATTATGCAGAATATATTGGAATAGGAATGATTTAAAGAAATTTGATTAATCTGATACCGTAACTACATGTAATAAATCTTCTAGCTTTAGATCAAAATTACATTATATAGGTAATTATATTAATTTTACATATTTTCATCTTCATGTCTACGCGTTATAGTTTCCTCCCTTTCATTCTAGACAAAGTACTCGTGCTTCTCGACCTGTATTTCGCCACTACCGAGATAAAAGTAATGACATTACCATTTGTCTGCATCACTTTACCGCTCTTTCCTTGTCTGTCGCGCAAGCCATCCTTGTAATCGATAGCGCAAGGACATTCGTCCGTCCGTCCAGGCCGTCCGCCCGGCCATCCATTCATCCATCCATCTATCCATCTATCCATCCCATCTATCCGCCACCCGTCTACCCGCGAACTTAACGCAGCGTTCAGTGCGATGCAAGAAGCGGCCATTATCGTTCTCTCCTTTTTGCGTTCCTGCGTTGTTCCACTTTTTTCGATACTTTCAATTTATAGAAACGAGATTCCGCCACTTATCCTGTATGGAAGTCCCCGCTCTCCTGTCGGCAGGAGAGTTTTATTATAAACTCTCGCACGTACCTCTCTCACGATCGGATTAATGAACACGATGGGTTTAACGAAGCGCGTCTCTTTCATCGATGGCGTTCGTTAATAATCTTTGATGCGAGATGTTCCGCGAACGCAGTGGGGCGTTTGATGGAAGAGAATATTGTTCAACGTGAGAGAGAAAAATAGAAAAAAAAAAGAGAGAGAGGACGACTAAAATAATTATCCTCCTTGAATTAGAAGTTAGACGGAATCAACTGAGGGCGCGACGACGTGATACGTTTAAGAATGAAGAAATAATTAATAGAAAGACGTATCTTTACAATATTGCGTCAAACGCAAAGAATATTTTACTATACAATAAAAAAAAATACTACTACGTGATATTTAAATTTCGATAATATCGATAATATTGGATTCCATTCTGCTGGCTATTCCATTTCTATATCGACTGTTCTTATCTCGATTTCTGTAAAAACTCAGTAAAGAATCCTTTGACTTCAATTTCGCTTCTTGAGTAATGTAAATTTGCATTTGAATTAGTGACGCGTTAGGTGTGTATGTGTGTGTGTGTGTGTGTGTGTGTGTGTGTGTGTGTGTGTGTGTCTTTATGTTAATGAGTGCATTGAAAAAGAGAAGTCGTACTGTGAGCGTATCGTAGAGTCACTAATGGAACGTTGACCGACCAAAAAGGTCCGGGCGGATTGGGAATCACAGCGAGACGTAGAAAATGTCGAGCGAGATACGGGCAGATTTAAAGGTCTGTTTTCATTGCTATTCCGAGTCGTATGTGGGCTTCCGCACGGTTTCCGCAGCCGGTGGTGGGTTTCCGCTGTCCTGCGTATGGAAACAGGCTACAGAGTTTGATTGGTAAATCTACGGCTGCCCAATGATGCGTTTATTTGTCGAAAGAATTAGGGCAGCGCCCACGCGAGACGAGAGCGATGAAGATGAGGATGACGAGGAGGGGGGGAGAGAGAGGGGGAGGAGAGTCGTGCAAGTGTAGAGGATGCCGCGAGATGCAGGGTGAATGAAACAGGATGGGAAGGGAGATCGAAAAGGGTCGGTGGTCTCTCTCTCTCTCTCTCTCTCTCTCTCTCGAGGGCCGCGCGTCGTCGTACAGCACTCCACCGCAATCAGTAAACCTGTAAAACATTGGATTAGGTGGCCCTAGCGTGACCTCGCTCCGACTCTCGTGTGGACGCGGACCGGAGTTCCAATTTCCAGCTATGGCTCGCGCTACGTATAGCGGTAGAGCTATACGCGCACTTCGTTCTCCAGCTCGGCGTCGCGATACGTTATCCAATAGCGCTCGAATTATTCTCGTTTTATTCGCCGTGCCAGCAGCATGCGCGACCACGGCGCACATCCTGCGCTTCCCGTATCGTAACCGGTTAGCCAGGCCCGCTGCTATGTTCCGCGAGAGAACGATTTATTCCCCTACGTTTCTTCCTCCCCCTTGCCCCCCCCTCTCTCTCTCCCCCCTTCTCTTTTCTCTTTCTCTCTCGCTTTTTGTCTCTCCAGTTAACAAATTCTTCGCCTTTGTCGCGCGATAAATTTGATTTATTATTATCGTTATTGCGCTTGTTATTCCGCTCGGATGTAAAGTCTTGCCCGCGTAATTCCCGACCTCACGGGATACATGGCTCGTGTACACCGCCGCGCTTCAAGAGTCGACGCGTCATTACCAATTTATCACTGTCGCCCCCGTTTATTCTCATCGGTAGATAATCAGCTGTGGAATAGCAGCGACCACCGGTGGGCCGTGTCGTCGCTCACTGACTTCGCGCCGGCTAAATCGAACAGACAGCTCTTCTCCCGACTTGAAATATCCGAAAAGCTATGTCGTTTAGAGTCGCCTTTTCAACCCGGGGATGTTTGCGCGCTTGTTACCGACGATAGCGGGGTCTTCGCTACTTGCCGAATCCTCTTCCCTTCACCGCGCCGAACAGGTTTAGTAGCCACTCGACGATGTTTTCATCCGAAATTGTCATGTGGCACACACACACATACACACAGGTCCTTCTCCCCGAAGAACAAAAAGGAGGGAAAAGAGAGAAGGATCTCTCTCAGGGAGAAAACACACACCGCGCGCGCAAGAGGGATGGTCGCGCGCACTTCGGTCGAGCTTGAGAGAAAGACGGAAAGCGTGTCGATGTGCCGTGGTAGTGGTGGCGGTGGTGGGTAGGGTGATAGTAGGAAGGGGGAGCTAGCCCCTGGTGCGCTCGCGCACCCGATCGTACACCCCCGACCAACCCTCTGTGCGCGCGCGAGAGAGGTCCGTCGTTGGAGAACCGTGGCGTTGGAATGGCGTTCTCGTTGGTGTGGGTATTCTCCCGTCACTCGCAAACATATACACGAACGAGAGAGCGGGGCACACGCATACGCTCGAATCGTAGTACACGTACGAATTGACACACACACACAAGGTACTCCCGCACGTGTATACGGCTCGGTTGGTGAGTGAAAGAGTGGGGAGCCGGGATGTCGGAGGGTTGCTGAAGTTTCTCTAACGCTCGATGGCGTACCAGTGCGGATCGTGATTCTGCGGGACGCGCAGCGTCGCGGCGTCCTCCGTATCCTCTACCGATCTCGCGCGTCCGTCCGTCCGTCAGCGTTCCGACCGAACGACGCAAACGGCCGGCTTATAGGCCGCCTAGTGCGACGAGAACTGCCGGAGAGAGATCGGAGTATCACACACAGGGGGCATATGTGGGGGAATAGTAAATTTGGGAAAAATATGAGAAATACATGACGCGCCATGATAAGATGCTTCTTATCAATGTGACGATTACGGGACGTCGATGTCGAGCGTCTCTTTCGAAAAGTTACACCGGTTGCCATACGTCCGGAGGATCACGCTTACATTTTTTATTTTCCAATGCTTTTATCGTTTCTTCTCGCACCTCAACGTCCCGATGAGACCGGACAATGGCTGAGAATAAACGTACGCTTGAAGATGATGGGAATTTATGCTGAGAGTACGTTCATTGATGGTCGAGTCGAACCGGGTCAATCCTTTTGATCTTGATCGATGTAGGTCGAGAGCGAATGCACTTAAATAGTCCTATTGCTTAATTGACGTTTGTATTTCAATAGTTCTCCTGCGCTCCCGTTTTCATTAAGGAGTTCTTGGAGCGTAATTGCTTAGATCTCATTTAGAGTAAAAGAGCGGAGTGTCGCTTAAAAGTTAGTCCGATTACCGTTCTTGTTGCGTATTGTGCATCGCAAGCTCATTGCTTCGTACCTGCGTAAGAACCGGAGTTGCCGAGTTTCTCTCTGTATATCGACTTGGTCGGTTATGACTTGAGGCGTACGTCTCGAGCTTCTCCAACGTTTATTCCTTGCTTCTTGATAGCGTAAAAAAGAACTCGCGCGCGCGCGCGCGCGGCCGATTAATTTATTTTACCAGACCGGATATGTATCCCGGAGGCGTGGAAAAATCCAACGGACGTAATTGTTTTTTTTTTTTTTTTTTTTTTACCGTCTTCCCGTGGGCATTGTAAATTAATAAATCGTTTTCCCTGCAAACCCCGTGTTTATTAATCAGTCGACGATACTTGCCACCGCAGCATCAATAATACATGTATTACTGCTTATGCAGCTGCCGTTAATCGCGACTGGGCACAGCGTAATATTTCTGCATGCCAGCGCGTACTGCACACGTTCGCCGGAGTGGAAGTAAAAATAAATGCACGAAATCCGCGCGCGGATTTCTGAATCGTGTCGAATGTTGAAAAATCGCGCGGCCGGCATGAGTGGCAGTTTCGGCGGACCAGCGCGAGCAGAATTCGATTATTGTATTCTGAAAACTAAAAGAACTTGAGAGATTTGTTGCGTTTTATATAATAAGATCTCTTTTTCCGCTTTGAGAGATATACTTTCGAGTATTTTTTTTAAATTCATTTTTTAATTACACCGTAAAACTATGGTTGAATAAAAAGAGAATTACGTTGCACAGTTTCTTTTCAAGTTAGAAAAGAGCTAAGAGCAACTCGTAAGAAGTATTCCCCCTCGCTAGTCGTCTATTAAAATCCACGGAGTTCTGGTCTAACGAGCTCAAGCGGCAAAGGAATCTGTAACATTCTCGTTTCTCGACGTCAACGGCGCGGTGTACTCGTTCTCGATTCATCGTGGAAATTCCTGCTCTCGCTGGGGCGCGCATTAACGATTCCGCCAGCAGCAGTATAGCAGCAGCAGGTTCTCTATACATCGACGCCCGTCGAATTCGTATATCCAGCTCAGCTCAGCTCCTCGGCTCGGCTTGGTACAGCGACGCGGTCCGACGGTCATGTTTTATCTGGATCTTCAGCCGCGCAGCGATCGGCGAGATCGTAAAACGGGCCGGCCGACGGACTCGTTGTCAGTGGTATTTCCAATTGGCCGGTTGGCAAGATCTCTAGAAGGAAACCGGTTCGACGACCAGATCCTGGATGTGTATACCCGAGTCTCCCGCCTCGCACACACGCGTTCCGTCCCCTGTTCTTCCTTCCTCTCTCTTACTCCGTCTTTCTCTTACCTTCACATCCTCTTCCTACTGGCGTCCTGTACTCGCGCTCTTCTTATCCGTATAATCGAACTCGCGAGGCCACTTTCCGTGCCAGTTACTATAGTCTCGGCTTTGCTTTTACAGTGATACACGCGACACGTCTGTAATCCATTGTAATTTCGCACGTGTGGTTAAAACACTGCGATAGCGCGGTATCGAGGCACATCGAGGTTTGTCCGCGATCAGACTTTGGGTGTTGACGCGCCGGGAGCCGGTCGCACCGTCCGTTTCCGAAGAACGCGAACGTAGAGAGAGAGAGGTCGATTTACTCAGTCAGTGGTCTCTCTGGCGCGATTACGACGGACGTATTCGCAGGTGCGATCGATGCATAAATGTTTCGCTGAATCTATACAGATCGATACAAAAGTGAGAGAAACATTTGGCGTAAAGAAACTCCGACTTCGGCGAAATGTTTCTTTTTTTTTTTTAATGGCTAGACATCGTGAAAGTCTGCCTTGAAACGACGGAATATCGAGCAGTCATGTAGAAGGAGGTCGATGTCGAATCCAAGGACTTTGCGTTGATTTTCAGGAGAGGTTAACGGCGACTTTGAATCGCCCGACTTTTTAGTCCTGAACAATGCGAGAAATGAGATTTTGAGGGGGGTCGGGGGATATTTGTGAGACTCAGCAAGTTCTGCGAATCGAGAAGAGAAAGAACGTCTCTAGCAAGATGTCGTGAACGTTTTCGAAGGGATCGTCTCTGACGCGCAAATTTCGAGAATTCGTCCCCAGCGGGGAAAGAAAAGTTCCTTGTGTTTGGTTTCCTAAGTTGAACGGGGATTTCGGGGACCAGCTTGCCCGGAAAATTGGCAGTGTTAGTTCGCGGCGATTTTCGCAGTGCATCGTGGAAGGCTGCGGCAAGATTCTACCTATGAGTGATGCTTTCGGACGTAACGTCGGCGAAAGTTCAGCCGTTAGTTCCGGTCCGTTGAACGATACCGAGGAATCTTCCCCGCCGAGGGCTGATTCCACCGCGCGATTACACCAGGCGGAACGACGTGGTTGAGGGCACCCGAAAAGAGCCCACGGTTGCATTTCGCTCTCGCGATTCATTTATAATAATTGAAGCGATCGTGCGTCGCACGAACGGTCGCGACAGCATATCGTCAATGGCGCACATCCAATCTCCGATCGCTACATTAGGTTATGGATTTCGCGCGATATCGCGGATATTACCCGTTCACGTATCAGTGTATATCCCGACGATTTGGTTTAGTTCTCGAATCGATCAAAAGAAACGAGCGGTTTTACTTCCGTGAAATCAGACTGCGAATGTGAGCTCAAGGCTGAGAGAAGAAGGGGAATCCCAGAAAGGAAGAGACCAATTCAAACGATAAAACTTGACGAACGCTTAAAACTAATGATTGAAATAACTAATTTAATAAAATGAGAATGAAACGGTGCGCTTAGGCGTATTCGTGCGCCCGTAACAGGACGCACACAAATCCCGCAGTGAATGTGAAAAGTGTCGGCTCTGTTATATCGCGCTTGTTCGTAACTCCTCCCTCGTCGGGTTTCGTTTATATCGCGCCTGCTCATTCTCATTCTCTCAAGCAGTGCACGAATATATACGTGTGTATATATATATATACATATACGAGTGGTGGATCGCGTGCCCCCCGACGCTTGTCGTTACACGTCTGATCGTAAGTGTAACGAAACTTCCTTCTGTATACGTGGTATCGCGCCTTGTCACGGTACAGTATAAAATTCGCGCTGCTGTGAACCGGTCCGCGTCGTTCGCGCCGACGAGGATCTGGTCCTCGTGTAATAGTATAGAAAGAGACCGAGAGAGTGACGATAATTCGGCCACGAGGGAGATATGTGCGGCGTGGGATACTCGTTTCGGATCGGACTCGACTATCGGAAGTCCGTACGAATTCGTCGGTACGGCGGTGACACCAGCATTTAGGCACCTGATCCTAGTGGGGTGAACGAGGGGGGGGGGGGAGACAGAGTGCGTGAGCGATTCTAATCAACGTCAATTGAGTTAGATTGGGGTCGAAGTGGTTCCGAAAGGGACACCGAGATAAAAGCTATGGGCATCATGGATGCGTGGAAGGGCGGCCGGATAATCTATGCTTATCTCCTATGGGTCGTCTTTAAGGCTGCCACGGCGGGGGGACTTTATGGTGAGTACACACGTCCGGTTATCTAGATAAGACTGCAGGATTTCGGTGCATACATATCATTGGATGCTTGCTCGATAAACTGGAAGGTATATACGTCGTTCCGTATACGATCTTCATTAAACTTATATATAATACTAAGGATGTTAAAAATATGATCGCGTAAAAATAAGTATTTAATACGAGAAGAGGGGAAAAATAACTTATTTTTAGCGCGTGCTAAGAAAATAGCAGCTTCGCACAAGAAGTTGCCGAGAAACTATAGAGACTTCCGGTAAACACAACGTCTCGGCTATTCAACGCTGCGCGCGCGTGAGAGACGTGACATCAAAATTACTTCAACCTTTCGATCGCCGCTCGTAAATATAGTCTCGCGGAGAAATGCTGCCATTGACTCCCGGTCGCTGCACGGGCTATAAATGTTATATCGATCGTTTTCATCGCACAGTGAAGGGGTGTGCATCAACATTGTGCATATTTGAAATTGTGTATGCGGGTAATAATACGCGTAAAGTTGCAAACAAATGGAAATGGAAAAAAATTTGACCAGACCGACAAAGCAACGTTAGTAGAAAATCGAAAGCCTCGTTACAAAAGTTCGATTGTGCAAGGCTTTCCGGGTTGACCGGTGCAAACTCATAGCAGGGAAATTGTGAAAACGTTAATTAACGTTTGCGATGGACTTTCCGCGCTAACGCAAATACTCGGAAATATATGGTCTGAATTCTTAACGTACGTGCGGTTTTAATGATAATGAAAATTTCGCGAATATCTCGTTGGCGAGAAATAAAAGAATTATACGGCATTTACTTTCTCTCTCTCTCTCTCTCTCTCTCTGCGACGAATCGTCTCGACTTTTTGGATTAATTCGAGCTGTTGAAATAACGGACTGTGACACCGATACCCCACCATTCCATCAAATCTGCCAGGGATAATATTCATAAACTTTATGTCATTAATGTATCTACATATTGTCATATTTAACCATTAATTTGTCCCATCAATCTGCCATGGATATCATTTATAAACTTTATACCGTTATTATATTTTCATATTGTTATATCAGAGTGTTCATTACCAGGAAAAAATCTTGATTATGCAAGAGATTTTTTTTGTTGAAAATTAAAGATTTTTGTGAAATCTTATCGGTATACCCAAGAAAACTTTTTTAGAATTTTACTTATTTCTATTTCCTTCTGAAAACATTTTTCCTCTGATAATTTTTTTTTGATAATGTAAAATATTGATAAGCGATTAGCAATAAATATGACATACGTATTCACATACATTCTCGCGTGTTTCGTGAATTTCTAAAAAGAAATTGGTAACCGTAAAAGATAACATTCAGCAGAAAAAAATAATTCACTGATACTGTATTGTAATGAATCTTTTTTATATAGTTTTATATAGTTTTATATTTTATATAGTTTTGTTGCTTTAATTATAAAAAGTGATAGATATAGTTTCGGGAGATTCCTGTCTTTTACTAATTTACAATATATAGTTTAAAGTATGTAATTTTTGTTTGCGTTACCTACACTCCAATTTATTTCAAAGTTGCATTTAAAAAATTGTCTAATCTTATTTGGAATTTTAAATAAAAGTATCTAGAAAATCCAGAAATTCTCCCAGGAAATTCTTTTTACAAAATTTCAATACACACTTATATACGTATATATCTAAATCTACTAATTCGTATTTATGAATGTTTATATAATTTCGTTCATATCTTCGTATATATTCAACTTCTTTTTACAAGCCTTATAAATTTGTGATTTTTGGAGAGACGTGAGTACGATAAGACCGTATTATCTCTGAATTAATTCCGTACTACAGAAGCAGAGAAGATAATAGACACACGTATTTAGTTTTCATTAACACGTTCAGTGTAAGTGCGAAAGTACCTCTCGGCATATATCGTTTTGAAGAGATATTCGAGAATTAATATCGATCGCGAAGAGTATGCTGAGAGAAGGAAAGCTTTTGATGTTTTGCGTGTCGTTAATGAGAAATACGGCTCAGAGAACGCGTCTTTCGGAAGAAAGTTGGTAGAGCAATAGTCGTTTATCCCGCAATCGGTGTAAAGGTCGTCCGAAGAATTTTACAATGTCCTGTTTCGGTTCCTCCGGTTTGTCCAGGTAGCGGAACGCATAAAGGAGAGCCAGAGTAAAAGTGGAAGAAGACGCCGCACCGCACGAGCTGCGTTCTTCTCAAGCTCGTGCAACCGGGAGCCGGGTTCACATTTTTCAATTTGTATCTCCTTGCCGATATACGTGCAGCTAGTCATCGAGGCTCTATTCTTACGACGCGAGAATGTGGTACGAAATATTGTGTATCTTGATGCTGGTAAAATGGGCGACACGAGAGGCATTAACTTAGCGTCGTGCGTGATCGCCGACGTTACTGATTGATCGGGGTGTGTGGAACGTCATCGTGTTCGACAGGGTAGAAAGTGTGCGACCGGCGATATGGATTGACGATGATTTTCCTTCAATATCGTAATGACGCTATGCGCGACGCGCTCACCGATGCGATGCACATTTTTCATCCGCGCGTGTGCACCGGGCGACGTATGCGAATATTAAATGCTACGTTATCGTCGTGTAGATTAATTATGAATCAACGCGTAACCCAGATAGCACGGGACCATTAATTAATACGTGTCAAACCGTCGGGATGCACGCGGAAACCGCGCCCGGCTACGCTATGCTAGCTACCATCATCGGAACCTAACGTCCTTCCGGCTTCGTATAAATCTATTGTCGCCGTCGCCGTCGCCGTTCGTCCAGAGATCTTTAGACAACTTCTGATTGTCCGTCATGTTTCTCAGGACCTGTTTGAGGTGCATGGACATCTTATTCTATTTTAACCTTTTCAGATCCTGCATGCATAGATTTTGTAGTCATTAATTCTATCGACGTCATCTGAGATTTGACGTACACGATAATGCATATGTTGGCAGAATAATCCAAATTTTGAAAAAATTAATTGTTTAATATATAAATTATTTATTAAAGTGTGCACGAATTGAATTAAAAAAAAAAAAACATTATTTTAGCATGGCTATCTATAATATAATGAAATCAGGTCTGTAGGAATTAAGCAGGTCCTGAAAGATACAGGGGACCCAAACGTATGACGTCCAATCTCTTATTATACTCGAGGATCTCTATGCTTGTCGGGTTAGCGTTTATACGGAATACCGTCGGCTTTAATGAACACTTACGGGGGTGGAATATCCCGCGTCCCCGAATGCAACGCCCGCGCAATTCGGCAAGCGGCGGCGCGGGAACGGGATAAATGAACCGTGCGCGCGGAAGAAAGGTCGTGGCACGGAAGAGATAGTGGTACCGCGCCCTGCGAATTAGACCTAAGGTATGTGGTGTACCTACGTATATAACTACGTACACCCGTTACACGTGCGCCACCGCCAACGTGTATTGCATCCTCACATAGTGAGAACGTGAACGCGTAACACGTTCCTACATACACGCGCCATATCCGTACATCCGACTTTCGTGTAAATGGGAATTGCAATTAACGGCTACATTTGCTACGGTCCGGCATTACTGCCTCGTCGGAAAGTCCGCTATCCATATTTCTGTATACTTCTCTCTCCTTTTTCTCTCTCTCTCTCTCTCTCTTTCTCTCTCTCTCTTTGAAACTCCCTTTCGATCCGCGTTCCTTCGTGTATTGGCCAATTACGTATTCACGAACCACGCAAGAATTTACTGTCGCGTAACCGCTGTCCCGCTGGCTGGTTAAGAGCACGATGGCACGGAAACCAAAGTCGATCACGATTCGGGGATGAGGGTGCACTACACTACTCCTCACTGGCCATGGAAATCAGCGGTATCGATTTTCCGTCCGGAAGATCCTTGTCCGAGAATTTGGTCGTTCTAAATGTTTCAAAGCGGTTAATGGAATTCGTCAGTGACAGAAATTAGACGAGCGGAATATGTACCTACTGTGGCGCGGATTTGGCCACGGAATAAATTTATTTTGTCATGAATTGGGCTTTTGGGTCGTTGGAACAAACTGGCTGACGGTAGTATGAAAATCCGAAACTAATTTTGCAATTAGCCGCAATCCCGCGCGGTGAAATAAATGTTGTATTTTGGTAACGAGAGTTTACAAACCGCGGAGAGAGAGAGAGAGAGAGAATGACGAAAAAGATAAATATCGCCCTGTTAAATTTTCGACCGTCGTTGTTAGATGTGTAACTCGGGCGCGTTTATATTGATTGCGTGTATCGTCGTCTCTGCAATTTTCACGACTATACCGCGTCTAGGGTGCGGACGTGGCGTGCGTTAGAATAATTTGTCCCGCTGTCGTTGTTCTCACTCGGCCGTCGGTGTTCTGTAGGCGTTGCACCCGACAACTTCATTGAAAATGCAAAAGACGTTTCGTATACTCAGCAGTTAGCGCCCTAGCGCGTAAATAAGCCGGCCGAGTTCGCACTTTACGTAAGGCATGTAATCCACGACGTCAAACGCACGTCGATGTGCATCAAACCCTGAATTACCGAAGCAAAATTATTTCCACCCTCGACGTTATCGCAGTGTTATTATTGTGAGGTTTTATTAGACATCTATGGGGATTATAATCTACTTTGAGAATGTGGAGCATTTGATTTTATATATAATGAAATTACAGTCCTCGAAACTATCTTAGGATTAACTAAAGATTAATGAAGATTGGAGATAAAAATAGAAACAAGTTCTCAAATAAGTCCTTTGACTAAAAATTCTTGAATTTAATGGCTGAACGATCCGCGGCAACACTCTGCGTGTAAAAAGTGTCTTAAACTATTCGTTTTTTTCACGAATTCCACTTATTTCGAGCTTTGAAATAATGAACATGTTTCCTGTTAAGAGGAAGAATTTATAACTTGATTAAGTTGCGTGATGCGAGTATAGTTTTTCGATGTTCCACGTATTGTAAGGTCGATTTTGCTCCAAGTGTGACATAGCCGATTGCGACTAGTATGCGATTATCACGCAGCACAATTAATCCTCACGAAGGTGTCGTATATACCCTGGGTCAGGATCGTGACGATTGCCTGACACGTTATCGCGATCGAGGAAAATCGATGTGAAAGTTTTGAGATTCTTGAACTCGCGCGGAAAGGAGAGCTTCTCGGAACGCGAGTATATCGATCGTCGTTGCCGTGGCCTGGCAGTTTCGGTCGAGGCAAAGTACGCGAGAGAGGGCTGTGGTAGGTTAGGTCTTTGGCCTGGATACCGATGCGTCTTTCGGAGTTAGGCCGGCCATCGGCATCGTCGAAATTGAATTTCTCGAGGACGATTAGGCGTCGCCATCCTTCTGGCGCACATAGAGAAATAGGTAGGACGCGCGATGCCGTGACTTTGCGAGAGAAGACCCGGCGGGAATGTCCCGCAAAACCGACGAGATATTGCCGCGAGTTGGAGGAATGAAGAAATGACAACCGGGTAATACGATGGCGGAAGCTGAAGATTAGATGCGCGAAGCGGATCAACTGAAGTAGCCGTGAACGATCGCGAATTACTCTCAAGAGACGTTGTTTCCTAAGATAATGCATGCTGATGTAATAACTTGCGATCGAAATGGATGAACTATGCGTCGATTTTTTATCTACATGTCGTGTTATACGTCTATATTTCGTGAAACGATAACATATCTCTTCTACAATTTTATTCATGTCAGACATTGGTTTATTATACTAGTTTATGAGGTTTCGTGCAAGAGAGCATATGAAAACTGTTTCTATAGGGTAATTTTCAATGTTGAACCCAAATCTGCCGTCCAAATTTTTCCATTAAGATTTCGTCTTTGAGATATAAGAAAAGATTTTTTTCCCAATATATAATAAAATTTTGTTGAAATTAGAAAACAAATCAAAAGCTTTGAGCATTTAAGTTTTGTTCCTTTATATTTATATGATTTCGGATCGATTTTACATTGGAGTCCTTCAGTACTGAATCTGTCTCTAATCGCTTAGCATGCTTTTACCCCAATACTTCTGATAAGTTTCTTAATTATCATCGAATTTTAATGAAAATGTTTGTTTTGTTCATCACTCGTTGCATCTAAATTATTCGAAAAGAAATGCTAATCTTAAAATTTACGTGCTATTTTTTATAAAAATTCAATCTGATTTGTTGATGGCAGATTTAATTAAATTCAGCACTCTAAAATAACGTTTAAAAAAATTGTTTTCTTTTTTTGCATTAACAATTATTCAAAATTTGTAAATTAATGTCGTTAATGCAATTATCATATACAAAAGGAATATAGTTTTACTAAAGTATTTAAAAATTTAGCTAGATACAAATCTGAAAACAATTTTGTTGCACTATCAAAATAATTGTGTAGGATACTCGAGCAGATTGCTAGAATGTCAAAATTTTTTGCAGTATTGTTCACCATACTTGAATTTTGTACATAATTATTTTGATATTTTAATAAAAATATATTTTCAGATCTGTATCTATCTAAAAATTTAGATAGATATACAGATCTGTGAAAATATATTTTTATTAAAACATTAAAATAGTATAGAATGCTCAAACTGGTGTTGCTAGAATGTCAAAATTTTTTGCAGTTTTTGTGCTCACCATGTTTGATTTTTTTACATAATTATTTCGATATTTTAATAAAGATATATTTTCAGATCTGTATCTATATAAATTTTCAGATATTTTGGCAAAATTGTTATTACCATCGAGTGATTTATCGATTGATCTTTATTCTTCCGTTATTTCTTTTGTTATTATTAATTTTTCTAATATTCCAAAGAATTATTTTCATCTTGAAATTATTTTGTTATATCTAGATAAAATTGTTTGAAAACTCTGAGTCACTTAAGATATATTGGATGTTCTTTTCATCGCAACTACAGTTTATTTTAACGTTTAATATGATTCGCGTTACTATGTTATCAAATATTTCTCAGGAATTTGATTATTGTAAGCTTCCATGTTACTTTCTGAGTTCTACACGTGGTAACCGCATCTTTTGAAACATATAATCGAATTACGCTCGAGGTAGTTCCGAAATCCTTGAATTTCTATTGGCATGTGGATGTGTTATTGTAAATGTGCCTGCTGAGTGCCTCACGCATACAAATTCACGGAGATTCAACGTAAATACGCGAACGTATCCGTTATCCTAGAACGTCGACAAATACCGTCTGTTCCGCATCGCGGTACGTTACCCGCGCAGAGTCGAGCAATGGAATGCCATAGTATATTTGATAGTCTCAATGCTTTTTCTAATTCTAGGTCAATCAACGTTCAAGAAATTAGAGCGCGTTAAGAATACTTTGTTTCCACGTGCTAAAACGAAAAGTACAAATAACTTTTTTAGAACCATTGTTATAACTTGATCAATTTTCATAGAGGTACAATTGTTAACGAAATAATACTTTAACAAGAATTGTATAATATTATAATATACGCTGTGAGTCGCGAGTTCTTTTGTGAAAATTGCATAAAATATCACGTGTATTGCAATTCGTCTATGTAATTGACAAATTTACGGCGCGCATATTTCTGTCTCGGTAAACCTTCATCATCGTGAATATTTGGGTGATAAAATAATTAAAATCTGTCTGTGTGTTTGTGTCTCTCTTATAAAGTATATACTATTGCAACTGTAGCTACGGGTGGTCATAATGTTGTTATCTCGACTGTAATTTGCGAAATTCTAAAGGTAATTTCTTTGAAGTAACGTGCCGTGCGATTTATTGTAGTACGTATAAGTCGTTACCTTGGTCGGGGCGTATTTTATGTACGGGATTATCGTTTAATTAGGATCAGTGCATCTTTATGACTCATTCGCGCAACCCATTGCCTCCCAGTTTCGAAGCTGCGATGCAAATCGAGGTCGTAGAGTATTTTGCGAACGTACCGCGAATTTTTTAATAAGATTAAAATATAAGTTCAATATTTATAAGGCTGATTATTTGTTTCCGTATCTCTTTTTCTAATTTTATTACTAATTTTCGAAATTAGTAATAATTTCTGACATAAATTTCTCTTATTGAGAAACTTAGGCCTTGATAACAAATTTTATTCAAAGATATCGATCCTCATCCTCGTTTTGTTCAATTTGTATTGCGTTCATTACAGTTTATTACTGTAAACAGCCGTGTTTGCGCGTAATATCTGAAATTGTACTTTCCGATATATAGTTCGAGTTTTATTAGATTACCGCTATCACATCACAGGTAAATAAAACTTTTTCACAAATATTCAATAGCGCGTTTGTATTTTCGCGTGCATATACTTATCGGCATATAGAAGATTGCGTGGCACAACCCTGCTCCAATCCTTGTGCGAATTCAAATATGGTACATCGAAAAACAATAGAACATTGATAATGTGTTCTCGTCGATCGACATGTATAATAATATTCTGATTCTTTCGGACGTGATTTTCGCGAAACGACATTCGTTGCGCGAATAAGTATATCCGCGTTTATTCAAACTCGTCGTTTTAATTATGCAATACGAAGTAAACCGTACAAATGCGGAATATGTATCTAATTTTGTGGGGAGGACAAAGGTGATGTTGAACACACTTGCCGTTGTGTACTGTATTATTTATTATCGTCATCGCTGTGTTGCTACCTTCCAACCCTTCTTCTGCCCCGTTATAACGGCCTGTAACTCCTGTAATTATCGCAAGGGCCATTCTCAACCACGGTGTAACATAAAAGCTTGGCTCATTTATGACGCCGAACAACGATAGTAGTTGTATTATTTATGATGCGGAAGCTCGCGGCGGGTCCCGTACACTACCCCTTTAAAATCTATAATTATGCCGTGATTCCTTCGCATTTCCCGCTGTTTCCCTATCATTTGCAGAACTGTGCTAACCTTCGCGGTCAGAGCTGCTTCATAATTGGCATGTGCAGTCAACTCGTAATTATCTTTTGTCACAACCGGAAGTCTGTTCTACGTGTTCTGTTTCACGACAGGCGAGCAAATAAATTACATCGCGCACAATGCGGTACAAATCGGCATTTCTTATAACGAGCATGCTTTGCTGAAATCGCCAACGATAACCGTAACGTTAAATCGTTATGTCGGTCAACGAACGTTTTCAGGTCAGTTCAGTATCGGGAATACGATGCGTTTCGTCTTACGTTTTTCTGCGAATGGAGAAGTCCGCGCATTTTTTTATCGCAAAAGGCCATCGCGAAAGGATAGCCCGATTGCTAATTAACGCTAAGTCCTTCGCTAAGCGTTGGTGGCCGTCGTTATCGACAAGCTGTCGTGGACGTACTATTAGTTACGCCTTATCCAGTAATTCCCGATTAAGAAAATCTCCGTCGTGAATTTCGCACGTCGGCACAATCTCTCAAACCGATATCGTGATTAGAACGCATAATCGATTAATTTTCAGCGTTTTTATGCGAAGCGGTTTTCCCATAACGACGATTAATTAAATGATCACGCGAATTCAATGCTTTTCCTACGGCTTGTCATCCAATTTAAATCTATTTCATGAATTATAAAGCTTTATTGTCAATCCATCTTTTATATCGATCACACGGCACACATATGGTGCGAGTACTGCTTTGGTACAGAATATATACTTTTCGATAATTCCTTCGATATTGGTTTATTAGTTATTTAAGTATAAATGTGGAAGGGAAATATATGTTTAATAATAGAAGAGGATTCTTTTTCTCCACTTTAATAATACCGCAACTGTTTTGACATTAAGAACACATAAACAATAAAATTTGTAATAAATATAAATCCGAAAATGCTTTGATAAAATATTGGTGACATCAGTGTAAGTTGTTGCAAACGTATTTTTGAATATTTTCAATTTTAAAATTATTTTTAGTATTATTTTATATATTATTTTTATCCGATATTATGTTTGGCATACTTCAAAAATATTGTGCTTTAATTTTCATAAAGTTTATCTAATATTTTGCTTGCATTGCATTTTATTTAATATTATTCTGTAACTGATAAACACGTAAAACCTTTGAAAAGAAAAACACGCAGATAATTTACCTGAAAAGTTACAGTTTCGCAGTTGCAATATTTTTCATTACAATATTTCCCACGTCTTTTTGTGGAGAAGGAAAATATTTAGTTGCGCAAAATAACAACAGAGAAGAATACAAATTTTTGTTCGAATTAATAAAAAAAGATATACAAAATAAACGCAAACATTTTTGTTTATGTATTATTGATTCAACATTCTTTGTTAAATGTTGTTTTCTCTTGAGCATTAATTTATAATTGTAAGAGGTCATATTTTAATTTTATTTGCTCTAATTCCGTGCGATGTGTAGAATAACGCGAAATATCAGTGAGACATAGCTCGCAGTAAAATTCCATGGGATATGATCCTACGGGGGCGCACAATGGATCTATTAAGGAGTGCACGCGATGTGACGTGACTTGCGGCAAACCGAATTCTTTGCTTCATGTCGGTACGCCAACATATCTTTACACCTATCACGTTTCTTTGCATTGTGACGTTAACAACGTGTTAAAATATTAATATTAACATAACCCGAGACTATTTCGACATTTTTCACGGAAATATTCTACTAATATCAATTTTACTGCGTGTATAAAGTTTCTTAATTTTACTGATATTTTTCAAAAAGCTTCCAGCATAAATATTGTACTTTGTGCTAAGTTTTATCTGATGCAAAATTTCGTCACGAATTAATCCATTTTAATATTATCTATTATTTTATCTCGACATTATGTTTAATTAATAATTCTCTCCGAATATATTAATAAGAAAACCTTTTGAAATATTAAATTTTGATTTTAGTGTAACTTTATACATATATAGATTACATAAATAGATAAATTTATGGGGATCAGTTGCGGCCATTGAACTGTTTTAAAGTAAAATTATCTTTTATATGTAAAACAGTTTTCATCTCTCTCTCTCTTTCTTTGTTATAATATATTTCAAAAACTATCCAAGATATGAAAAAAATGTTAATGAAAGTTTTCTAGTACACACACAATCATCTTTATCTATTTACATAAAATAATGTTTAAAGAAATATAATTTTGAAAAAAATTACTGTCTACAAATATTATTTATTGACGTAGAGACAAATAGAGGTAATTTTATTATAAAACTTTTGTACAAAAAATATTTTTTAATATAAATTTTGAATATGTGTTTTAAGATATAACGAAGAAAATTTTGAAAATTGATTTACATAAAAGGAGTGACATCATTTATTAAAATTTATTTATTAGCCGCAACTAATATTTTTTTAAATTCATCTATTTATGTAACCTACATTGAGAGAAATGTTTGATATGAATAACCATTATCTCGTTGATATATGAATTACAAAAGGTTTATTTTTAATTAAAAAATTTGTTTAAAATAACACAACTGTTAAATTAAAAAATAAGAAAGTTTTTGTAATTTACATATCAACAAAGTAATGTTTATTCGTGTCAAATATTTTTCTCAGTTTACATCCGTATAAAATTGTATTAAAATCAAAATTTGACAGACACGAGACATTTTCTTGTAGGTCTTTTCAAAGATGTAATTTCGGTGTTCCGAAATAGCGCAGCCAGCGCGACAGACTTTTTCGATACCTTTTCCGCCTACGGATATAATCGAAACGCGGGCAATACAATGAAAGTGCGGGAGCAGATGACGAGTATGAAGTGGCGGAATGTATGGAAGTATTGCTGTCGCTCGGCAATTGCAATCCGTGGCCAGGCCGTGGGGACAAAAGTGGAAAAAAGCGTTTTGACAGACACGCTTGCCAAGTCGCGTCGCGTATGACCGTAATCCCGCGGGAGTATCGGGAACCCCAAAGCCACGTGTTCTCTCTCGTGTTCGACGACCCGCCGCCGCGAATCTCTTTTTAATTAAACGCCAGTGGAACGGCGCACGAACTCGAGCATTCACAATGTGGCGCGCGGAAAAGTTTCGAAATATTCTTGTTTTTGATGATGACATGCTCACGCTATAACCAAGATTTTCTTTATCGCGGGTAATGAGTAACTTGTTCATCTTCATTCTGGCATAAAGTTTTAATATAGGCTTTGGCATAAAACATGCGAGAGGATTTACGTGTACCGAGTGAATTACTGAACCGCGAGTTGTGCTTTAAAAATATACCGCTTCCTGTCATCCTTTTTGCCATAAAGCGACGTAGTGGTGTGTCTTATCCGAAGCATAAATTACGAAACGAAAGGAAAATTCGGATCGAGCCGCCCAGCGTCGCCGTGCTGATCCCGACTAAACTTTCCTTGAAACGTAGTTTACTCTGTGCGAACAGCCACTGCCAGCACCATTTGGGCGCTGAGAGTGGCATTTATTAGCATTTCTCATCCCGTGATAACGGACTCTGCAAGAGCGAGATAATACTTTACAGACGGTTCTCAATTTGCGTAATTAATCTCCCGCGTTTACAGAAAATAGCGCAGAGATTTTCGAATTGAAGTACCGTAGAAAATTACACGTTCGTTATACCTAATACCTAATACACAAACGGCGCGCGCGGCGACGTGATAAAATAGAGATTCGTACGAATTCTCGATTCTGTCCACATTGGTAGCATCATCCTTGACTGCATCCGCCGAAAGCGATTTCGTAGCCGGAACCATGACGAATTTTATGCTCGCAAGCGCGGAGGTACGCGGGCGATGACGCGGGCGAAGAACTTTATGGGTAATCAAAACGTAGTATTTGAATTTCACCAGATTTGCGAATCCGCGCACAAACTTCCCGCGGGCTGTGTTCAAACATCTCCAGATAAGTTTGATATTTGCCACGTGCGAGAACACATTTCTCCTCGAGAATCTTTCTCTGCTCGTAGAATCTCGTCCGCTGACTTTTACACTTGACTCTCTAAAACCGCGGGATAAAAATGCACAACGAAAAGTGCAACTCTTCGTGCGCGATGTTCCGCACTGAAAAGAATCGACGAAGGATTTGTTTCTGTTTGCACACTCAATGATGCTTGTCGTAAGTGCACAGTTGTAGGATCCGATAAAAGTATATTATTTGGTTGCACATATATATAGGAATAAACGGTTTTGTCGAAATATTACCTCAAAATTCAGTTAGACACAGATCTGTGAAAATAGTTTTTGGACTATCAAAATAATTATGTTGAACGTTCAAGCACGATGAATAATATTTCAAAAAATCTTGACATTCTACACTGAGAAAAAAATATAAATTTAAATAAATATTTATGAAGATACATGTATATATTTGGTAAAAAAACATTAATTTAATTTAACAATAATTTCTTTTTATTAAGTAAATGTTTAGTTGCAAGTAATCAAATAAATATTTATTTAAATGTAGAGTATTGTTTTAGTGTAGCAATACGATTTAGAGCTTTATAATTATTGTGTGATGTCCAACAAAATTATTTTTAGATTTATGTACTGAAAAAAGAGTCTGTGTGGTATTACCAAATATAATCAACCATTTGATAATATTTATTACACTCAGCGAAATGTTTTCTATGATACGTAACATGATATGATTACAAAACTTTCTTTTTAATTAAAAAAATTTTATTTTAATCAAATTTTTATTAGAACGACGCAAAATTTTTAATTTAAAAAGTAAGAAAATTTTTTTTTTCTTGGTGTAAATATTTAGAAAAGTAAAATTATTTTTGGTTATATTATATAACCAAGCATTTAACTGAAATTATTTTACTCAACATTTAAGAAGCATTACCCTATTTTTTTCAGTGTGTCTAACTAAATTAAATCTTTTAGCAAAACTAATTCTTTTCGTTGTGTAGCTTAATGTTAAGATAATTGATCACACCGACAGGAATTTTTAAAAACGTGATATTGAAAATTGATTTGTCTTTAATATGGCAATGTCGTTAATTTAGAATTCAATAGCATGCGTCATATAATGATAGCCGATAGGTCGAAAAATCGGAACTTATTGTTAGCATAGGACGTGTGCTCACTCGAAGAGATTCATGAGAGACTTACGGTTCTTTGCGGTTCTTCGCAGTAATCCTGAATTCCGTCGCGTCCCGGGAAATGCGTTCCGTCGCATTACAGAGAATATTGTCTTGAATAATTCACGCGATGCAGAATCATTTTATGCCGCCTGACTGCGAGCTCATTTTCTCCGCTATTCCTAGAAAATATTTTGTATCCAGGCGAAACATTTTATACATTGTGTAACGAGCGTCGTTTGTGCCATTGCAAAAACGATTGTCGGGATCGTGATCTCTGATTGCTAATTTAAAATTCAGAAAGCTCCGCGATACCTTAAAGCTTGTAAAGAAAATGTTCCTTGCGGGTGAAATACGGCCAGTCTTACTCCTTAATTATGACGTCGCGTGTAAGTGCTGTTTTGCGAAGTACGCTCAGCTCTAACATGCTCGTACTTCATGTTGCTTTTACACCACATCGGATATCACGAATCCTCTGAATTAATTGTAAACGTAAGTTGGCGACAAGCTCGGAACTTTCTGCATATGTTATCCGCTGTTGTGTCGCGATCAGTCACATAAAATCCGCTGTGTGTGTGTATAGGTATATATATTTCTGAAACAAGTATAAAATTCTCCCGGAGCTAATAATATATAATATTATTTGGAATGTCTAATTAACGTGTCCATTAGCGTGTATAACATGTCCAAGTTTTTATTGTCACTAATGATACATTGAAGGGTATCGCAGTATTGATAATAATATTTCATGCAATCTCTCCATACATTTTATTCCCCTCTCGCGTAGATATAAAATATTGCGTAGCTGTCACGCGAAATAGATTCGAATCTCTTCTTTCGATCCTCCGGCGTTATTTTCTGTGTTTTACGTGTCTCACTGTTCAGCGACGCTATTAATATTCATGTGAATCGGGATGCACTCGGTACGTATTATTTGCGCTCAACGATGTCGAGAATAATTTCGTACCCTTGGTAAACACCAGTCGTGTAGCTGGTCGATGACGACGAAAGCGAACTGTAACTTGATTCTGGCGAAGTGTATGTAGACGTATTTAAAAGATTAATTTTGTCAGATTGAAAATCGTGTACGAGTTACATTGATTTACGGATTTAAAATCGTGTATTCACGAGTTATTTTGAATCCACGTGATGGATCACGATTTGTTTTATAGAATTGATGTGTTGATTTTTATGGTTTGTAACAAGTAAATTGCAAATGAAGCTTTATTGATTTCGTAAACATTAATTTTAAAAATAATGCGCGCAAAATATTTATTAATTTTATTAACACATTTTCAATTAAAAAATGACAAGCTGCTGGTTACGAGGTCACCAAGCTCGACAGTTCTTTTAACTACGAAAGTACGTATAACTAGGCGTTTCGAAATCAAATTTTTTAATCTCAAATCTTGTTTTAATTTAAGAGAACGCATTTAATTTCAACATTTTACGGGAAATTTAGAACGCACGTTTATATTCATTCGTACGTTGCGCCGACGTGCTTCATTTCTGTGCACCACCGGAACGAAACGAGATTCATTGGGGATACATAATTTATTCCGTTTATAGATTGCATCCTTGTACATAACTAGAGGGGTGGCGTTTAAGGGCGTTTGGACGATATATTTGTAAGGGCAGATTCAAAGCGACGATGTGGGGCCGTTCGTCGAAGGGTGAATCTGGAAAAGAGAGGGACGAGGGGAAACGGAGAGCAACCTGGCAAGTGGACGATTGATTTTCCGTGCCATAAACGCGCGCCCGTGCTCTCGTCCTCTTGGTGCTGTCGAAACGAAACGAAGGGTAGGGGCGATACGAGCGATTTGTTACAGGTTCCGGACGATGGTTACAAAATTGACTTATGCGGCCAACGATGGGGTCATCTTTTCCACTCGCGCGCATCACACGCATTGTCTACATATCCTTACCTCTGAAAATGAAGATAAAAATATTTCTTTCTTCGTAACCCCACTCGAATATAGTTCCGCGCATTTTTTGTCCAGGTCATTGCATCCAAAAGCTCGTACCCCTCTCAGAATAATTCCTCTTTCGTAATCGATCGTATTATACCGTGAATTAATATCGTGTGTATCAATGAATAAAGACAGGATATATTAACGCGCGTCTTGGGTCGTCAATCAATTCGTTGTGAAGTATCGTTAGGGGAATATTTACAACCAAGTAAAATAATGTTGTTACACATATATAGTACGCGATTTACTAGGTTCAAACTTGGCTCAAAATCGCTACGGTAATTGAATTGCGGTTCGCCTTTCGCGAGTCGAGCGTTACTTGGAATTTATCGATTCAATGTATCCGACGCTCGACACGCCGACGAGAAGCAAGATACGATTTCTTAAGGCGACGTAACGTTATATGCTTGTCCGAAGATGCATCCGCGTTTACGCGTGTTCCGCGCGAGAAACTGCAAATCGAGTGCAGTTCTGGAGCTCCGTAAAACCTACTTTACGGCCCCGAGCTTCAAATTGATTTTGACAAATCAGTCGAAATACCGGTCTTACCGGCACTCGGTTCGAAATCCGCCCTACGCAAAGGAGAAAGGTAGTCTTTTGACTTGTCCTTTCGAGGAAGAAATCTCGCGGGAATATGGTCGTAAAATCTAAGCAGATTGTCACGCGTTCATTCGCAGGAACGCGTATTTCTATTCATTCGTATAAAACGTGAAATACAATATGTGATGCTATCTTGTATACACACACAGAAACATATGTATATGCCGTTTGCAATATAATAATTATTTATTTCAAGTATTTTAAATGTTCATCCGTAAATCTATCATTAAGTTTATCACGAGCGTCAAATTTATTCAAAACATATTTTAAATCCTAATAAGTTTAATACTTCATTAAATTAAAAGCTTATTATATAAAATTACTTTTTTGATTAATTTTATAATATTCTTTAAAAGCAAATAGATTTTTGTGTTATGTGTACCTAATAATAAATTTTCTAAAATTTGTAATAAGTATATTTTAAGATTATTATCGAGAAAATATTCTTTGTTAAAAATAACTGTTATTTAAAAGAAAGAAAGTAAATTGAGTAATTACTTTTCTTATCTTTAAAATATTTTTCTGTGCGTGTGTCAGTTATGTATTTGCTACACCATAACTCATTAATAATTATTAAAATTTTAATGATTCAAACAAAACATTCTCAAATTTATTTTCCTTGTTTTCGAGTTGTGTTGTAGCAAATCGTGGTACGTTATTACATGGCGTCGTATTTCAAATTGTGTAAAAGTCGCATTCACTAAAACATTAAATTATTTACACGCATATGACGGATAAGCGTTCCGTTAATTACCGGAAGCCATGGTCACCACGGATACACATAAACAAGCAGGTGTTGTGGCAGAAGAGGCAATGTGGAACTATACGTGTGTTACCTCGCCCGGGGCGATTCATCCAAACTATGCGCGCGGCTTTGCACGAAAGTTAGGTGAAATTTTTACTTTACGCATGAACACCCAGTTTTATACTACTTTATGCGCGTGTTGCGTGCACACATCCGATCGTTCTAAAGTACATCGGATACAAAATCGGTAGTCGATGGCGATGCGAGCGCAATTCAATTAGTCGCCGATATCGCGGCATCCATTTAAACACCCAACCGATAATGGGGTGAAAGAATTTATTTCAGACGAAATTTATGCGCTAGTGGCATATCGCGTGCTACGTGCACCCGCGGCTCCGGGCGACTTTATTTGCGACTTTATTTCTCCACACGTACAACATGCACGTATATGTACGTATAATATTGTTGAAATAATTCACACTATCGATTGCGAAACTATACGCTAAATTTGTTTAAACCTTACAGAAAATTAATATTGATGATACCTGCTATTAATTAATTCGATCAGTGCAGCGCAGCGGCCGCCAGGTCGATAGTTGACCATTTCAAATAAAATATAAAATTTTTAATACCCTTAATACTGGCAATAAAAAATTTTTAATATTTTTTTTACTCTTTTACCATATTTTTGTTATTATAAATGATTCATTATTCGATAAATATTTTATTACAGTATTGTTTAAATATTTATATATTATGTCATATGTTATTTTTATCGTAATTAAACCGTCGTGCGTGTAACTGTTTGTGTCTTGCAACAAACTCCAAATCAGATCGGATTATATTTTCAAATTAATCTTTCGGACGTAATTTTAACCGTGTCGTCCATTCTTCGTATAGATTTGTTATTGCTTATATGTATATGCTTATGTCCAATTATTGTGTGTGTGTGTGTGTGTGTGTGTGTGTAGTTCAAATATTGACACGCATAAATTAACAACAAAATACAATATTATTAATGTATAACAATATGCGTGTTTCACATAAATTTTACAGACGGAATTATTTTCAGATATAAACCAAATGGTTAATTTTAGAATGCTTTCACACACACATGTGGCTCTTTGTCCTATTGTCGGAAAAAGGTATTCGTACATTTTTAAGATAAAAATAATATCGTGAGATACGAATCCAATATCGTAAAAGCGTTAAAAGTGTTAGAAGCATATAGAGGCACAATGTTCTCATCCTATTTTTAATAACCAAACTTCGTTACAAATATTTCTGTTTGATCCTAAAAGTAACTTTCGTAACTGTCGGAATTGGTTCATCATTTATTTCATATTCTCGTAAAAAATATGCCATCCAAAGCGTATTAATGCTATAATATTAGCTTTCGTTCGAAAAGAAAACGACCGAGAGAGAGAGAGAGAGAGAGAGGGGCGAGAGTTCTCGGGGGATGAACGAGCAAGAGCAAAAGGTAAAAGAGAATGGCGTTAGAAAACGAGAAAGAGGAGAGCGACGAGATGGTAAGAGAGAGGAACGAGAAAGTCAGGCAGGGAGAGTCGGAAGGAAGTAGGAGAGAGGAGCGCTTCTGTACGTGACGGTGGTGCTCGCAGTAAGGTGTGGCAGAAGTCGCAGATGTCTCTTGATTTATTGGTGCGACAGCTTCCGGAGACGAGCGGCATTCCCAAAATGGTGCGCCCCCGCGTGCACCATGGGTACCTTTTAACGCCCCCGGCCGCGACCTCACGACCAACTTCCGTTTCACCTGCGGACGAAGGGGAGAAAGAGAGCAGCTCTCTCGCGTATATATACCGCGCGCGGTCGGTCTGTCGCACGCTCGCTAATTTTCATCTCTGATCGTAAGAACGGAGAGTCACGCCTCGAATTAAGTCTCGGGTAATTGACGGAGGGCGCCGGCTCGTTCGTTACCGAACGATGACGGCTGCTTTTGTCCGTTGGACCGCCGCGCGCCGCCGTCGCCATATCCACCCCCGTCGTCGTCGTCGTCTGTCTGAACCCTGGTGGCGTTAATTAGGATGATTCACGGCACTCGCGGCGATCTCCGTCTTCGCAGTGTTAACAAAGTCAAATAAATAGACGGCGATTAATGAAAAGAGCCGTTGATGGTATGACGGTTTTTTCTACTTCGGAGTACTCTTGGTGGTTCTCTTTCGAGACTTTACTCTTCGTGCGATATTTTGCTTCTCAAAATTCTTTTCTGTTATCAGCTTTCAATTTATTTTATCGTAACATGCAATTGCACAGTCATATTATTCAACATGTAGATAAATGGTCACACTAATGGTTAATATAAAAAAAAAAAGCGAAATGTCTCGTCAAAGCGTGTGTTTTTCAACCACTCTCTCAATGATGTTCGTGCAAGCGTGAAACGAGTTCCACTTTCTCTCGTTTTCGTTCTTCTTCACCTTCTCTCTTCTTCACTATATGACGTGTGTGTATTGGCGGATATGTAAAATCTCTGTTCGTCTCTTTCGCAAAACAGAGCGTCGAAATGGTTGCGTGGCAAAGGGAAGACATAGCAGGCGACAGAGAGAGATCGGGTGAGATGGGGCAGAGGGGCAAAATTGACTCGATCGTGAAATCGAAATTGCAAGGAAATGAACAGCTAGCCGCCGGTAGCCGAGATTAGACGTTCGAGGCTCTAGATTGCTCCCCGAGAAGACTGGACGGGAAGGTCGATAGCTCGCTCGAACTCTCTATATCGATCGTCCGAATGAAGTCGATGCGCCCAAATGATGCCGGTAGGGAGTGGCGACGTTTAATTCATTACCTTCGTTCTACAACGACGCTCGTCGAGATCAATTTAAATAATTGATTCGTACAAGCGGCCCGATCTCGAACATCCTGCCCGTTTCTAAGTGCCTCGTGCTCCTAATCAAGAATGTCTGTGTGTGAGAGCTACTTTGAGATTTATATTTAAAATGATAATTATATATATGTAAATTTCAAAATACATACGATAATACAACAAGAGTCCAAATCGAGTTCTGCCTTGTCCGTTTAAATACGGTTAACAAACGCGAGTTTATTTAGAATCCTTCTATATTTATATGCAACGATTACAATATTTCCTGCAACAATGCAGGAGAAGATCGTTCAGCGTTTTTCATCGAATCCAGATTCAATCAAGCTCTTACTCTATTATCCTTTTATATCGTTTTAAATGAAATCTTTTTACAATTTTAACTTCAACATTGCGTCTGAATGTTGCGTCGGCGAGCTGCTTATCCGACCGAAAGATTAATTTAATCCGGAATGACGATTTGTCTTTTCTTTAAAAAGAGGAATGCAGACGCGGCGCGAGAGCGAGACGGCCAAAGGAGAGATTGGTATGGAATTGTGTCCGCCGAGCGAGAGCGAATTGTTGGAAGAAAAAAAGCAACGGGGGAAAACGGGGAAAGCTTATCAAACGGGTTTTCAAATTACAGAAGTGATCCCCTCCGTAATAGACTCTCCTATTGCGACTTATAGGATCTCGGTTGGCTCGAGTTGGGAAGGGAATTATAAAGGAGAGGAGAGGACGCGGCGCGGCGGCGAGAGATGGGCCGAGAGGGAGCGAAAGAAAGCGAGCGGAATGTGTGGGGGAAGAATGGGAGAGAGGAACGCGAAACAGAAAGATAACGGAGGGAGCGAATGGAAAAAAAAAAGAGAAAAGAAAATGGTATGTTACGAAAGGTCGTTATTTCCACCCGTATACAGCTGGATGATCGAGGGATTAATTGGCTATTATTGAACCGCTCATTGCTATATGATTGTTATTACGGCCGAATATGTCAATCGTCGCGTGAAATCAGAGTTTAACACAATAATAAACAGGAACGTCATCGCTGAAATGTACGCTTGGTTTCAAATACGCTTTTATAGATAAATGTGGGTAAATGCCGCGTCGGTTAGTAATTGTCAATTTGATCCGCGTATATTGCATAAAATATTCAACCGAATGCACGCCCACCATTTCGCGCGCCTACATATAGGTATGCATGATCGTCGCTAACGTTACATTAAGTTAATGCCGTTTAAACCTGTAGAATAGGGCGCCGCAGGGATTATTTCGCTTGAATAGAGTCTGGTATAATATTTCCCCGTTGTTGGTGATTGCTGTCCCAGATAGCATCCCAGAGACATTAATTGTATGGAGAATCTATACGAATGTGTGTGGAAGATGGAAGTACATTTTGGATATCAATCGCGAAGTAATCATTCTTTTATATGTCGGATTATTTCAATGCGAGATATGTAATTAAAATTTTCAGTACACAATATCGCGTTCCTTTTGTTCCAATTTTTATTTGATTTCCTTTGCTTTTATTTTATAAGTTCTCTGATAGTTCCAGTGTACCATGTATATAATAATAATAATGTGTCTTTTAATATTAAAATCAATAATTTTTACTAATTAGAATTACTTTTTTGTTGATACATTTCATGCTGATTATGTAACTTTATTTTCATCATTTTATATTATAAGCGTGTATTCAAAATTACATAATATGTCGTCGTGCTATCGAGCAATGTATTTATCCATATAAATTTACGTAATATATCAAGAGATTTTTGCCTAGATGATAAATAACGTCTTTCGTTCATGAATTCAGTCCATAGAGACTGAAGCACACGCGATCTTTCAAACGGTGGCCTTTAAATCGAATCAAAGCAGCGGCCATTATGTTCTATGTAGACTAAATTACAAGCATCGCTCCGCTGAATGGACGCATTCTTCCTGTAAATTAATTGCTTGCAGCGATACTAGACCGATCTTTGTTGACTAGCGTTGAATGGCGATCACATAACGTCTTGATAAGGTATACTGATACCGACTTGATGAGTTTCTGTATCTCAAGTTGTGATATCAAACTGCAACTGACTAAAACATATTTGCATCATTATAGTTTAAATTGCTTTAAAGAATTAAGATTAGTCCGGAGTTGTGTAAGATATATATATCTTATAGAAAGATATACGTTTAAAATATCTTATATTATAGTTGCAAAAGTTGAACGACTAAATTCTTTAATTCATAATCCGCTATGTCTTTCTCTTTTTAACGCGCCGAGTTTAGTAAATTTCTAGCAATAAATTGAGGATTTTGCTCGCTCGACGCAACACGTATAGGTACTCTCTCGCGTCGTTTGATTAGCCCTCGAGAGTTGATCTACGATGATAATCGACAAATTCGAGGTCACTTTGTAGAACGCGGACATCGCGGAATTGTAAGCCCCTATTGTGCCGCATAACGTTCAAGCCAGACATAATTTTACACCGTAAACGAGTCCGCGCGCGGCCATACGAGCGTGTAACACGGGCACACGCCTGCATCAAATACAATGGACGTGCGTCGAGACGTTAAAGGCCAGTGGCATGGCCACGTCGACCCGCTTTTATAACGGAATTGTCGATTAATGGATGGAGGTAATTAGGGGCATATCGTGCCTCCAGGATACGTCCATTACTTGTCCTCTTCTACTTCCCGGTACTAAAATGCATCTTGCCGTGTATGAATAAATCTCGCAGTTGTGGTTATTTTAGTGTTTGTCAAACTCGCAGACAGAGTTGAAAAATGATGGCTCTTTTTTTAAGAATTTAATAATGTTAGGTCCTTAGTCAATATATTAAGAATTTTGTCAAGAATATACTGTTATATAAGACATTTACTTTAATTTGAAGTCGTACTTCCTAAATTCTGAAAAAAAGAGCTGTTAAAAAAGGAAGATATCGGAGATTCACGTTAAAATTTTGTACTTTGATATTTAATTTAAAAGTTTAATATAACGTTGCTATACATATTATTCTCTCATATGTCATTTATAAATATACCATTACCGCATAATAGATTTCTGCGAAATCGATTTATATGAAGCTGACTGAAATATCTATTAACCTAGTTTCGGTACGGAGTTCTCTCTGTGTTTCACGTAACAGAGAGATACCTTAGCGATCTTCGGCGGTTGATATTAACCGCCTTGATTTGAAATTATCTGTCAAAGTATCAGTAAGCTGTTCCCGGCAAAATTACTTCAGGAAAAGAAAGAGGACACGCTGCTGCTGTTGGCCGCTATAATGCAATTTGCGATGCTTTTCGCTCGCTCTTGTCGCTATAAATCGAATGACACGAACGATCGCGTTCGTTCCGCTGAACGGAGGGAACGGTTCGACTACAATGAGAGCGCGCCGTATATAGAGGAGCCTTCCCGCTTCCAACAGCGTGCCGCAATTAAGTACGCGCGAGTGAACGTTTGTGACGTCTCAAAAAGGAAACGATCGCAAACGTTTCTGACATTATAGAAGCTTGCGAAAAAAGCAATCGTTGGAAGAATATAGGAGCCATCGAGAGTGCCTAACGAGGAGAACAGAAACGCAGGCAGGAATCAGCAGGCAGTACGTTTTAGTGTTCTCTTCCGATGAAGGAAAGCGTCTCATTTCTCGCGTTTACGAAATGCACACTACACGTTCCAACGGTTGTTTAAAAGAAAGGTACGAAGTGTGTGGCTGTGTTTAAATAACTCGAAAGAAATTATCTCGGAACGGTACACGCGAGTGTAAATATAGCACGGCGAAACTCTCGGATTATTTAGATTATTTCTTTTAGAGGAGTAGTGCACGGACCGTGATGCAGAAATAGATAGATCTCTCGGCGCTTTCGCGACAATGGAGATTTAAGTTCGTGATTGTAATTGGTATCGATTTCAGAAACTCGACAATAGAAATTCGGTTCAATTCTACACGCGCAAGATGTGTGTAAAAGGGAACGTGCTTATTCTCTCGATAAGTCACACACACAAGTCTCGAGCGCTCGTCGTAAGTTATAAAGATCAATCTCGCAATGACGCGGGGGTTATAATACACGGTTACACGCACACACATACACCGCGACACCTCTATATACGCCGTGATCACGCGACCGCGGTTTTTCGGTCCTAGATAATATATCGCTCTGACGGCAATATCGAAAGTAAATCACGAAAACCGCAGAGATTCCGGTACGAGGAAGAGGGGAAAAAGTGCTCGCCTCGCGGTTTAATCGAGTTAAGTGAAATTGTGGGATTCGCTTAGCGAAGAAGACACACGTAGACGATAAAATGTGTTCGTCGATCCTGAGATTGTACTGCGGGATTATCTATCGTAATTATTTATGGACCGACAAAAATCGACATGTCGTATATCAACGAAAGTCGCGGTAAGAGCGAACGGATGGAAAATCGAGAGATGAAAATTAAATCTAGATTTAATGCTACACAATCGCTTGCAATTATTATCAGAAATTCCAGATGTAATTAATAGTAAATCTAAATCAAAGATATAAATTAATATAAATCTTTTATATTATATTACGATTTATTATCGGACAAGCAATTGTGTATGGAGTATCGTATAGGTATATTTATCATTGTGAAACTTTATTATCGCACACGTGAAGCCGAGTAAACTTGGTTAAACCGTCAAAGAAACGCATACATGGATACATTGTCCTTTGCGCACTCACAAAGTTCGCCGTTCGCCCCTATTATCTCGGGTCACGGTCGCGCGCGTGAGAGAGCTGCCAACGAAGGGGGGCAATGAGCGGGCTATCCACCGTGTGACGCAAGACATTTCCGTCTGACAGAAATAATAACCAGTCTGGCTTTTAGCCAAACAGCGATTCCCGCAACTGACTGATGGATGTGTTTGTCTCATCGATTCAGTGCCCGCCAGTTTACCAGCTCGGTTGGGAAACCCCCCTCGCTGCTGCATACATATGTATACGCGGTACGTACACGTCAGGCCGAAATGGAAGAGTGTCAATAGCCCAGGTCCTAAATGCGCACGACGCGCTCTCTGCGGTGATAGTGCGCGCGAGGTGAGGGTGCCAATGCGGTGTCAGCCCTATTATGTGTACGATAATTCAATGTTACATGGCCCGGCGACTACCCCTCGCGGCACAATTTCACCCGACCGCATTCGGTTGTCGTTCTCTCTCTCTCATCTTGCCTCTCGTGGTCATGTTTTTCCTCTCCTTGTTGCATCGTCGATAGTTTCGCAAACTGCGATTTGCATCGGGTCGCGATAAGCTGAAGGTTTACTCTCGTCCCGTCGATCCGGCGATATATAGCGGCGATTTCTTCCTTCGTCGCAGCTGTCGCTCGCTCGAAGGCCGACGAGTTTCTCCGAGGCATATTCTACAGGGTTGCGGTTGCAAATTCACAGCAGGTAACGCCGTAAGGTAAAAGTCAGTGAAAAATCAAGTCGTGTGATTACCCGCGATTTTCTTGTTTCGCACGGTAGTTTCCAAAGTGCGCGAGAATTCGATCAAAGTTTAGTTTACGATGAACCGTGCTTGAGTAATCTTCTATACGTGAGTTGCGTGTACGGTGGTGGTGATATAGTGTTAGTACTTCGCGCGATCGCTGACGCTAGGCAAAGGACGCAGAGAGTGCGATTCGTAAACAGAGTTTTGCGATTCACGCGGGATAGTCTGCTTAAAATAAAGCTCCCGAAAAGTCACGTTGCGCGAGTTGTAAACTAGTTTTCGAACTAGTGTTATCGTAGACATTAACGCATCGTCTAATCGTACATCTTGATGCATTTTTATACGTGGCGGCCCGGCGCGTTACTTCGTCTCGAATTTCGAAACGCTCTGTATACCGTAGGCGTTTGACGTGCCTTTAATTAAAAGAAAAGGATGCCGAGAACAACAATCTCTACCTTTCACGCATGTCGTATATGAAGCACGGCGTAGCGCCCGGTACTGTTTCGCAATTTTCCTCGTGAAATTTCCCTACCTGGAAAATTACAATCTCTCGTCGTTATAGCCCGTCTTGAGTTTCGTGGTTGCACCGTTTGTTTGCGTGTAACCGCACGCGATATTTGCGCATGGTTATTTGAATTGTGCGTACCGTCGGTCGCTCGAAAGAAGATAAATTCTCGATAAAATATTCGACGGAGCATACGTGACTGTGCATTACGTCGGATTACGGGGGAAAAAAAAAAATATCCCGGGATTTTTTTTTTTTTTTTTTCCGTAATCCTACGTTTCCAATAGAGCAATGCGGTGGAAATATTTTCGTCCGGGGCAAATATTATGACGAACGAATGCGATTCGTTATTCCTCCCCGCGCGGAGCATCGCGAATTCATCGGGTGCACATCATCGCTATATGGAGGCAATCGTTTTTTTCTCCCATTAGAAAAATGATATATCTGCGGCCTCTTTGTTCTCCTTTCCCAATCACATACCATCTAGCTCTCGATATTCGCAAGATACACCGGCCTCGGGAGATTTATCGCGTGTTTACTCGCGCAAGCGACATCCACGCAGGATGTTGCGCGCAAAGATGTTTCCCGGTGACATTTGTCAGCCCTTAAGTAGCTCACCCGACACGCATAGTATGCACATTAGCTTTGCAGATTCGTACGAGTAAGCTCAACGGCAACGGTTTTCCGGTTGACAAAATCCTCTTCCGTTTTTTTGTCATCGATTGTTGCGCTCGTTCGCTCGAGTCGTTGTCACGGGGATTTATCACGAATCGAGTATCAGTCAAATATAAGCCCTAACTGGCTTAGGCCGCAGAGTCGCAGGAGTTTCTGGGTTAACCCTTTCACGTGTGCGGTTAATCGAGCATGTAACCCTTGGTCCTATGCATCGGGAATTTAATGAGAATTCTTCAGTCCTCTTTTATGCTTTAAATCTCACGTTTAAATCTTACACTATGTGGGCAGTTTGATAAATTAATGATATTTTAAAAGGAGAAAAAATAAATCAAATTTTCGTTAAAGAGAGAGAGAGAGGAGTTAACAAAAAAGTTACTCTTAACAAACTGCCCTCGTACTAAGAGAAAAATTTTGAACATTTACAACTATAATTATATGTTATATAATTATGTCTATAATTATGATTGTGCAATTACTATAAATTATAGTTAAATTAAATAAATGAACTGTAACTATTTTTATGGTAATAATTATATTTATAGCCATCAGCTGCCAATTATATATTATTAATTAGTTACTATTACTAATATAATAATAATAATCACAATTATAGTAACATGTAATTATATAGTAACGAATATATCAAAAATGTTTCTCTCAGTGTAGAGGTAATAAATATCGCGAATATTTGATTGAAATGTAGACTGGTTTCCAATGCAGTTCGCACACTGTTCCGTTTACAACTTTTTTTTTTTTTTAAATAAAAATTACCATCCGCGCAATCATTTCATCATAGTCATACTTTTTACAATGCTCAAATATATTCGATCCAAGATATACGAGTACGAATATAGCTTTTTTAATATTTTCTCACTGAGAGATCAAATAAACCTGTAAAATTTATATTGGTGCAGAGCAGAGGTACTTTAAATAATATCGAACCGTAGCACAGTCACGTATAAATAAATGTCAATATTAATTTATGTTAATTACGAATTAATATCGTTACTCGTAGCCGTGCTGTACAGATCGATATTATTCATTTGCGTGCGTATATATTATGAGTGAAAAATTTACACGTAGCAACTTTGCCATTTTCTTTATTTATCGTATAACGACAAATTGTTTGCACGAACGATTCTTTTTAGTGTAATTGAAACACGCTTAACTGCTCGGTGACTCGCGCGCATCCCCCGAGGAAATACAAATTTCCTGATTGGCCAAGTCCCTTTTCCATTCCCCGGATAATCGACTTAGATTGGAGGACGTTTAATTCGAAAGTCGACCGCACTCTTAGCGGAGAGAAAGCTGTTAGCGAACTAGTCGAATTAAATGAATCAAGTTAGACCATTAACTTTGTCGGCGTAAGAGTAGGTGTCAAGGTAAGAATGTTACGTATGTTACGCTTTTGTGCGAAATCGTTGCTCATCTCTCCCCATAATAATCTCGCTTCGTTTAACGCGATCGATACCGTCGATTAATTATCATTACCGCCATCCTCCGCGAGCATGGCTGAGATTCGTGTTGGAAATCAAACACTTTTCGCTCGCGAGTTGATTCACGATTCGCGTTTCGCCGACGTCACAAAAGAAGAAGAGATTCTCGAAATTATCGCGAAACTGGATCTCGTCCCCGACGTCATAGGTATTACGTGAAGTGTCTAAATGCCTCGTGTCAGATTACGTAAAAGAATTCGAATTAAAGCGATGAAGTTGCCAGCAGGCGTGTATCGTGTGTCGGTCGTGTGGACGTACTTACGTAAAGTTCGATGAGAAATCTCACGTACGCCTCTTGTTCGGGGGTGCGAGAGAGAGAAAACGGATGATCGCGTTCGTATTTCTTAAGAGTAGCGGACCAGCACTTCCGAGAGTATGAGCCCGGCCTGGTTCTATTCAACATTTCGTTCGAACGAACGGTTCCATTATTAAAGCTATCGGATAAAGAAGAGAGGAGAGTTACTTCATGCATCGATTTTACGCGAGCTGTTTTTTTCCGTCACTATCCCTCGTATGTGCGATATATACATAGAAATTCCAGGTACATATATGTATGTATATACGCACTACTACGATGCATTTAATTCCCGCTCCAGTATCTCTTCTCGTTCACTGTCTGCAAACCGCGAAAATAACTTTATCGCGGAGAGATATTTTCACTGAATGTGTAATTAACGGTTAGGAAAACTATTGAATTAGTTAGACTAAGTTCTAGGATAAATATCATCCCTTCAATTACGGTTGTCAGTTTTATATACAGAAAGTAATTTAAAGCACTGGACACGATTATTTTACAGGAAAATTTTAGGAAATTATTTAAATTTTCATAATAAGTTTTGTAATTTTATTTATATATTTTTACATGGTTTTTTTTTCCATTCATTACCATTGATTTTAATTGGAGGTATTCTGTGCGCGGGAAAAGGATTAAAAGCAAGGCGCGTCATTAACTCGAGCAATTTATAAGTAAAACGCCACGCTTGAAACTGCAGCTGTAAACGTTGAAAAAGAGGAAAAAGTTTTCAAGAGTAATTCCTTTGCACTGCAGCTGCGATTCCATCGATGAAAGGGAAGTGCAAGAAGTGGACCGCAATCGCTTGGACACTTTTAATAGGTGCCAATGCCAATAATTTCATAATTCTCTATGGCTAATTAACTACGCCCCGTTTATGTTATTTCGTGAAGGTAACAACGTAGAAAATGCGTTTAATGAAATAAAACGTGGTGAAATCGTTATCCGATCGTTGTGTTTTAATCTGATACGTTTTTGCTTACCAATATCGGGGCGGCGCGGCGTTTTTAACGTATAACGTTGTATCTCCGTTCGCGCGCCGTTATCAATCCTTTCGTCGATCAAATCAGAGATTATTGTATCCAATGGTATTCCGTTCCTGGTATCTGATATAATCCGAAATCCCTGGCGATTTCCACCAGCGCAACATCCGCGCTTGTATATAGAAAGCATAATCTCGTGTGCAGGTGAAAATAATATAATATATTTCTACATTTGATGAAATAATTGAATACATTTATTAGGGCGATGCACGCGCATGGCGCGCATTTAGTCTGTCCGAAAGAAATCCCTGTTAATATCCTCTTCAAAACAAACCGCCAGATCGCTGGAGTTTCATTTTCTGCGGACTGTTCGTTTTCCTTTCTACGTTTTCCATTGTAAACGCAGTTTTTCTTCCTGATAAAGAGCAGACCGCGAGATAATATTTTACTTGGCCTTTGTCCCTTGTTCTGCCCGTGCCGTGCGGTTCGCGGTTCCTCTTTGTAGTCATTACCCACCTCGCGAAAATTATTAATGAAGTCGGGGTTTAACCTCACGCGCGCCGCGATTGTTCCAGGCATCATCTACGCGTTGATAGCTCGCGTTTTCTTTCTCATTGTTTCCTTTTGCTGCGTGACCATGAAGTACATGTGAGAACAATTTAATCCTACATTACAGAAACTCATTTTTAAAAGTCGAAACAATACACTGAAAGAAAAGATTGGCTATAACAATTTAGATGATATAATATGGCATAGCATTTCTAATTCGCTGCAGCAGCCAATTTTTGATTGCGTTAGCCTATCCGCAATGTCAATATATGATTTCGATAAGTTAACATAATAAAAAAATTGGCTACGGCAGCCAATTAAAAATGCTATGCTATATTCAGCCATTCTTTTCTATCAGTGTACTTAAGAATATATTTTGAAAAAAATTATTTATACTGTATGTGTATACAAACACTCTCTGCGAGAATAATCAGTATTGTGTTGCATTTTCTCTTTTGCATCGATATTTACTTTTTCTCATTTGTTCAAATTTATTTCTTTTTAGTGAAAATTTTCGAAAAAATCGTCGTTATATATTCTTCAATTTTTTAGTATTCAATATTGAATATCTTGAAGTGTTATTTAAAAAAAGTGTTAGACGAGTTAAATCTACTTGGAATTAACTGAAAGATAGGAATCTGTGTGACTCTCTTTCTCTCTCTTCAATTTATTTCTTATCTATACAAATTGATTCACGGAAACTAATTTATTTTTAACTAAAAGGCAAAGTTTTACCGTATTTATATTATAGAAACTTTCAGTATCGTTTATGAATTTCTTTAACATATCCTCAAAGTTTATATATAAAATCTTTCAGCATTTTTTAGACACGTGAGAAGAAAGTAATCAATAATTATCCCGCTAAAGAGTTAGCTAAATATGTGCCGAGAAATTTTACTTTATTAAAGTTCGTTTTACTGCAGCTAAAAAACCTTTTAGAATATAATAACTTATTAGATATATTTCAAGCATTTTTAGAGGCATGAAAAATTTACGCTCCGTAATGTATTTCACCGAAACGAAGCATGAAGTTTGAAAAGAAAGTGGTTAGTCTATATATTCGACCGATTGCGTCTGGTATTTTTCACGAAATCTCCGTGCTTCGATAGGAAGGAAGAAAGAAAGAAAGAAAGAAAGAATCCAATTTCCGTCGACACGCTTTTGTTTGGTCCGTAAAACTCGCAAAGTTTTCGGGTGCGCGAAGCCGAGTGCAACCGCGCGCGATGACAAGGTTAGCTCGATTAAACGAGCCCCGTAGTGGCTCGCCTTGGCGAGTTTTATCTACCGCCGCCAAGTTTCCTAGGACAGGATTTAATAACACCATAAGTTTTGGTAAAGTGGCTTGGCAATGTGGCCGATCTCGCGTGTGAACGGTGCGAAAATTGATATGCACCGACACCCTAGAAATTAACGTAGCGCGCGTGGTTACGATCGCTTCTAAAAGCTTTTAAAACATTTTGTGCATCGATACAGGCTATAAAGCGAACATTGCTACACAGGCTTCATGTGTTCAAGAAAATTTTCTAGTTTTCTTTAATGATCTATATAGAAAGAATACATATAGGTATATGTATAATGACTTGAATATTTTGCATTAATTCTAATCGTATTAAATAAATCGTACTTCTAAAATTCAGTGCGAAAATGAGGTTAACAAAAATTTTTTATAGACTATAATAGATATTAATGTTTATCTTGCATTTTTTATATCTTTTAATTTGGTTATCGATCAATTTGTCGAAAATGTACATGTGAATTATAGATAGATACAATTGTTAAATTATAATGTCAAATTATACTCAATTTGAGTTATTTTTAATCAATTTTGTATGTCATTGCCTCTCAATATACCGTTGATTTAATTGATATAATGGAGATACATAATTTAACTTAAGAACTGTGTTAAATTTGACTCACTTAATTTTCATATTACTGTATGCACTTTAATACTTATTAAGTGGATGTATTAATATGGACGTTGTTAACTTTGAAACTAAGCATTTCAATCACAGAGATGTATTTACTTACATTTTGACATACATGAAGTTAAATTAATAAAATTTATTTAACTTAATGATTAAATTAAATATGTCATTTCTTTCATATTTAACAACATATCGTACTGTTATCTACAAAATTTATAGGAAGCAAAAATTACAATTATATATTATTAAATTTTGATATAATTTAAAAGTGTTAAATGTATGAGAGTATATTCGTGAATGGATTATGCATAAAGATTTATTTTTTATTAATTCGATTTAAGTATACTTAGCTCTTTACGTTTTTCTCATCAAACAGCTTGATTGATTCTATTTCGCGAGGACATCTGCGCACATCGGGGAACTTTCTGGCGTAATGATTCCAAACCGAATCCATAATCATAAAGCCACGTTAACGAACCGTGAGGTGCCGTAATTCGGTGTCATAAGTCAGGTAATTAGCCTGCGACAAGATTAGGGGGTAATATATAATCGTCTCGTTCTGCTGTTACGACGGTAATGTCTAAACTTCTTTAAAGTCCCGGGGTTACCGTCTTGCGAAAAATGTAAATGTCTTGGATGTCTCCTTATGTACTTTACGTCCGCTGACTTCTTCTCGAGAAACAAGAAAAAAACAAAATTGTCTGCAAATTGTACCGGCTGCAGTATGAATATTACATGCTATCAGGGGGTGGATACCGAAGTCGACTGTACGTTCCGCGCTTCATTTAATTCGTGATGCCTTTCGCCAATCTTCTTCAACGTTAGATACTTCGGTAATACGAAGCCGAAGTGCCAATTGTCGAGAATTGGCGAAGATTACTAGGCCAATCTGAAAATCCTGTCCCAGCAACTTTTGACTCTGTGTCTCATTATCGTTGCAACGGGACAGACTGTGCAGGCGTTTTTTAATTAAAACTTCCATATTATACTATATTCCAAAACTGAAGTAAGCCTTTTCAAAATAAACAAATATTTCCGAAAGACTTCTCCATTTTCTCCCGTCGATGCTGCAAAACGACGTCATTGGAAACGTCGTTTTTTTTTCACACAGCACATATATAATAAAGTGAGTTAACGAAATAGAAAAAAGATCGGATTACACAAAGCTAGGTAAGAAGAAAAAAAAGCAGATGATGACGGTGTGAAGAGAAACGACTAGGAAAAACGAACGAGACGAAGGAAGTTCTAGAAAAGAACAGTCTAATAATTTCTACAGTTCAATCGTAACGAAAAGGGAGTTCATTCCCTGAGGTGGTCTGAAAGAAATATGTATTGGGATATCTTGAGTGTACCTCGCTCTTGTCGCGCGCATTGCGAATATAGCGATACTATCCCGACGAGGAAACGCCTGTCTCATGTACAGCGTATATGTGACGCCCGTATATGGTACGCCCGTATATTTACTGGAGCGCGGTGTACCCTGACGTGTGTAAAGTATTTGCGAGAAAGTGCAGGCCGAAAATTTTACATCCTCCGCTGCATGTTTGTACCTGGAGAGAGCTTTGCTACGTCGCCACGTAAGTGTGCGTAATATGCGTAAATTCGGTCGTGTCGCTCGAGAGATTTTTCACGACTGCGAACTGCATTCGCCATTAAGTTGATTATTTATTCACGACTTTACTTTTATCTTTAGAAATTCGCGAGAAAAGAAATGACGAATTTGCATGAAAGAATATGTGGCTTGATATATCGAATAATCAAATGTTCTCCTTGCAAGAACTATTCAATTACAAACTATATATTGAAATTTTTTCATTATATCATAGATACTAGATTATTTTATAATATTACAGTCATACGAATATTTTGTCTTTATTACTCTCATGTGATGAAATACTTTTTTATTTTTCTGCAAAACGGAATATAATATAAAATGCAGATTTTAATTTAACACAGATTTATCATATTGAAGAAGAATGCTGAAATGAAAATGAAGGGAAATTTTTTTGGCAAGTTTTAACGTGTCTCTATCTTCTTACTGAAAATATTACATCGCTACTAGGTTTGTTGGATTTTCTTGAAAAGAGACGTCTTACATATGTAGCTTCAATTATAAACTCTGTGAAAAGGGGATATATACGTCTGGATCGATCTCTCTTGATATAATCCTTGTATCGTTGCAGATACCCTGCTCCTCCTATCACACGGTCTTTAGTTTCCATTTTATTCCGCGGAATAACGTCCTCATAGAGACATTAATCAAGCTAAATCCGTCATATTGAAATTCGAGGTGGTCCTAATGGCGAAGTAATACGCGATTTCTAAACAGATATCGGAGTAAATGCTAGATATAATTAAACGAGCAAATATCGCGGTTATCTTTGGCTGGTGATCGATTTCCGATCTTGGATTTAGGGTTCGCCACTCGGCTATCCAGCAAGAGAACGGTCCCTTCCCAGCAAATACTCGTCGTTCGATCACGCCCGTTCGTGCACATATTGGTAGTAGGATATTGTCATTGAGGAATCGATCGTGGATTATGCGAACGATTCATCAAGAAGCGCACACTCACGCATCAATACTGAATGAACTATTCAAGTTAACATTACGTGCTTAAGAGAGGACGTGATACTCCACGGTTTGTCCTTCTCGTTATTTCCATTACTTTTCAGCGAATTACGGGTTTTTACCATTAAATGCAAGCAAGGTGGATTATCGTGTCGAATCTGCTTCGGTGAATTAAAACAAAAACGACCGCTGCTTCCCGCGAGATTACATAATTGATTTTTCTCTGGATTGCGCCAGCCGGTTCCCACCGCTATGCTAACTGCGAGAACCTCTAATGTAAATTACGAAATTCGATTCGGACGTAACTCTGGAAATCATGCCAAATTTTTTCGTTAATTCGAAAATTTTTTTTCCACATACGAACACGTGGAGAATAAATGAATCTTTTATTATTCTCTAGTGTATTAAAACTTCATATATCCTTAAATATTATATTTCACAAATTCGCGTCGCGAATTAATTATAGATACATCGAGTCACACATTGATTATAGTCTCTGCTGATAAAGTTACGAGGATAGTTCATCTTTAATTTATATCGTGGAAATCAATTAATAATGTACGTCGTCACTGTTATTAAGGACAGCGAAGACAGTGAACTAATAAGAAGGAAAATATGATATTGATTTAAATGATTGAGTCATATAGTCTAATAATACATATTTTGTGTATAAATGTTTTTTCTTTCGTTAATAAGTATAACTTAATTACGTATCTCAATCGATCGAACGGGAATCGAAGCACGACATTTGCACACGCGGTAGCTCAGAGAGCTTCCCGTCCTTCCGCGAACCAATTTCACCGTTCATTTCGGGAACGCCTTTTGTGTCTCGTAACATTTCCGTCTGTTGTAAAACATGATGCAACGCCATTGTATTATACATATGCTGAACGTTCCGTGCTGCTGCCACAGCTATACCCGGTGCGCTGAAAACAAACGATTTCGGCTAAGTAACTTTCCGTCCCTTTCGCAATTATCTCTTTCGCCGGACATGGCTTCCCGCGCGCGCGTGCCCGTGTATGCACACGTATACGTGCGCAGCTTTGTATGCAAATAACGAGTGCACCGGCTGGCGGCAGCTCACGCCGCGCGGAACAGAGACACCAACTGCGGAGCGACAGGTCGGTCGGTCGGTTGGTTGCTCGCGAGAGCATCCCCCTGAAATTGAAGGGTCGTGGAGTCCGCGACGGACTGTTTTCCCGTCGGCTAAAATTAAAACTAGGTTGCATCGCGTTTGAATACAATACGCCCGGACAAACAGCCCCTTCTGTCTCCCTCCCTCCGTCGAGCGTGGTTAATTAATTTCCCTTGTCGCGCTTCGCGCTCGATCGCGTCCTTTAAAGTCATGTCCTAACCCGACACGGCACGCTGCCACTGCGGTACGTTTTCGTCGCGGGTGCGGGACCGTTCCGTACGTTCGCACTCGCTCGCTCTCGGAAAATTCAATAAAGCGTTCGGGAAAAGGCAGTATCCTTCCTCCGTTCTAGATATAGTGATAGCCTGACATATCGTCGGTTTCTAACGCCCGACGACGACAGCTCTTTCCAATCTCACGGGTAAAATTCTCCTTCCAGAATTTCGAGCGGTCAAAAAAAAAAAAAAACGAAAAGAAAATCGTCGGTACTCGAGATGTAGAGTAGCGATAATAACAAAATAATCAATGTACGCGTATAATTTCTATATACGTTCGCGCGAGATCGTTCCTATGCGATAATATCGACTCAGAAGAGTCTCGAACCGTGTTAAAGGTCAGTATTCATAATCGATTTTTTATTTTAAGACCATCTTGATCTTCAGATCATATCTTAATGTTTTCAGATGGCTTGTCTGGATTGGTTTATATGATATCTGAAAACTATACTTAAGACAATCTTAAATGTAAGAATCGACTATGAATACCGGGCAAAGTTAAGTTAATTTAGTGAGGTAAATCATAGAGATTTTTGAGGCGCTTATAACTGTGCTTCGTGCGCTCGTGGTAGAGTCAGTACACGGCAAAGAAGGAGAGTACCTGCCACTGACGTTTGGCTAAGACTTACGGTCAGGAAATACCGAGAGTCTGTCTAATTTAAATTGCATCCGCTGGCGCATAGACGCGGACGCGCCGAGTATTCGTGCACGCAAACGAACCCGGTGTGCTTTGTATAGTGTACAGGTATATGTAGCTGTGAACGTACTAGACGATAGAGGGAGAGGACTCTCCCATGGGACCTGGTATGCTCCATTTAATACGTAAACCATTACATCGCATCCCACCATCTAGCCTGAGATTTTGCTATCGGGTGATCGAGCAAGAAATCACGCTTTGAGGAAGCAAGCGTGATAATCGAATAGCTTTTTTGTCGTAATCGCCTATCAAGAATACGCGCTAGCATTACACATGCACCGTGTGTCGATCGTTATCATGATGTATAAGGTGAGAAAACGATATAGAGATACTGGAGCGTGAAATATTAAATTGACATGGAAATTTGTTCAGATAATATGGGAAATTAATTGTAGATCAAGTTTGGCTTACCAGTCAGTTTATCTTTGCTAATGTAATAATTAAAAATCGGATAATATATGTAGGGTAAAAGTATCTATCATCAATAATATAAAAATATCATGTATCTTTATTACAATTAATCATTTGTTAAATTAAATAAATAAAGAAGCGCGTCTTATACATATATTAAACATATTCGTATTAATAAAGATTGCTCGAGAGAGCGAGTGTCGTACAACTATAGGCAAGTAGGTGTGTCAACCCACACACAGGTCTGGAATAATTTTTGCGCCGTTGATAACAAACCGTCTTCGCGTCCGAAACGTTACAGAATGTTAAACGAAGATGTGAAATATGCTGCGCACGTAAATTTTACATTCGCGCTATATTATTCCGGTCGGAAAAATAATTAACAATGCTAATTTGGATTTGTGTTCGAGATACCGCTGTCGAGCAGAGCAGTATCAGTTTTAACCTAATTCATCTTACCCACGAGGAATAAAACGTAACGTTAAAAGCTACAGTGTGCCAGGATAATACGTTGATTCCCATTTATACGAATTTGCATGCGCTGGCCATGCCTGCTGTATGACGGACGGACACGAACGTTCCTCGAATAAGGACTAACGAGCAATTTTCTTGGCGCCACGGGCCCGGCTTTGCAGGAAGAAACGAACAGTGCCGGAAGTCCGTAGTCCGTTAAACAAAGAATATTTTGCCGTTGGATCGATACTTGGTCAAATTACTTCATCAAAGATATTTCAATGACCTCGCGACCATGTATGACGTACATTAATGAGACGCCTTATGCAGTAGAAAAAGCGGGAATGATGGAAGTGGTGTAGCGGGTTACCGGGTGAGACCACGGATAAAGTAAGCACGTACAAAAATACGAGTATGGCCCGCTTGTTTAATGCAGAGGGAAGACGGCTACTTTATTCGCCGCAACTGCGTTTTTCGCGACGTTATACGAGGGCAAGCTGAATTATCTTTGACGACGACGGCGCCGCGCGCCGCGCCGGCTCGGCTACCTGCTGATTTATTTATACAACATTGTTTAATCCACGACCTCGCCGAGAGTAGTTCTCTTTACGACAGTTAAAAGAGATTTAATAAAATTGTAAGACTCTCACATCGCGTAGAGTTTTCCTTCGTCGCAGTTGACGCGACACCCGGTACGTGGCCGATCAATAATTCCGTGCTCTCCAGCTTATGCCGGCTCTTAGGACAACGGGCCCTTGAACCTTAAATAGTACATTAACAAATAAAATTAACGGTGTGTCGTCTGCAGTCGTTCGCTCGAAAGCGCGATTAAACCGTATCGCGCTTTTGAACGTATCTTTTCGGTAAACGGAAATAAAACGAACCGCCCAGTCTCGGACGTTAAAGTTGCATAATTTAAAAGACGCTAAGAAAAATTCATACGATATTGTGAATGTATTGTATCGTAAAATAAGGTAACTTTGGCGTAAAATAATTGGGGTACCTAAATTTTAGTAATACTCAGACATGTCCAAAATCAGGTCTTAAAATATATTGAAAAAAATTTCTGGTTGAAAATAGACGAATAAAAATTTTCGGTTTAAATTTATTAGAATTCTAGTTGAAATAACCGGAATTCTCAATTAATACAATATTTCTGGTAAAATCTACTATAGAGAGAGAATTCTTTTTTTCACTAGAATAATTATAATATATTACCAATTAGAATTCTAATGAATATAACTAGAAAATTCTGATTCGTCCATTTTTTTCTATAGAATTACCTATTATTAAATACAATCAGGCCATTTTTTCTCAATGCGTCTTAAGTAGAATCGCGAGTGTGTCATTTTTTACTCATCTGATAGTTTTGTTGATACGTAAATTTCGAAATTATAATTTAGTATATTAGAAATTATAAAAACTTATTAATAAGAGTTTATCATTATTTAATCCTTACTATGTCTACTTATCTAAAAATCACAAAAGAATGATATGTGTCGTAAATCGCCACGAGCTTCTAGCGTTAACATCTTTGAGATGTTTAACATTTAGTTCGGTTAGTTAAATAGATTTTGGGTCAAACTTATCTCATTTTACAATAATATTATTGACATTGCAACGTCATTTTCATGTGCATTGAGTCAGCGGCCTTCACGTAATTTCCGACGATTGAAAAGGTCACGGGTTACTTCATGAACAGTATCGAAATCAACTACTGTAGTCTTCGCGTAGAAAAATAAACAGGCACTCGTATCTTTTCGAGCCAATAGTCCGACAATCGTATAAAACGTCGCGGAGAAGAGAGAGAGGCAAGGATCGGTAGGAGTAGCGAAGGGTAGGACATTGTCAAGATAACCGGAGTGCACTTTCATGCATAGCTATTTTATGGAATGGGTGGAACGCAATAGTGCGTGCAATAAAATACAATACTAGAAGCTTTGTCAACGACTCGTATACAGCACAGTTTTCTACGGCCGAGTGGCCGAGTACGGTGAACGAAGTATCCAATCCACGTTCTGAATATTCTTGCGCTCGCTTCGCCTTTTCAGATTTTTCGCCCGTGATTTTCAAGCGCGCGGACTTAGATGCACTGAAAAATTTACACAATCGCCGAGCTTTTCATCCGGCAAAGCCAAACTTTTTTTAGATGTTAAAAGTAATTTAGTGTGCATTTGCTTCATATATTATTCTTTCCAAAAATTCTTTCATTATATTTTTTTCTCGAGAAACCGGTATTTCATTTAAGACTTACTGAAATCGCTGCATGTAACGGATGTGTCTATCGCTCCAAAATGTAAAATCGCTTATTCGCATTGACGTCGATTCAGCGAACGAGATTTCTTGTCGTCAAACATACTTCTCAAGGCAGAGTCCCTCGAAATTTACGAACGTCGCGACGATTGTGAAAAATCGCGCGAAACGTCTTTCTCCGTTTTGCGCGACTCCCGACGCGACGCGCGAAGAGAGTTGCATGCTACGCGAGCAATAAACTCGGGCAAAACATGTACGCACATACCGGGAAAAGCAGCCAGCCAGCACGGGGTTGCGAAGAATGAAAGAAGGGACGAGGAGAATAAGGTAGAACGAGGACGAGAAGAGAATGGGAAGAGAGGAGAAGGTATTTCGCGTTAGTGGAATACGTACGTGCATCGCACGTAGGAGCAGCGCGGGCGCCACTACATTGAATATAAATAAGCTGAATTTGTTAGATTACAAAGCTGGAACGCCAGAGCGGCGTCGTCCTTGCTATCGTCGTCGTCGTCGTGTCGACGCGGCGCGGCGCGGCGCGGCGCTGAGATGCAAGCTGGGGAAGCAGGAAGTTGCACTGGAAGGAAGAAAAGGCCCCGAACGGTTGGCTGGCTCGGCCTCGCGCTCGTTCGAGCCTTACAGAGGGCTTTGTATACTTTCTCGACGCGCTTTGTACGTGTCGCGAAGTGGGTGGGTCTGATCGCTTTAAACCGAGAAGGGGGTTTCTCTTGCGTGCCGCGCACTTCCGCATTCGTAGGGCGTGTGCACGCCGTAGGTATAGTGGGGAACGGAGAATATTGTGCCGAGTGTTCCTGGGCTACCTCTCGGTTTTCTTCTCGTTCGTTCCATTCGTGCTCGAAAAGATCCTTCCTTCTATCCTGCTGAATCGGCGCTCCTTAGCGTCTCGTTGCCTTCTACCATTTCTTTCCGTCGCGAAAATGTGTGTTGGTTACCATTACCGCGCGCGTCTGGAAGCAAATCGCGTGTTTGTCGCACAACCGGATAGCGAAAGGATCGAAAAACCATGGTACAGCGAGTGTAGGGAAAACGTAAAAAGTGTTTCGGCACAACGCAAATATGCCGGTCGCTGAAATATACTTTCGCCGTGCACATGAGTTCGCACGTAGTTTCGCGAGTGTGTTTTGGTTTCTCCTGCAAATTTATAGTAAATATACGAGGCAAGAGATAGCGATGCCTCGGGTCGAGAATTTCAGGAAATATTAGAAAACCGCGTTGGACGCGTCTAGAGTAGAATCCGTAGTAATATACAAAATGGAGTTTCTCTCTCTCTCTCTCTCTCTCTCTCTCTCTCTCTCTCTCTCTTTCTCCCTGTTGCGTTTGCTGAAATTTTTAAACCTATACATATGATACACCTATAGATTATTTTTTAATAAAATATTAAAATTAATTCAATAAACGTACGTACAAATATCTGGAATAAATCAATCAAATATAAAGTGAAAAAATTAAATGAAAAAGAGAAAAATAAAATTCGGTTTGCGCGAACAGGTAAAAATGGAAAGAGATCCATACGGGAGGCACTGTAATTCTGTGGTATCGTCGTCGGGTAGATCGAATTTTGTGTTGTTTTGGCTCGTAATTCGCGGTCGTATGGAGCGTGATGTCGCGGTTAAACGAAGCAAGAGTTCCCGGCGGAGAAGGCCCGGGAGTAAAAGGACGGGAGAATGAGGGCAAGGAGGACGCGAGGAGAGAGAAAGGTGGCGGTGGAACGGGAATGGAAATAAAGAAAAATCCAACGATCATTTCGTTCGCTAAAAATGCGACCACCTACGTCGAAGATGGGACGGGTGCACTCGAGCCGGAGGGCTAAGAGAAAATATATAGAATCGAGGTCCCTCGGGTATCCCGTGATATAAAAGGAGACAAAATACACACAACCCGCAGGCATACGAGATATGGGTCTCGTGCGGAGGAATGAAAACGAGATTTCCCTCCGCGCTGTGCGGAATCGCCCGTCTGTTTTCTTTTATTTTTCTTAAGAATGTGTTCCTCCTTTTGCTACGCGTCCCGTTCTCTCGTATAGTTTCCTTCCCGACCAATCGTGACCATTTGTTCCAGCATTGCAACGATACGGATTTAGGCGTTTCTCAAAGCTCCTGGCCTTATTAACGGACGAAGAGAAAGGGAATAAAAAAGAGAGCGTGGAGAAAGAAACTCTCTGAATCCGGCTGACGCGACGACTTTGTTACGTGTTCAGCGAATCTGCAGGATTCCGCCTTGACTTTATCTCGCGTGACGTGTTTCGTAGATAATTGTATCAATTTGTCAGCATTTAATAATGATAACAGAACATACTGGGAAATATCTATAGATTCGCTTCGCCGGCGTGGTGTGACTACGTTTTACTTGCGCGTTTATATTTTCCTTTATTGCACAGAGCATCTCGTGGTTTCCGCCGAAGAACTGGATGTTCGCGCAACTGTCTTATCGCTCCATATTCTCTCCCCTTTTTATCTTTCTCCTGTCGAGCGATGTACTTTGTTCTCGAATACGTACGAGATGAGATCCCAAGCGAGTTACGCGAGAAAGTTTGTCGATAAAAATTCCATCGAGAGCTTCGCTAGTCGCTTTGATTTTTGAGATTTAACAGCGCGGATTCGTTCTGCGACGCAGAACGAAGTTGCGATCGAATCATCATGCATATACACACGCACATGGCTGGTATATTCTGAAAAATTTATTATTCGCATATAAAAAGCATCATTAAGAACTTATCAGACGACGTTATGCGTGAATAAAAATTGTCGGTTTATCATACATCCGTATTTAGAATTTAATGGACTTAACTGGATATCAACTTGAAGTTAAAATTGGTAAGGATGTCGAGGTGCTGAGACGAAAATTAAATAAGTCCAACTGAATAATAATTACTTTGTTAAACAGTTATATTATTGATTTCTTTATTTTTTAAATACTCCCAAAATGTACTTTTTCTCCGCGAATTTTATCGACGAAATCTTTCTTTTTTTTAAATAGAAAATGATTTCTTAAAATAAGCTTCTTTAATGAAAGCAATTCGAGATTCTTCATTCTACAATATTATCAAATAAAATATATAAATATAATAAATATTTAAGATATTCGTGCTTTCCTCGATAACGTGAGCATTACAGGTGAAGTAAACGAAAGAGGCTAAAACAAGAGAAGTATGAGGGAAATGGGTAAATATTACTCTTAGGGATTGTACTTCATCGCGCCATATTTCAATTTCTGTATCTCTTATCTATTTTCACATAACTATCTTTGCTTGAAATAACCAGAAAGATCTGATATATTATTAGAGATAATAAGAATATTCGAAATTCAATTATGTTGTTAATGTATGTCTTTCGAAATTGTATGTCTTTATTCTTGAGAGAAAATTGGAGGGAGGGAAACTTTACCTTTATAGAATAGAAATACTTGGAGAACATGCGTGTTTTTAGAATATTATTAATATTATTAATACTTATTTTATACATTCCATTTCACATTTTGTTACAAATAAAATTATAAAAATATAGTAACGATACATGTGCATGTAATATTTTCAAATAATGAAATGAGACTCACTGTACAGCAGATTAAGACAGCTAACAAGGTTATGAAAAAATTAATTAACATTTTGTCTTAATTAAAAATTAATCTGACTGACGTAAACGTTTTTACTATCTTTGATATTAAATCGAGACATTACGTTATACATTTTAAGTTTAACATTATGACATTCTCGACATTAATGTAAAACGAAAATTCTGATTTCCGTTTTTCGAGTTAAATTCACCAGATCCCTCTTCCTGTCTGCACTGGTGGTCTTACCGATGAATCTCTCGTGTAGCACGTCTAGATGCAGCATGAACCGCATCGATGACACACCGGTGACATCGTCGGTGTACACCTATATACATATATATGTACAGATATACAGGTATAGTAGAACATGTATCTCTAGATAGAGCAAAGCGCATCCGTATTACGTGGGGTCGATCAGGCTAGACGTACAGAGAGGTGAATACACACATAGACACACGTGTTCCCGTAGCTCGTAGATTCGCGGGTAGGTGAGTATATCGTTTGGGACGTGCCTGGATTAACGAATGAGTAATAACCAGCAATGGTAGCAGTGCAGTGGTATTCGCTTGCACAAGCAGCGCCCCGCGGAAACTTTACTAGCCCCCGTTTACTAGCACCAGCGAAAGCTCCGCGCAGATACCGTGGGAGCCGTCGTACGGAAGCTTTCTCCCGCTTGTCATGTCGCGGCAATTAATATGCGAATTACAGGATATCGTTTAAACGACGCCGCGAGATATCAGCGGCGGGCTGGCTGGCTGCTGGGCCATCTATTCCCCAGTTTCTTCTCCCACAACACCGACAGGTGTCTTTCCCGGTACGTAGATGATCGTCGACACTTTCCACTTGCCGTCCTCCCCGCGATGTAGAACGCGCGTCCGTAGGGCGCCTCTATATCCGCGTCACGTCGCCTTGTTATGGATTTCGATAAACGATAACGTCGGGAGCTTCGCCCCCGTAACCCTATCTCGAACGTTAAAATGTAGATCTCGGGGAATACGGGAAAAACGGAGAGATAGTGGAGGAGATACCGTAATCGCGCGTGGAGACCCCGTCACGGTTCTCTTCAGATAAACTTGAGGTTTATGAATAAGAGCGCAAGTTAACCGATCGATTTTATGGCTTGGTCTTTGCGGCTGGTCTTTACGCTGTGTATTCTTTTCCGAAGTTTTCTTCATTTAGCAGCTACGCGAGCGCGCGTTCATTTCTTAAGTTACAAAATAAATATAAATTCTACGCTGTGAAATTTTTCCGAAAATCTGAGAGCGTCGACAAATTTGCGAAAGTTGGATCGTTAGGTGTAGCATCAGAGAATAAGAAAGTGCCGAAAGAAGACGAAGTTCGGGCTCACTTAACTGGATAGTGAGGATCATGGAGAGAGGCACGCGATGCTCGATAACGGATAATAATAAATAGCTCGGAAGCGGGGAGGGGAGGGGGAGGAGGGAGAGCGACGTGGAACAATGGGGCGGCGGCAAATAATTTCCGAACTCGCAAAGAGCAGCAGCTTCGTTGCCGTGGTCGGGTTAAGTTTCACGTAGAACGGCCAAATAGAAAGTGGAAAAAGAGACGGATGGAGAGATGGGGAATGAGCGGCAGGACGGGGAGGATCGCGAGGGTCCATAGAAAGCGAGAGAAAGGGGTGAGGTGGAAGATGAGCGAAGGCGGGCATAAATTCAAGCATTTTTCGCGAAGTTTTGGCCCTCGGGACACCGTAATGGCGCGCAGCGAGGCGAGTACGGCCGTTTATGTCTGAATATGAGGTAGGGTTAGAGGTAGGGTTACAAAGAGTACAGGATAAGGAAGAGGGAAAGGACAGGTCAAAGTGTGTCTACCTGGACCTGGACTTTCCTTGGGCTTTCGTTGGTATTTCGTTCGGTTCCTGCTGTGATATTGACATCTTGATTCTCAATCTCTCTTTCTTTTAATTTTGAATTTAATAACTGTTTAATTTACTTTTCTTTACAATTTATTCATTATCTTCCTTATTTTTGTTTTTACGCTTATCTTTATCTTTTTTATTTTTATTTTGTAGATATTATATTATTTTGTGTTACCGTCTCTCTCTTTTCTTTTACCCTAGAATATTAATAAATGCCTTCATCTGTCTATATTTATCTTTCTCTCTTGCTCCCCTCTGTCTCTCTTCATTTGTGCGTCATAAATTTATCCATGTTATTACCAGGATTTCGCAATGATTCGCATGATCCGCAGTAGAGACACACGTTCCCGATGTAATTAAATTGGCGGAGACAGAAGGCTAATACGCGATGCGATCGAAAAGCGTATATCGAGGCTTCATTTCCGTCAGATTTCAGTTTACTGCAAACCTCAAATCTATAATGACGATGGATGTAACGTATATACTGATGATTTAGAGATTGTAGTGATATAATCAGTAATTAGATATAATTATCATTTTTAACGGCGATAAACACAGTGGAGGAATTAATGAAGAAATTAATTGGATGATGTGTGCTGTCTCTTCTCTAGAAACCCTTTTAGTAATTCTACACACAAGATGTGCATTTGGATAAGTAAGAAAACGCGTATATTTATGCGCTGTTGTTCTTGTAAATAAGTAAGAAAGCAACTCCTGTAATTCCTACCATCTGCCTTGACTGTAAAATCCGGAAAAAATAATGTCGCGAGTGCTGCGGTAAATGGCGCAAAGGAGGAACACGTTTGAAAATAATACTCCCTGCACAACGGGAAGGATTTCAACCCGAGAATAACATCCTGCGTAATAGTGATCCTACCGCGGGAACACGGTAACGGACATTGTAATGAGATTGCGTTCAGAGATTTCCGTAAAAGTATTGTCAAAATTTCACCTAAGAGTCTCGCATTTCTCCTCCGCTATTACGTACAGTAAGGCAACAATGTTTCTTGCAGAAACGAATTTTTATTATGCACGACGCGATGTTTATATACGGAAAATAAGACATTAAACGTGATATTTATTCTGCTCTCTCATGTTATATATGTTACGTTGGTATAAAATTAAATCGAACAGCATTTACATGCGCTACTTGCATGTCAAGCTCAATTTACTGATTCTTAGACTTCTATTCTGCAATTCATGACGACAGTAACGATATCGTTACTACTGTTAAAAGTTACAGAATAAGAGCCTTCGGGGTTGTCACAAATTGCTCATCCTAAAATTCCATAACTTTTCCCTGATTTCCAAACAAAATTTTATAATTTTCCTTGACTTTCAAGAATATTTTAAAATTTTATGTATTTTCGTTCTGATTTGGAAACCGTTAACTATTTTGTAGAGAGATCAATTTTTATTAGATATAGCGATGTTGACACTTACATTTTTAATTGTTAAGTTGATAGTATTCCAAAACTGTGTGCGTAGGAGTTGCATACACATGTGTGTTGTAAATATTACTTACTTCTTTAAAGTTAAGATCTTCAATTTTTCAAGGAATTATTTTACAAAATTCCCTAATTTTTCTGAATTTTTTCCTATAATAGTTTTTGATTTTTCTGACAATTCTCAGAGTTCCAGTCTTGTGATAATTCTCGTTTTAATTTACGGCAAAATAAAGCATGAAATTTTCACCGAAAGAAATGTGAATCCGTTCAGAAAAGCTTCTTGGATATATGCTAAGTCAAGGTTTCCTTGAGATTTTATGACAAAAAAATGACGTCGATTTGTTTTGCATCGAGGAACACTCGACGAAGAATATCGATTCGCCCGTACGTTGCTTTGGTACCATTATATTACCGGTTTAAAACTATGATCGCGATTTACGATCGAGCCGATAAATACCGAGTGTAAAATAAATTGACGCCAGCTGCCCAGGCGCGATTATAAAGCAGCTCGGGAATAACTCGTACAATCGGTCTTACGGCTTGAAAACTAAACGCGACATTGTGGTCCCGGGAAATGCGCCAAACGTCGAAATAACGAGCTGTCTTCTTGAAAAATTTGCGCTCCATTATTGCATTTAATGAATTTTTTTACACTGCAGATTTGTTCTACAAAACGACAGAAATAAACAGTTTTGCAAACTATTATATAGGAACATTATGTGCTAGCAGTACATTCATGATGCATCGCGTTTACAGTAGTAATGCAATCTTCAACACTGGTGCTAATGCGCCACTAAATTATTAAGCATCGCAATTTGTTGTTTGAAAAATAGAACAAAAGAACGGACGTAAAAATGGTAATGCCACGAGAGAAAAAGAGGGAACAGTTAAAAACAGTTAAATCGTTCGTACAGTCACTGAATAACTACGTTACAGTCGTTAAAGAAAATACAGTCGTTTCAAACTGTGAATAGACTTTCTAACTTGGATGCAACCAGTACGGGCGTTTCGGCAATGTTAATATTTATTCTGTATAGCGAACGAATCCGCATGATAGTGAGATAGGGACGCGCCGTACTCGTGGAGAAAAAGAGCGAAATTGGAGGCTCGGTGTATAGCGACAAAAAAAGAATATCGTTGTTTCGCGTCCCCGCCTTTGTCTAAATCGTATCCTGGCTCTGCTTTCATTTTCCGTCGCTCTGATTCCTCCGGGGTAACGGCTGCGTGACGCGAATCTGAAATCTGGAATGAAATTCGATGTTCTGACGGAACTGCAACGAGCGGTTTCACGCAGATTAACGAAATCAAACCAAGGGTCGACTCGGCCGACGTGTTCGAACGTGCATACAAAATGGATATTGCAGTCTATTTTTCTGCTGACCTTTTCGTTGTAGAGTTCAATATTCGATCAACCAACTTGCATATGTTGCGTTACAGTCGGTGGAGCACGCGGAGAAATCGAAATACTCTAACTAAATTTCTTATTTAAATTTTACAAAATATACAGTATTAATCGTTTATTATATTTTACATATATTGCTCTTTTACTTCAAAAGTGATACAAGTAAAATAATCAAGTTTTCCACAAAAAAAAAAATTATTTTTTAACTTGACAAAAAATCAATGATTAATTAAATACTGGTAAAAAATTATATTTATAACATAATTAAATGTACAATATTCAATACTAAAGACCGTTAATCTAAGAACATAAAATTAATACAAAAATACGAATCCTATAACAGTCCAACTTGGATCTTTTAATAGCTTACATATAAACTACTGCGGTACTATCACGAATTAAATTAAATTGTATAATTAAATGTATTTTTTAAATTAATAATTAGTAATTGTATAATTAAAGTCTTTTTTTGGCTTCACATTTTTGCTTCACCAATCTTAAAAAAATTATTTTTTATGAAGTAAAGTTTTAGTTTATTTTTAATGATTGACAAGATAATATTTCCTTAATCCATTCATGGTAATAATAATTTTAAAAATCCCATTTTTTTAAGTTGTGTTACTTTTGAAGTAAGAAAACGGTAGATATAATTATGAATTGGGTATTAAGTGTGGATTGATTATTTCATACTCAATTTGTTATTTTATAGAGATATCATGAGAATTATTTTATTACACATGAAACTATGAAATATTCTTAAATGTCTAAAATTACACTTGTTAATAGAAAAAAATATGACGCAAATTATAATGTAAAGGTATAAAAACTGTTTCAAGCATTCGTTGTAAAAAAATTTGTTGAAGTTAGTTTTAAAAATTTCTGCCATTTTCAACGAGTTTTCTTCGAGTTGAAATGCCCATTTGTTATACAATAATTGTCAATACCCTCGAGACATTTTGTTTTGGAAAATGGTTCTAATTACTCGAACGATGTCCCTTCGTTTCGATGAATAGAAAGAACCGGATTATTTACCCGATAGCTTTCTTTAACTGTTCTAACCCGCACTGTGATTCCCCGAGTGGATTGCTAACAAGAACAACTTGCTGGACGAAGAAACGGATTACAATCCACGACTACGGAGCCAGCTAGGTTTTGTATCTGACTCGGGGGAGCTACATACGCGCGGTACCTATGATTTTCTGAAGTGCATGTAAGAAGAAAAGTGGAACGATAAAAACACGGAGTATAATATATATATATGGATACGAGCGTATGTATGGATGTAAGTGGTACGAGTAAGAGCGCCGAAAGAGAGAAAATGCAACCAGCTGTTCTTACTTCCGCAATACGACGACATCCCTCCGTTTGTAGATAGTCGCGATCGCGCTGCGCGCTCGTCAAAAGCGAATGCCAAAAGTAAATGCCTCGGACAGATAAATTCGTCGTGTCGGACTTTTGTACATGTAAGAGAAAGAAAGAAAGGGAGGGAGAGAAACGGGGTTGAGAGATGTAGATGCATACATGCGTTTATAGTGCCGCAAGTCACCAAGAATTTGCGGAACCGCATAGGCACGTTATATACGGACGAATACATCGGGCAAACGGCTGGACATTTACGAAATGTTCCGTACCTAGTCCCTATACCTTCAGCCTCATTCTGTCGCTACGACTTCCTTGTCTTACGCCAGAAAGGGGAGAAATTCTGTGGGACGTTCCCTGTTACTTTGCCTGAGGTCATAGCTACGAAGCCGCGATGGCGTCTCCCGTGCTATGGTGAAAGATTTTAATTAATTTCGGGTATACACGGGGCGAATACTTTGATAAGACTCTGCGGTTCTTTTGTCGGAATTATAGGGGAATCCGTTTGTTCTTGTTCTTTGTCTCTTCTCCTCTCTCTCTCTCTCTTTTACTCCTTGCCGTTTAGTTTAATTCAGTTAAATTTTTAACAAAAATCGTATTCAATTTTTCTTTCTCAAATTATATATATAAAATAGGTATATTATTATATTAAATGATAACGATTAATCAGGATTTTTCGTTCTCGTTATTGAAATTTTATTAAATAGGAATTTTTGCATGTCCATATATACGCACATGGTTCGTGAATTCTTTAGTTTAATTAATTTTTTTTCGTTAATTATAAAAATTTATTTCAAATGTAGCTGCATAATATTCATCTAAATTGCAGAAAACAGGTAGATGTTAAAAGAATTGCTGGCACGTGAAATGACGAATAAAAGCTGTTTTGCTGTATTTCGCATTATTCGAAGCAAATCTAACAAGTGAAATATTCGTACGTCACATTTATATGGTGTGCACATCATGATTATTGAAGATTATTTATAAAGATAATCTAATAGTCAAGAAAATTTCCACATATCTTGCACATTTCATAAATTTCATATTTTTATAGCAAACAATTTACATATTTTAGAGTATCTTGTTTATTCGTACAATGAGTTGCAATCTTTCTATTCGCGATTTTGCATGCTAAGGGCTCTTTTTGTCTATTCAATAAATTGCGAGCAAAAGAAATCGATAGCGTATGCGTTACACAAACTAAGCTTCTTACGTTTCACCGATCGCGAATTTGAATATGGTTGGGATAATAAAACGCGTTTCGCGATTTTGCCGGGGTCAACAATCCAGACACTCATTTATTGTCGAGTAAATCACGTGCATTCTTTCGTGCTGGTATTATCTGACTGGGCTAGGTCGAGTTTATTAATGAAAGGCGGACTTTGACCAAATTAAAACATACTCGTGAGAGTGACCCGAGCGAGCCGCCGACGGATATTCATTTCAGAGGGATTTACCACGCGCTCCGCGGACCAGCTGCTAACGTTTTCGCAGGTATTCATTTTGGTCTCGTTGCTTTTCGCGCGCTTTTGCACGCCGTGCGTTGTTTCGCACATAGCTCAAAGGAAACGGGGAATTAAGGCAAACGCGACAGTGGTTAGGGAAGATAATCTTGTTCCACGATGTGGGATAAGGAAATTATTGGATCGCGCGGTATCACGCAAAGGGTGGTAAAAAATAGTGAAGGAATGCACGCATCTACCATTCTTTTAAGGCTTGATTTATTGGTTAATTTGTAGTTAGGTTTAATCTGATGACGATGTAAAAATTACATTTTTCTATCTATGCTTGATCGCTAAACTGATTTTGTAGTGAATAACTTTTAAGCTATTAGTACAAAATTATTAGTCTGTTGATTAATCATAACAAGAAAAACATAATTTTTATATTATCAAATTAAGTTTGAATAGTAAATTCGAGATTGGTAACATACTGCTTCGTCAGTCAATACGTTTTATATTGCACTTATTTAAAATTAGTTGGTAAATTTTATTGTATTTTTTATCTATAAGTAAACAGAGGAAGAAGTTTAGTGTGCTATTATTTACAGTATAAAATGGAAAAAAAAATATTTTTTTTCCCATTTTGTTCATTGATTTGATAATAAAAACTGAAGCCGGATCCAATCCTATATCTTTCTAGATACGTTATGAAAATCCACCTTATCATTAAAAAGCTATGAGCGCAATGTTAAAGAAAGTTTAGTGCAGCTGCCATTTCTACCACTGCGGCTCTCCGAACGCCATATTTCGTCTCCGTTCCCTTTTTTTCCTCCTACGCCGCAATCCATCTGTCCATCCATTTTACGAGTTTCATCCTTTTCTCTCCCACAATAGCTGATTTATCGCAGAAAGCTCAGTGATCGTCCCTTCGTGCAGAGCGGTATTCCGGCGACGGTGTCCTTTCTCTTTTCGTGTCGACGAATTATATTCTCGACGCGGCGCGGTGCGGCGCGGCGCGGCATGGTCGGCCGAGCGGAACTGCGCGGAACGGCTGCCGCGTTACATAGGGTGGTGGATAAATTGTTTACCGAGGGGATAACGAGAAGAACGATGATGTTTGCAGTGAACGATAGCGGGCTTGACGATAACGAGTTATGTGAAATTTTCATTTTTCCCTATCGCCTGGCTCAACATTGCCGGCGCGTATCGAACCGTGTACACAGAGCGTTAAGAAGCGATCGTTCAATATATTCGGCTCTGATAACTACGGGCGATAACTCCGACCGAAATATAATAATGTGAAATATTAAACGTGATCGCCTTATTAAGTTATAGCATTCGTTATTGAGTTGTTGAGAAATAATCACGGGGAAAATTGGATTAGAGTTACATTTTATTGTGATGCTCGCGTGGGATGTTATTGTAAAATTCTTTTCATTACCGAAAATATAAAAAGCATTCAGTGGCATTAATATAACGATATAAAAGCATTCCATTACCGTGTCATTCCATTATCGGTGTTATAAAATGCTTGGAATTGCATGTGTCTGCGCAACAAGAAATATACCGCTATAAAGAGAAAATCCAATTTCGACATTTTTGGAATAAAGCTTTGTAATTCGACTGCAAAATATCAGTAAAATATCTTTTATTACCAAATAGAACGATGTGTGAAATGTTTCTCGCGCTCGTCTCGTCGATTCGTATTATTTTTCCATGAGATAATTAACTCTCGATGTTTATTAGGTCGAGAAGAAGAGAGATAGAGTGGTACAGAGGAACAAGATTTGTCGGAAAGCGATGCTTTGGATCGATAACGGAAGTAATTCTAACTTTGGCTGGAATTGCTGTTGAAAAGCTCGCGTACTCGTCGTCGTTATCATTATACCCTCATGGTCGCCACCTCGTCTCTTTTCGGGCGACTAGCGGAAAATAAGAGCATTTCAGTTCGCGAAAGCAGTCGTAAATGGGGCTTGCGAAACAGTTAGGTACGAATGGACTATCCGCACGCTGTTGACGAGGGGATGTCTTGAGGGACGGAACGAGGACGTTCTTCTCTCTCTCTCTCTAGAGAGAGAGAGAGAGAGGAACGCGGGCAGAGGAAGAGGAAGTGCACCGGAAGAGAGAGAGAGAGAGTCGGTCTCTTCCAAATCCCGTCGTTCGCACGTTTTCGAATCTTCGTTCCTCTTTCCTCCGATGATCCCCTTCCCTCTCCACTTTGTCGACCCTCGACATTTTCCACTTCGCTTAATACAGTTCGTCTAAGGGGAGGATAACCAGAAAGCGCTGGTGGAAATCGATGCACTTTCGTTGACCTAATCGACAATCGTCTCTTTTCCTACGTGACTGACCTGTCAATTGTAATCAGGATAGGAACCACCTCTTTGGAGAGACTCGTTGAAAGGGAAATGATCTCCCCTGCCTGTTTCATTTATAAAGAATTTACCATCCACGAAGAAGGGCCACGCGACGGTAGTGAATAAAATTCCTTCATTTTCCCTCTCACAGCCTGTTGAGTATTTATCGATGCGACAAGCAGTCATAGTTAAGTGGCTTTTTTTTCTTTCCTTTCTCTTCCGTCAACGGCCGACGTATTCTGGCGAGCACGCGAAGAAAATCTCGGTACGAGATCTGCAAAATAAATTCTGCAAATTACGCGCGCGTACTTAGCAACGTAGAAATAAATTCTCGGAAATCATGAAGCGATAGCGATCAAATTGCCGAGTGTCGACCATCCCCCGTGTGTTGCAGTCTCTGCCATTACTCGTTGGTAATACGAATTGTTAATCGTCGTGCTGCAAGCGACTAACCAACAAACCTGCGCGGCGCGGCGCGGCGCGGCGGATGTATCGGGAGATATCGCGCTAGTTAAACTGGTAGCAATGAAACTCCCATCGGGCGGAGCGGAGAACCGATGCTGTAATTAGCGCCGTCTACTTTGGTCCCGCGTTCCCTCGCGTTAAAAAGAATTAGAATAGCGTTCGATCAACGCGCCGAGTAACTCGTTTTTCGCGCACAATCACTTTATTTCCGGGAACGTCCGGGAATGTGGCGATTGATCGGAATCCACGAGTCGTTTCCGCGGCCCGACGGGAATTCGCCAGATTCGTTTTTTGTAGAATCTTGCAATCGCGATCGACAGGATACGCTTGAGTGCCCGGAGCGATCGCGCGCGCACGTTCGCGCCGGATGTTTGTCTCGCGAGCGACGATGATAATGGAGATGCCATAGAGAAATTGTGTTTCCTCTCGACACGAAAATGCGGTTATCCTCTGTAGTAATCAGAATGCGCTTCGCAATCCACGCATGCGACGCACGCGGCCCTTAGAGCGTGCAAATTTCCTTTACAGCATTTCGTTATAACGTAGTATTGTACTTGATACTTCAACTCGATAAGCTTAACCTCGAAAAGGGATTTACATTGCCTATGCAGTAGTGATACTAACGTATAAGTATAATATATGAGTAACATAAATGACGTGAATAGAACAGAATCTGAAAACCTGTTACACTGTGTTCCATTTATTATTCTAGATACCACTGATATTGTTCGTTGTTGCACTGCACACGCTTATTAATAATGTAAGTTTTATCCGTCTAGTGCGCGCTTTGATGAAATATTTGTTTGCGTTCTTACTTAAAAATTTGACCTCCTGATAAAATTTATAATTAAAATGATCAATTATATGACACGGTTTAAACACCTCTGAGTTAAAAATTTTATTCTTGAAAAAAAAATGACACGCTGAGAAAAATGTCTAGTTGGATTAATTGAATTCAGAATCAAACATTTTTCACAGTGAATATATGAACATTTGTTGAGCTCTTTTTTCAGTATATAATGCAACAATTAAATTTTAGAACATCTTGGTAAAGATCACATGATATATTTCAGCAATGTATAAATTATAATAATAGATTAACATTAATCGGTTCTTTGGATACTCAGATAAAATAAGACGGTCGTTTGTCAAAAGTCATTTTCTTGTACAGTAACGAGAAAAAGAAAGAGCCAAGCGTTCGCTAGATTAAGCAAATTGTCGTTTTATCCGCATTCTTTTTCTAACCGCGGTGATCCTTTCCGCATATACGATTTTCCAACTTGGGATACAAAAGCATTCATTAAATCGTTATCGCAGAGACTCTAGCAGCGACCTTAGGTCGTCCCTTTCTTTCTCTTTCTTTTTTTTAAGATCCATATTTTCTCCTCCAAGTCCAAGGAGGATTTACTTTTTTTCTTCATCCCTCCCTTCGTCTCAATATTTCTTCTGTTCCCGTGGTGGCTACAAGGCGCCACCAGAGACTCGTGGGAATTCAATCCCGAATGGCTTTTTACAAATGTAAATTCCTTATCAAAGTTGGAGTCGGATTACAAATTCGGAAGGAGGTGAAGTTTCTGCAGTGTCGTCCCTCTTTGCGGAGGACGAGGATGGACGAGCGATGGATGAGGACCAGGGTGGAACGGGCGTCGAAAGAAGGCGGAATGGAGTCGGCCCGTTGGTAACCAAAGAACTTATGAGAGGAGAGTCACGAGCGTCGTAGTACCTGATATGCATAATAGCGTCTGATTCGAAATTTGCATTCGTACCTGGCGAGTCTCTCGCTCACCCAGAAACGTCACCCTGGATTATGCGAATCGGGGCGCATCGAGGAACTACGTACGATACGGCGGTACCTAGATGCGAATCCTTACTTTGTATTACGTGCGATTGAACTGATTTAATGAGCATCCGAAATGAGGCTCGCGTGTTATTAATGTTTAACGTGTTGGCGGAAAGCCTCGAGAGACTATTCGCGGAGAAGTGATAGAGAGGTGTCACTCGCGGCTGTATTATTCATCGACGTCACGTCGTTTCGTTGCTCTCATCATGTAAATTATGATCATAAATATTTGCATATTTGTCCAAAAGTAGCTGGAGATAAAAATTTTCGTTCCTTATGTCAATACGAATTTGTTTTCGGATCCTGTAACGGAAAGCGAAGTTTTCGGAATTTACCAGTACTTCTCGGGAAACTTGTAAGCATTACCGTTAGAATTTTTGCCAAAGTCATAGACCGAACTAATAACACTCTCGAAGAGAAATTGAAATGGCAAGAGAGTACTACTGCGCGCGGTAGAGACTACTCCGCGGAGTCTTCGAGGACAGCTGTGGCGAGGGAATCAAAACGTACCGTGGCGGTGGTTGGGAATTAAAAGTTTGCAAGATTGCCTTATAAATCTCGGACGTAAGTAAAACCATTACAAAATATTTTACTGACTACGAAACTTTACTGGCTATACGGCGAGAGGGAAGAGAGGGGGAGAGAAAAACTGTTTCGCGGTCTGCTTTGACGGTTCGAAGTTTTATACGACGAAATGAAATCGTAGTCGTCGATAGAATCAGCCTGACGTGAGTTTCTCTACGTCAGCAAAATTTATCTCGTTACGATACAATAACGTCTTGTGCGTTTTTACGAAGTCAATGTGCGAGGCGATGTTATGATGTGGATAGAGTTGCTCTATCAAAATTTTTAAAACTAGACTACTTTCAGTAGACTATGGCATCTACTTGGAAAAAAATAGGCTACAGTAGGCAAAAATATTTCAAATAATTACCTATTTTTTAATAGCTTTCACAGTACCGAGAGGAGGGGGGCGGGAACAGAGGTACACAGAAATATGTAAATTGTATACTTTTACATGTAAAACAAAATGTACAAACAGAATATTTAGTGCACGAAAAAGAAAGGAAGTTTAATGATTTATCCTATTACCGTAAAAAATGTGCACACCGGATTTTATTTCAAGTAATAAATTCGCCAGCAGTAGCATTTAAATCTAATTTCATTGCTTCCTCGTAGCGTATCGTCTAGCCAACGCTTTCTTGCAGTTTTGATCGTAGAAATTATTTACAGTTGTTAAAAAAATTTTTTGTTAATTAAGTTGGCGCATATATATACATTTATAGATTAAAAACTTCCGACATTTCGCTTGCAACCATGGGCGTACATAAAAATAAGTATCAATATAAATTAGTAAAATTGATTAGAACCGCCACAACAAATTTCACAACTAATTATTTATCAGTGATACTAATTTAAAATGTAAGAAATTGATCGATTATTCTCCCATTTGATTGTGATTAGGCATCAATTTTTATATAGTTTAAAGATTACTACAACTATTATATATATATAAGACTAATACAAAATAGTGCAGAAGAGGTTAAGATAAAATATTTAGAAGAATGAAACTCCGGAAGCTCATAATTATTCCGAACGCCTTCAGAAAATCCCCTCGGACATCGCCAGACTCTAAAAAACAGGACAGTGTCCGGGGAAAAGAGGACGTAGATAGCAAATGTGGATAGACTGTGTGGATTCGCGTTATGCAGTCAAACGCACTGGAGATTTGGCGTAGCAATTATGTTGGACGTAGATAAAGGCCACCAAGCTCGTATCTGCTGCGGTCACGTGAGTGGAAGGGCAACGTGGTGGGTTCAGTAAGAGTCAGCTCTGCCACTAATATTAGCGAGCGCGAGAGAGACCAGACGTGAACTAGAAACAAAATTTTTACGAATTTTTGGAACCATTATCCTCGTGCCGTCGCCGCCGCGCCGCCGCGGAAATTTACGACTGCAAACGGCGACGTTGCGAAGCGAATTCCGGCGCGATTTCGACGCGGCGAAAACGCTCGCGAAAATACTTTATGTTTACGCGTCGTAAAATTTTCCTTCCAGTAAACTATCCAGTAAACATATACGAGGCTCGACGTAGTGATTCACTTTTGCACGTAATGTCGCACGACTCGGCCGTTACCGCATTGGTGTTTGCTCGTTTTTATCTCACGTTTAAGTAGCTGTGCAGTTTTCGCGCTCTCCCAGTTTTCGACTCGTATAGGTATGCCCGTCCCATTTGCATCTCGGCATGCGAACGATTCGACGAGCAATAACATTTCGGGCTTCAAAGTGGAGAACCTCGCTGCGATGTATAGGTACCTATATGTACGTTTTCGAGACTCGTTGGCACTTTCGCCGCGTCTATTTTTGTTGCCCCTCCTGGGATCCATTTCCTTCATGCGCCAATTTGGAAATCCTGTCGGAATCGTAAAAGAAAGAAAGACTCTCAGCTACATCGATCTTGCAGGATGAATTTTCAAGGCGGCAGAGTCGGTGTGGCTTTTGTAGAAAACGGTATCCAATACCGCGCAACTACTTCACGGCGATCTTTTCTCGCGTTTTAGCGAGATGTAGAACGGATTCGCGCGCCTATATTGTTAAGAAACAAGGCGAAGCGATAGATTGCGCGTAACTATCTAAGTTTGTGCAATTAATTAAATCCTTGCAAATTCATTGGGCACAGCTGTGTTCGCGTGTTAGTGTTGCTGACGATATTTATCGTCACAGAAAGAAGCGAGAATCGATAATGAGCTCGTCGAAAAGTCCTCTGGATACTTCTTTTCCCGTTTTCGTTCTCATCGATCTTTCTTCAGCTCTACCCTTTCTGAACTATTCTCCGGGTGTTTCGCCAACTTTCCCACTCTCCGTTCTCTATTTTCTCGGCGTTCAGTTCATCACTGATCGAGCACGTAAAGAGTACTTTAACATTAGTGTCGCGACGATGAACAAATGGGGAGGCAGATGTTACGCGTCATTATATTCGTTGCATATCTAACACTTTGTGAGAATCTTATCGTTGAATCGGTTCTTTTTTTTCTATCGTCGGCCAAGAAGTCCAAGTCTCGGTGCAACTCCCAACGCGTATCGTACGACACGAGAAGCCGTTAAACGTCACGACGTGCAGGCAAAGGAGGAAGGAAGAAAAGCTGCTGTATGGGATAAAGGTGGAGGAAGAGGCGGTGGTGCGGAAGTTTTCGTAAGATCGTATAAAAGAGGAACTGCCGCGCGCGGTGCAGGAAGGAAGACCCGCGGATGAGAGAGAAGGGAGGGAGGAAAGACGAAGAGAAGAAAAGCAGAAAAACAGATTTGGAGAATCCGGCGGGCCGTTTCTGTGTGGGTGTATGCGGCTGTTGCACGTGTGTTACGTGCACTCTGGCAGTGTCTCTCAATCTTTCTTTACTTATGGTACCTCCTTCCTTTCATTTATCTTCGTTACGTTTGTGTTAGCCGGGAAAGAAAGTTTGGATGGCCCACTTAGAAATTTACCGTGGACTCCCATGATGTTCCATTCTTTACCTGCGGTTCCTTCAGAAATATGACGCGCGATTCTCCGCGGACGATTGCTCCTCGTCTGTGCTGAGAACCGTCGCAGAGATTGAAGAGAGAGAGAGAGAGAGAGAGAGAAGGGCCCTAACGTGCACGATCCAGCGTGTGCCTGGCGTAAAAGGCAAAGAGCCGCGGAGAGAAGGTTGTCACGAACTATCTCCGCGATTCACGCACCGAATAATTCAATGAAATCAGGATGTGCGCCCGGGCGTGAAATTGTTCCGAAGGAAGAAAGAGAGAGAGAGAGAGAGAGAGAGAGAGAAGGGGAATGTAGTATACCATTGAATGGGCCTGCCGACTCCATGGGAAAGAGAGAGTAGTCATCCTCTAATCCCGATTACGACGACTTCTGATAATTCCTCGATTCTAAATCCTTAATTGTCTTGGATCCACCTACCTACCTACCTCCATCTCTCCTTTTACGACGACAATCATATTCGATTGCTCACGTTATCGAGTACGTTATGTATGCACGCGCGTCGCGCTGTTCATAATTATTGAAAGACAGCATCACGATGGAATTAGAAGGGAAGGATTGCTCTCAGAGAATTCAATCCCAGCGAGAATTCGACATTTTCACGAACGTTCTGTCATCGGATAATCGCAATGAATTCGATTGTAAAATTCCGTATTTCTTCCGTACAGAGACAAGTTTTACTGCTTCTTACATCATTGCTACAGTTTTTCTTCTTTCGTCTTTCATTTCTCAAGAATGAAATAGATATACCAGAAGATAGATTCGTAAACGGAAGAATATTTGTCAGAGTCCTCAAGGTATATCTCAAGATACATCGAGACGTTCCGCGTTCTGACAATATAGCGACTACGGCGTGTTCTTTGTTGCTCGAGTCTTCGATACTGTGGTTTCGAGCTCGCGTTAGCTCGAGTAAAGGAGACTACGAGACAGTGTGGAAATGATAGGAAAGTCTGGAAAAGCTCGTGAAGAAGGGTCCTCCTTTCCTTGACTCAGTACGTCCGGCTTTTCACGAGCTTTCGAGAGATCGCCGGACGACCTCCCGCGAGGTTTAATGGATCGAAACTCACTGAAAGTGAGCTCGCGGAGTAGCACGCGATACCGATATCGGAATATCGTAGAACGGTGGTGGTAGTAAAGTGCAAAAAGACTATAAGGAGCGGTGGAGGTGGGAAAGTAAGAGGAAGACGACGACGACGACGACGACGACGACAACGACCGCGAACGAGGACGACGAAGGAAGGCCCTCGCAAAGGCGAAACAGACGAAGGGAGCGGAGCTATCGGGAGATATAAGCTACCTCCCCCTGGAGTCGATTTCTGGGCGGCTCCTAACATTTTTCTCATTAAATCGATCGCAGTGACACGCGGATAGACTCGTCTCTCTCGCGCGCGCACGCCTTCCTTCCGTACTACCAACTTCATTCTCTTTCTTTCTTTCCTTCTTCCTTCCTTCCTTCCTTCCTTCCTTCCTTCATTCCTTTCTTCGTTCTTCCATAGACTCTAGAAAGGAACATATCGTCTTCGTTTCTGTGTCTTCGATTCGACGTCGTCCTCTTGCACGCAGTTGACATTCTCCGGAATAAAGTTGGTAGGTTTCATCGTTCGAGCTTCTCGTAATTTACGTAATCCACGTGCCTACTCGCGTTCGTCGTCCTACTGTTCTCCTAGTTGTTTTCTTTATCCTTTTCTTTCGTACCTACTTTCACGGAGTGGATGAAAAAGTTTCCTTCCATCCATTCGCCGATACCTGCTTTAGAAATCCTGCGACCGATCCCATCACGATGAAACGCAATCGTAAAGCGGCTTTCCTTAGCAGCGACTGCTGAGCGATTTTGAGTGAGACCTGCAACTAGCTGATGCGATATATTCTCCGTTAATCATATTTTTGTATAATATGTGTTTCAGAAAATGTTTATCCTAGGGAGCACCACAAAGCAATATCTTGTTTTTATCTCTTCATTTTGATATCAAATCACAAATGTATTAAACGGTGCATTCTCCAAAGATTTCTCTGGTAATTTTTACGTGAGGTTTTTTCTGCGCATTTATTGTGCACCTATAAATCTGTCATGATTAGCAAACTGACAATAATTTATTCGTGCAAGAATATCGTCAATTGACAAGCAAATTATTTTTCATCTATTGCTCGAAAATAAAATGGCAGTAGTACTAGTCAGCGTTTATACTGCAGTAAAAGACATTCTGTATTTGTTAGAAATGGTCCAGTCAAGACTTACATGTATGTATTAAAATTTTGTGTTGAATTTTTAATATACATGTATTAATTTATATTCGCGATTGTGTTTGAATATTTTGTATTAAATTGATACTCTCAACATTTCTTAGTATTAAAATAACACGATTTACGAATATATGAACTAATATAACAGAAAAATAATATTTTTAAATCTTAATAAATAAATGGAATACATTAATTTAACATACTATAAATATTAATTTTAATGTAGAAATGTGATTGCTTACAAATTATATCAATGTTAAATTTTTCGAGTTAAATTTGTACATATTATGTATTTGTGTGATTCTAATATATTCATCTTGCATTATTAAATTAACACAAAAATTAGAGTGAACTGTTTAGGCCATGTTAAATTTAATACAACTTTTCCAACTATGTAGTAAGACAAAGGCAATTGTTTATTGCATCATGAATTTAAATAAAGTTTAAAGGAAAACTTTTAATTATATGAAATATAATTATGTAATACATAATTCATAAGTTAAATGCTTATATTTGTCTCTGATAGCTTAGAGAGTATAAAATAAATAGAATAAATGAGTCTGTTGGTTTTAATCTAAAGTTGGACATTCATCCAGTTATATTTTATTAAAAAGATGAAACAGACAGAACGCGTAGAATTATTAATCTTGCACGAAATCCTCGGGCTTGCGTCTGTATTTAAAAAACTCAGAAAAATAAAATTAATTATACACTATATCGATTTTGTTGAAGTATCTAAATTTTAACTACACAGACCTGAAAATAGACTCATAAAAAGTAATATAAGGAACTCTAGCATGATGAGCAACGCTGCAAAAAGTTTTGACATTTAGCAACCGGCTTGAGCACGTCCTTCATAATGATTTTCATAATTTAATAAAGTTATCAAATTTGTATTTAGCTAAAATTTTGAATATTAGAAAACTCGATTTGTTTTGTTTTGAATTTAAACATATCCTATTATTTTTAATACACACGATTGGGCTATTCGTGTCCTGTGCATTCTTTTCATTTAAATACTGATAGCATTTAGTTAAATAATCTATCTTTTTCTTCTTTAATACACACATAATTTTATAAACAGTTTCTAAAAATTAAAGCGTATTTAATAATCACTTAATAATTTTTGTATACTTGTAAAAGTGAATAAAAGTTAATTCATGTCACGAACGATTCATCATGTGTAACAAAATACCAGAATATCATTATATTAAAAGTTAATTTAAGTAAACAGTAAGTGAACATATATATTTTTCGTTTTATCACACAAAGGTAATTCAAAAGCTTTTCCAGGTTTCCTAACTCTCTGGGTCCTTAAACATTTTTCAGGAATAACACCGTCGTTTTTTTTTTCATTACTTATGTGTACGGTAGAATTCCCGCACTAACCATTTGCTTTCGTTTTGAATATATCCATAGTTATGGAGGATTTCAATTTTTACAGTAAAATTTAAGTGGAGCATCTTGGATCTTCTCATTGTCGGTCAGTGAACCCTGGCTCGCTTTCGGGAAGTAAAATAACCTCCTTGAGGGAGAGAGAGAGAGAGAGAGAGAGAGAGAGAGAGAGCACGAGTAGAAAAATGCAGACTTTCAATTCGGAAGTAGTGGCAAGTCGATAAAGGGTGGAGACGGTACTTAAGCCCTATTCATCCCCCGCGAGAACTTCATTCGGGAAAAGGAATATTTAACGGAAACGAGACGATTTCAAAAAGGTCCGAACGATTCGGGTCACGGGACTTCGATAGCGGGTTAATGTTATATTACCGAAAGACTCACCATTCTCAGAGGTCGGAAGCGGAAAAGAGGCCAACGATGGAGGAAGTGGAAAAGCCAGCTAGATTCGGCCGTAATTTCTGACTCCTTTTACTCTTTCCCGCCTTCAGCCTCTACAGATGCTTCGTCTTTCCGCTGTCGAAGTGAAACTTTCGTTTCCACACTCGCACCATTATCCACAACCGGTTTACATCGGTTACACGGTGATTTAAATTCAAGGCGCAAAATTGCATCCACAAAATTTTAATTTCCGTAATGACCGTTCTACTAACTTCTCTAACTTCTTATCTTCGTGTCGCACGAATTGTCTGTGTGTCATCTCGCATATTTCTTATAATTAGCTTCGAGTCCTCTCGCCCCATCGTGCTCTGCGTAGCATTTATTCTCAATGGAAAGTGCAATTTGGAACAGTATTACGATCTTGTTTCACATGGCAATATCCAAGGAACGATTTCATCTTCTTTAATAAAAAGATATTGACTTGCTAATATCCAAAAATGAAATGAAGTTACGCTACTATTCTCTTCTCTTGCCGTTACCGTCTACTTATCGATTTTATTAGTTGCATTAATTCTAGACTCTCTCGCATCTTACACTGAAAAAAAGAATTATTTAAATGACTAAATTAATTTAATTCGTCTTTGTTCCTTTCGGTGAAAAACATACGTATAATAGATATGTATTTAACAAGGAAATCTCCATGGAAAAATGTCTTCCTCCGATTTTCATAAGCTTTAAATATGTTTTTTTTTTTAGAAACAACAAATTTTTTTTAGAAAGTAATGAAGACGAACTAAATTAATTTAATCAAATGAACAATTTCCTATCAGTTCATTAACGTGAGAAGCATCTTCTTACATGTATATATTTCTCGCAAGACACAAGGCTTTCCTAAGAAAAAGAAAACTTTTTCTGTAATCAAGAAGGCGATGCGGCACAATCGGACGTTGCCATCTCTTTTCCTTAAGCGCGAATATTCTCATAATGAGAAAGTTCAGCATTCCGAGAGACTCAGCAACGGCAGAGCGGCCAAAGAAAGTCATCGTATACGTACGTATTAAAACGCCACGGCAAGACGACACCATTTCATCGTAACGTGCATCTCTGACGTGTAATATGGCGAGAAGTACGCGAATACAGAGCGAATACGTAGTCGTGGCGTTGTTACATAAAGAAAGGCGAGAGACAAAGGGGAGCTGTGCGCGTTTGGGTCACCGTTGTTATCGGGGTCTCGAGATAAAGGTTTCATTACGATTGGAAGCTCGCTCGAAATATCTATAGCTATTTGCGAACGGTTCGCTGGAGTTGTCAATGTTCTAACTGTAAACGCGTTAACGAAATATATCGCTGTACCCTCTCAACGCATGCCGTTACTCATTCGCGGAAAATTGACGGCTCGGTTTAGAAATACACGGGAGATTCATCTTGGTATATTATTCTTAATGTTCGAATCTCTGTACATATATCTCATTGCACGACAGTCGTACATAATTCAGCGCGGCGTCGAAAAAGGATGGCAGATATGACGATCCATTAACGGAGTCGGAGCGCATTATCGTTTCTTGCGCCGTTGTGCATTGTGCAGCGCGGGCGCCGCGCTGGTATGCAATAAAAGATTAATCGAAGGGATTCTCGGACGATAGGAAACGGCTCCATTCTCTACTCTGAACTTTCGCAAAAATAGTAGTGAATACGGGCTGTTCCGCTCGAGCTGTTCGCGTGATTCAACTTGTCTCGTGGATTCGAAAGTTTATCGCGCTATATTCTTCAGCGATGCTCGAAAAGAGTAACTTCTATTAGTGAACTATATTATTTTATCTCATTCGAGATAAAAGAATAAAGATTCTTAACGATTCTTTCGATATCCGAGAGTTACCAACGCTACCTTTCATCATTCTTATCATTTCGTAATGAGCATAAGTAAGTGATTAATAGTAGTGACCCCCGACGTTGAAAGAATCATCAAGAATCGTTATTATTTTAACGATTAGTGCGGCAATTTCGCCGTATACATAAGTAATGAAAAAAAGAGACGACGGTGTTATGAAAAGTTTTAAGAGAATTAGTAAGATAAGTTTCACACTTAAAAAAATGTGAGTGTGGATTTAAGATCATGCAGTGTCTATAATACGTAGGTATAATTCTTAACACGTTGATGTTAATATTAACACCATAATATGTATTTAACATTATGAATTTTATATCCACACCATGGTGGTACAAACACCAAGAATAGTTGTTAATCTACATTGTTAAACCTATAATATCAAATTTAACTTAATTTAAGTTGCCACTGCTTCTACTCAATATATCGTTATTTTGTACTAAAATAATGGAGTTAAACAGTTAAAGTTGGGTTAAATTTGATACTATACAGTGTCAAATTTATCCATTGTTTTAGTATAAAATAACGTTGTTTTAGTATAAATAAAATAAAATAACGTTTTATACAGTATAAATAATAGAAATAAAAATATATTGAATGGCAACTTCAATTAGGTTAAATTTGACAGTGTAGATTTAACATGTGCATGTTGATATTATTAATATTAACACCAATATGGTGAGAATTATATAAACTGCGTAGTGCAAAATTTACACTCATATTTTTTCGAGCGTATATTTCGATATTAAAAAATGTGCTTTTTATCCATTCTTAAAAAGGCATATTAAATTGACATTCGAATGTATATATACGTATATACAAAAAAAATAATTCTGTCGAGAGATATTAAAAAATTTAATTATTACAGATTAGAAAATAATTTTGTTCGAGTGTAATTATGTAGGACGCTGAAGCTAGTTGGTTGCTAGGATGTCAAAATCTTTTGCAGCATTACTTGTCGTACTGAAGTTTCCTACATATTTTTATGATCACATTCAACAATCTAAATTTCTGAAAACTATAAAAGGATTATAAAATTTCTGAAAGAAATACAATTACGATTGAAAATGATTTATGTCTCTGGTGTAACGGAACGAAAGTTTGTACGAGTTTATTTTCCCTAAGTTTTTAAGAAGATCAGGTCACAGAGATCGCGAGATCGCGCGCAACTGAGAGATTCTAATTTATTTGACTGAGATTGGACTTTATATCTCGAATGAAAAAGTGAATCGATTTTTTTCCCCTGTAAGCCAGAATGAGTAATCGCGCATCGACGCGATCGGCGCGCAGGTGACACGCTCCACAAATCATCGTGCTTTTCCAAGTCGGGAGGGAGGAGGGATGGTGGTGCGACCATTCGAAATTGGTACACGCTACCGGCATAACTGCGAACGTCAACAGAAATATTATGAGATTACATATAACGAATACGCGTGCTCCATAATCCACTCGGTGCGCTCTTGTATTTTCCACTACTCGGTACGACCACGCGTCGCGCGTTTCGTGAAACAATGTGTTGGCTGTGAAGCTTTCGTATATCGCGGCGGTACTGGTGTGCCTCGAGATTTACGAGAGTCGATCCTTCTAGCCGCCGCGGAATTAAAGCGATACAGGTACACACCGCCGCCGTGACTTTCAATTTGTTGAGTGGCGAATCTAATTTTCCAACGTAGCAAACGCGCGATCTTCTGGTCGGCGGATTTACTTGCGCGCATACCGCGATGACTAATGTACTTAGTCTAAAAGGGCCCGTGCTTCCGCAAATATAGAGAGAATCATCTACCGGACTTTCCTCTTCCGACCACGCTCGGTTTATTCGTTGTTATTAACGCGTCTTCCAAATATTACATTAGGCTTTTTTTTTATTAAGCAATAACTTTATACATTAATTGTCGCTCGATTTAGAAACATGTTTGTCTTTTTTATGAGTAGAACTTGCTGTTCTCTAGGAATTTTTTACGGGAAAAAGCCGATTTTAATAAAAAAAATTAGCTAGGTACAGAATTGAAAATATAGCTTTGTTGGACCATTAAAATAATTATATAAGACTCTTGTAGGGGTACATAAATGTACCTTCAATTTGCAAATGAAATTTGTAATGTGATCCTCTAAATTGTTACACGGAAGAACACGAGTTTTGTTCAAGTATCTAGATAAATTTATAGCTAGATTTAAATTTAAAAATAATTAAATTAATTATGCAGGACATTTAAATATTGATGGCAAAATGCTATAAAAAGTTTTAACATTCCAGCAACTCTAGTTTGAATATCCTATAAAATTATTTTAGATCTGTAGCTAATTAAATTTTTAAGTACTTGAGTAAAAGTCCTTGCCATGCGGATTCTCGAGCGTAAAATTGATCGAGATGTTTTCCGCGATTCTCCAAAATGAGCCAAGAGTCGACGACGAGTCTTCTTTTGCACAATCCAATACTTCATTCATTGAACCATGTCACTGTGCGGATTTATCATCGGTCTTCCGTAGTTTCCTACCAATTGCGAGTGTGACCTAAATAATAGTTTCGAGACGGCAGTCGCGAGAAGGAAAGAAAGTCGGAACCCCCGCGAATTTAATCTGCAGATGCGACGTCGTAAATTTAACAAAATTTATTCTACGCTGACGCGCTGCATTTTTCATGGGGGTTTGAGCGAATAAATTCGAGGGTTAGGTCCGGCGGTCCTGCGTTCGGTTTAGATTTCGTGTGAGAACAACGGCAGAGTGTGGAGGCAACGAAGCGTGGGCGGGTGGTGGAAACGCTTGAAAGAGGCGATAAGGGACCAAGGGACTCGCCCCCTCTTTAATTCATTCCTTTTCGAACGAGCACCGAACTGCACGCACGAGTAAACATCGCGCCGAGTGGTCCCGCGGGTGAAAAAGGAATTCAAGCCGGGTGCAATGTATTTCCCTGCCGTTTTCCGCCGGGCCCGACGGACGCGTTTTAAACGGGCTTTTAAGTCCTCCGCGGAATATTTCTGGCGGTTAAGTCGCCGTCGGCCGCCTCTCCGCCGCGGTGTTTTATGCACGCGAGTGAAAATACATTCTCAAGCTTCGCGCGCCAAGTATTTTCCGAAAATATTTATTGCCCGATTAGTCACGGCGAGAGAAAATTACGTTCCCGCTCGCACAAGGTAAATATGTCCGATTTGGCTTGAGTAAACACGTTCGAGTTTCACTCGTTGTATTCGTATTCTAGATACGGTTTCCTACTACAGTAACTTCCTGTTACGGGTCAATGGCACGATTGATCGAAGGATTCAAGGAACAGTGGACACGCGTTGTTCCAGTTAGCGCGCAATCGATGTTGCGTGGGGGGGGGGCCCTCACTCCCGCTCTCTCGTTCGCGTTAATGCAGTACGATGACGCGCCCTCCTTTAAGGGAGGGGTGTTCATTGACAAGTGATAAGAAGTAGCACGGCGCCGACACGAAGTACGAAGCTAAGCCATGGAAATCTCAAGTTTGAATTAGTGCGACTCGGATTAATTTATATCTTCTTAACGAAAGATATGCTTTCGCAGAGACGCGCGAGAGAGGATTTCAGGTCACCGAATGATTTATATACACGCATGATTTATGTGATCTGGCGAACGCGAATCACAGCTGAATCGATCCTACGATTTAGAAGCTTCCGCGATGGCGTTGCTCGTTTATGGCCAATATTGGGGTGAAATCGTATATGAGCGATGATTTGATTGGAAGAGATCTCCAAGCGGCATTGCGTACACTCTCAGATGATATTCTGACGAAGAGTTTCCGAACGTAGTGTGTCAGGGTCTCGATGGACTTGTGCATTTTTTATTGTCGCGAATAAATCCAGGGATTTGACAGGAATTTAAGTAAAATCGAAAACATTTTGCGAGCTTTGCCGCAATGTTTATTTTATGCCTCTTCTTGTTCGGGCGTTTTCATCGAAAATTTCTAGATATATATTTTTATTAAATCGGTCGTATTTGTATGACGGATTTTAGGAAAAAAACAATTTTTGCGTGAAATATAGAGAATTAAATAATAAAAATATAACACGCGGGTGTAAAATTATAAAATGTGATTTTATTTTTTCATTTTAAACTTATTTTGGTTTTATCCATTATTTGCAAATTTTTGAATATTTATTTAATTAATTTTTGTTGTAAATTGGAGAATTTCAACAATTTACTATATTATACTTACACTGTAAAAAATAAAATGTTAATTTTAACTCAAAGACGTTGAGTAGATTTTTTGAGACATGCAAAAATGTTAAAATTAACGTTTTTGTATTAATGTTAACATTTTTGCATGTCTCAGAAAATCCACTCAACGTCTTTGAGTTAAAATTAACATTTTATTTTTTACAGTGTATATTTAATAAAAAACAAATATTAATGTGGCGACTTTCATTTCGCGCTTTAATTTGTACTCCTAATTAATGGGCGCTTAGTGGTTTTTCTCTTGAGTTGAGAAAAATCCTAGAGTGATTGTTCCCTTTGAGATTCTGTGCGATATTTCTCGCGCTTAGACCCTTTTAAACGGCAGGAAGGTGTTTTTTGCAAAACTTCCTTCCGACGATCGATAGCAGGATTAAATATTCTCGAAGCTGTTTACGATAGCGGTTCACAATCGAGAGCGGCTCTTAGCAGCTTTTATCGATGGGACGGAAAAATTAGAGTGGAAATAGGCCTTTTATATTCGCATTGTGTCGTCGTGATAGCTATTAGATAGATAGAATTTAGAAGATCGCACTTTTTTGGAGTCTCGTGCGAAGAAGAAAAAATTCCGTTATATACTTCTAGTCACTTTTTGTTATTTTATCGAAAAGCGATAAGAAGACAAAAAATACAACTGTATGGTCTATGCTATATGTATGTACTTTATAAGTAATGATGTTGAGTAATATGCGGTGTAAAATTTCCACATGAAACGTAAAAACAGTAAAAAACATCAATTTATAAAGTTCTCAATTTAGATGTGATAGATATTTTTTAATGTAACACTGTCAGATACCAAAGGAACAACTCGATCCTTTGAGTTAAATAATATTTTATTTTCAATTTCCGTGTGTGCCAAAATAGTAATCTATCAATTTCTGTTGTTAATTTTATTAAAGTAAACACCTTGTTAACGTACGTGTGCACTTGGTAAATAATAAAATTAATTTTGATTCAAATTCAATACATTTACTGGGGTCGAATTGTTCAACTGTATTGTATTTTAGTTAAATTAACGAAGCAAGTGACGACCTACAAGAATGATTAACAGTAACTCAAGTTACGGATACAACTCTTGACATTATAAATTTAATAGTTCACAAGTCACAGAATCATAGCTAGCCATACATACGAGTAAGATAGTAAGAGAGTTTTTTCAATTTATCTCATCTTGAGATATCGTTAGAGGCATCGTGAACAATGAACAAAGGCAGCTCCTAGGAGAATCGAAACGAAAAAGTCGGTCGGATGTTGAGCTCGTTGCTCAGGAAGGACTCCTTTGATCGTCAAAGAGGAATCGTACTCGAGAAACGGGTCTCGTTAGAAACGGGGTCCCCGTCGTACCACGCAATTCCGCCTTTAATTTTTCTTGAAATCCCCTGACAAGTTGGAGTAATTCTTTGGCACACTCGAGACCTGCGCCGTCGGAGAATCATCGCGAGAGGAAAGCGAGCGGCACAATTAATTTACTTGCCATTTAATGCGTAACGCGAAATGGAAACGACCGAACCGTGAGAATACTATTATTAGGAATCATTCCAGTTAACGAATCTTTTTCTCGCCACTTTTTCAAAGGATGCGATATAACCGATCGACAGGAAGACTTCGATTGAAGTTCACGAAGTGCGAGAGCTGTAATTATTGTTATATCATTACTATATACTGTCTTACTTCTGTAATACTACCTACTTTTAAGTACAAAAAAAAAGGAAAGAATTTATATAAGTGTACACGGAAAAATTGTTTTTGTCGAAGCATCTAAAAATTTTGCTAGATACTGAAAATAATTTTGTTTGAAGCATTAAAATATTATAATATGTATAGGATGCTTAAACTGATTGCTAGAATGTTAAAACTCTTTTGCAACATTTAATCATCAACGTTTAAGCATTCAACGTAACTATTCTAATGATCTATGAAAATGATTCTCAGATCTATATCCAAAATTTTGAAAAATTTGAGCAAAAGTCCTTGTAACAATTTACGGAAGCCATCATTTTATTTATAGATTGAAGTACCTTACGTACGGTATACAGGTACAATTATATTCTATCTAACCGCATGTTTTCCTAAAATATTGTTAGCGTGTATTAAGTCAGGTTGATAAGATCACGTTGTTAGCGAGTATAGTTGCGCGACGTTGAGGCATAAGCCTCATCATATAACATCATTTTATCGCGGGAACAAGTAGAGTGGCGCAAAATTAATAAACACCGCCTTGCGCGCATGGATTCGCTTTGTTGCCTGTCCTGCATTGTGCTGCGTTGAACTTTTGCCTTTTGTGATAGGTCTGTTCACTGTCCCTGCGTCATTATCGAAAGTCTTTTGCTAGAGAAGAACGACGTTCAAGAACGTCAAACGCAATAGCCCGGCTGCGCCGGTCATTTTAAAACGGTTTCAGTACGTTGCTGCAACGTTTTTAAGCTCGCTTTATTAATATGGCCGCTTTGCCCGGTGATCGGCAGGAAGGAGAGAGGAAGCGCATATTGACGGCATTAAAACAGAAAAGAACATGGATATCAAAGGGCGGATTCAATTAGCAGCTCATAGAAAATGCTGCTGTTGGTTTTTATCGTCGAGTCGATTCGTATCGGTCGGTTAGCGTGCATCCGGTTTCGTTTACGATATCATCAAATATTAATGCCGCGGAAGTCCAAATACTTCAAAGAACGGTACGTTCAAAGGTTGAACGTCGCGAAATATGCGAAGGCATATCGGACGATCGACTTCGAGATCCGTTTATTATTACCGTGGCCTGCAACCCGTGGAAAGAGGAAAGACGATACGCGCAAAGTTATCGCGATCAAAGCCTCTTTAAAACATAACGAGATTCTATTCAATATATATGTGAAAAACTGACCGAAACAGGTTGGCTGGAGAATATCGTATTTAATCGCGTTGAAGATGAAACACACAAGAAAATGCGCGCACGTAATACAAGTACGATTATTGACGCTTCGTTTTTCCGCAACGCAGCGCGTTTTTTTCCCCCATTTTCCTCACTTGCGCGATTGAGTACTCTTTTGTATTCGTTCGTTCGCTTGAGTAAATTCATAACAAGCTTCGTTGCGATGGAGAGCGCGGAGAGAATGTTCTCTCGCGAAATAAAAATATAGAAACATTTCACAGATGGAACAAAAAAAGGGGGATAAAGAAGGGCGAAGCGTGTTTTCGCGCGTGTTTTCTTCCGCGCCATCGAGAGAGAAGCGGAAAAGTCGGTGTGCCGAGATTAGATCGGAGGAGAAGGAAGCGAAGGTGGATTCCCGGCGAACAAAAAAGTGAGGTGTCAAAGGAGTCCGATGGCCGGGGAGGTTCGCGGCGAGCACGGTGGACGTAGGAAAAAGCAGTCACTGCTATATCCGGTTTTTCATACGAAAAGTTCAAAACCGAATAAGAGTTACCTCTGTGTGTGCCCCGGCCCAAGGGGGAAGCCGACGAAGGCACGGCTGAGATCGCGTCAAGATCTTAAGTTACTTTCGAATGACTGGCTTGGGGCTCGTATCGAGGCTTGCTCTCGTCGATATTTGATCCTACCGCGGCATGCCTAGGAAACGTTCTCTTTGAGAATTGCGTATACCATATATGTAGTACATACAGCCTACATGATAGAGATAAATCGCATAACGTCAGAAAAGTTGTAAATCCTTGAAGGTATATAAATATTGTGTGGAGAGAGAGGTGATCTTGATAGAAATTAAAAAATACAATTTTTCCATTTGTGTACGATTTTAAGTTTGAACGTAAAAAAAATATCGCAGCTTTATGTCGGAACTATGTAAATTGAATTCTGCAGAGGTAGAGCGGGCGCGCTTTGCATTTTGCGTTATTGATCGATTAATTGCGTCCGACCGAATTCGAAACGAATGTCATAACACCACGCCATCGTTAATTTACAGTTTAAAGCTCATTGTCGAATGACCGAGCATTCGGTGCAAGGTGCGCGACACCAGAATGCGAAAATGAATGTGGAAAAAATCTCGAGAACGCGAGGCATTTCTCATTAACAGTTCATTACCCCTGAAACCAGGGTGCAATGATAAAACCGCGACTCGTAACGCGAACGGCGTTGTACTGCGAACGAACGCGGCCGCATAGAATCGCGCGATTGCCGCTCATATTGTAACATTTTGCTGACCGAGTATTTTGTTTTCTCTTTTGCTTGTTATTTTAAACTTTGCAATTCCGGTTCATAGCACCGTTCGATTCGATCGAATAAAATGTCTCCATTTGTTTCTCGTTAAAAATATTTATTGTTTTGAAGGCAAATCTGTAATTCACATTGATGATCTTCCAGCCATTTTTAACATTTGACGTAAAACCGTAAAATTATTCTGCGCAGCAAGTTTGTATGTAGAGCTTTATCTCGCAACTATACGAGCTAGTATTGAGAGAGCTCTATAGAGGCACACCACTCATGGTCCCGATTACATGCAAAGGCGGCCGGTTCATTTGGCGTGCGCCATGCACCTCACACCGAATTCATTCATATTCCGTCTTCGGGGCAAAGACGGCCTTAACCGAGACATTACTCCTCCGATCGAGGATGAGGCTTTGAATGTGAATTCAAACGGATTCGCGAACGTGTACCAGTGAAACGAATCAGAAACGTGAGACCTCGAATCGATATGGTTTTCTTTGAAAATTACCGAAGCCAAATTATCGCATATAGAATGAAATGATACTTTGAACAGTACTACGGTAAGCCAATTTATCTTTCAAAGATTAATATTAGCATTTGTGTGAAAGAGAGTACACATATTATATATCTCTCTAATATAATAATATTATAAAGTAAACGAGTGATTACATGATTGACGATTGCGACATTTTTCTACGTGGAAAAAAAAAACGCTAATATCTTATATCTTATCGTTAGTCGTCTTTTCCGTTGCCGGGATGAGATGGGAATGTATGAAAGAAGAACGGAAGAACGAGCGCTCAACGTCGTCTCATGCGGAAATATACCGATGTATATACCAATATATTTTCTGTCTGTCGCGTCCGACTACCCTTCCTATCTTGTTAACGAAGCCGTTCAAGCAACAGAAACGCCTTTCATCGCGGCTTTGATCTCGCGGAATATTTTCGAATAATATCGCCGGCGGTCGTCGTCTTTTCCCAACCAGGCAAGAAAATTCTATTCTTTGTTGAGTCGCTTTCGCCAGCTTTGTGCAATGCGTTATCTGCATGTGTGTTGAATATTATGTTGCAAAAATACGCATGCGGGCAATTTAAAAGGAAAAAATTGTTCGGAATTCCGATTTTATGTATACGGGCAATTAGAAGTACCAGACCCCATTCCTCGAAAACGTGGGAAGAATGGTTTTATTGAGGTGTCTAAAAATTTAGTTAGATACACATCTCAAAATAATCTTGTTAGACCATTAAAATAATTACGTGGATCGCTTACATTAAACTCTGCGCTGAGAAAAGTTTTAACATTGTAGTAGTAACCAGTTTAAGCATCCTACATTTTTATTTTGATAGTCAAAAATGAAATTATTTTCCGAACAAAGTCATTTTCAAAAGCTAAATTTTTAGATACCTCAGCAAAACCGTTCTTTCCACGAAGGCGATGTTCATACGTTATTAGGAGAAATATTTAATAATTAGAAAGCACTTCGTCAAATTTCCGTTATTTATCATTTTCACAGATATTCCGCGTCAGATGTTGATTACAGGAAATTCGAAATGCATTGAGTTGAAACTGGTGAAACTCGTATCTTCCAAATTACAGATTATCAAATGTAAAATTGTCCCACGCCATTTGATTTTAATTACAGAATAATTCGGGAGTCACTAGATGATATGCGCATATCGATTTATTTCGCTTTGAGATTCATTATGTCACAAACGCAATTGACGTATCTTTCAATCCTAGAGGAACACGATCTTTGGATGTAAAATTATTCGTTGGGAGCGATGATGACAAGTAACGAGGAGCATGATCAAAGAGACAGAAGCATAAAACACACGTAACTACAGGATTGATAACGCGGAACGAGCTTCTAATTGTCAGTTAAACTGTTTCGTGTATGGCACAGTATCAAAAGCATCTCCCCAACGAGGCGGTTGGAACTGAAAACGGGAAAAAAAAAAAAACACGAACAGTTTATAAAACTACAGACGAGTACGAATAGAAAACTGTAGCGAAAACGTTGTCGCGAGACCGAATGGATCGCATAGATTTTTTTTTTTTGAACGCAACGCAATCTCGGTATTCGCGTGCAAAGAGTCGACGAAATGAAAATTAAAATCCAAACGGCTTTGAGCATAATACCTTCTTTTTTCCTCGACGAGAGTGCGAAAACGTCAAACGTCTGCCACTCATATCACGAGAGAAATTGCCTTGTAATTAGAGTTTACCGTAAGCCATAATCGCCGTGGTAAATGTATCCTCTAATAAATAATCCGCGACGCTCTCTCGCGTGGAACCAGGCAAGGATGACCTTAAACGAAAATTATAGCGATGGCGTTGATAAGAAGAGGATTTCGACCGATTACGGCTTAGTCCTCAGACACGTATTACGTTAATCATTCCTGATAACAAGAGACACGTTCGATAAACTTGAGAGAATTAATTATCGCTGTTGCGAGATAATACGAGAAACACGACTCATCACATTCTCATACACCATTTTTCTAACGTTTTAATATCCGAGTGGAGGATATTCTTTTTCTCATATTGTCTTCCTCATCAGATATACATATAATAAACTAGTATGTGAAAAAAGGGGAAAAAGTATTTACAAAAGTATATTATCTAACGATAAATTTTAAGCGATAATACAAGAGCTTCAGTTTAGAATATACGTTTATCAGAAATTCTCCACTGGAAACGCTTCCAAGAAGGCATTTCTGAGCCATAGATATCCTATTGCGGGACATCCTGTATAGAGGCAAAGGGGAATCGGACTATTTAGTGATCCAGGTAGAATAGAACAAGATGGTTACGCCCGAGGCCTTTGAGCGCGAGCGGGTACTCGAATATCTAAATCGAGTCATCAAATATAGATCACGAATGCGATACGTGAGAAAGCATTATCTATATGATATTCTTGGACCCCACATATAGTGGCGTCGCTTACTCTACCCCGAAAACGTATATACTTGGAAACTTACGCCCGGCCAGGAATATTTCAGCTCGAGATCTTTTCCACTTCTCTCCAGACTACACGAGTAATCTGTTTGCTTGCTGTATCCAATTTATCTTGCTCCTATTTTAGATTTTGTTATAAATATCACGTTGCAACTGTGAGAGAAAATGTAATATTGTTTTACTCAATATGTAAGTATCGACGATAAAACGTTGCTACGAAAAAAGACTTGAGAAAAACGATTTTTCTCTCTCTTCTTTTTACGGGCGTATTATACAGAAGATTCACGTGAAATGCATTTAATATACTTAATATAATTGATACACTTATGGATGTATAACTTTCGATATACGTTTAATATACGCCTTATATAAACATTATCGATTTGCCTCCCATGTTACGTTTTCACGGCAGACCTATTTTGTCTAACCGATGCGATCCTAATCTACTGACAGCATCGTTCGAATATTGTAATCACTGCATTTAAACGCGTTGCAATTATAGACGACGCTACGTGGCGCATATTTATGATATCATTAGTTGTGTATCGTTACACGATGCGCATTCGATATTAGATTTGCTCACAATGTTGCATTAAAAATAAGGAAAACTAACGACGCCAAACAATCTACAATATGCCAAGTGTTTTAAAATAATACGATTTAAGGAAGTCAGAAAAAAAGAAAGCGTGAGACCACTTCACGACACATTAGTGACGAGCAACGTGACAGGTATAAACCGAGTAAAATGAATTATCACACTTGGCTCTACGGCATCCTTTCGTATGTGTAATCGCGCGAAGCGATTTCATGCCACCTAAGCATAGTTTACGACGGGCATTTGAGCAAACAAGCCATGATACCGGGATGAGTTTGTAGGTCGCCGATACTTGGATAGGACAGAATGAGCGAGCACTAGTGCCGAATAAACAACTACACCCGTGGCTTATTTGCATTCAATATGAGCTTCTGGATAAATCGATATTTTCAGCCAAGTGGCCATACCTACCCTATTCCGGCGATAATTTCAACGAATGGTATTTCGATAATCCTGATCGGTATATAATTGACGTTTCAATTTTTCAACATTCCGACACCCTGTTCAATTCGTATCCGTCGCCAAAAATGGCAAATACCTATTTATATATATATATATATATATATATATAAAACTCTCGGTATACTTTATAGCATGCTTGCATAGGAAAAAATCACCGTGTTTTCTTGAATAATTCCGAATTATTTTTCTGTCAGCGCAGTTTCTTCATTCTGGAATGAAACATACTAAGCAAAGAGATATCAAAATCACGTATAAATAGAATATTCAAATTATCACTGATCCTATTTGTATCCAAATTAGCGAGTAAGATTATGATAATTAATTCGCTTGAAATATGTATTATTTGAGGCACTGACTGAGGGTTAATAGGTAAAATTAGAGATACATACACAACTATCGATTACTAAATCACGAATCTATAATTTTACTGTCTAATTAAATTTTCTTGCATATACAATACAATTTCTAAAATTGCATGTCACGAATGAAATGCAATTCAAACGTAGCAAATTTGAAATCAAAATTAGGAAACTTATTTATACCGGTCATTTGTGATGACTCTCGATTGATACACGCGATGCATTAATTCATATTTCTATAGAACTGAGAATCATAAATGGATAAAAAATTGACGTATGAAATTGTTTGTTAAGACCTCTAGCGAACGAGGTGAAAATGGTTAATAATTTGTGGTCGCATGGATGTTAGGAGGCCGCTACTGCGAATATGAGAGTCGTCGGGCACGTTCGAAGCTCTTCGCGTGAGACGCCTAAGAAATGAATTAAGTTCTAAACTTTGCATACTCCGTGCTCTTCTACTGGTTATGCTCCTTTGTAACTTCCGCCTCTTCATTCTCTCCTTCTATTCCTCCCCCCTTTCTCTTTCTCTCTCTCTCTCTCTCTCTCTCTCTCTCTTGTTCATCTTAATTTTCCTTGTTAAAATCCTTTTTCTCATCGATACCGTTAGCCTTTGCGACATTCCCCTAGTCTTCGCTTTTCTGCCATTTAAGCTGAAAACTGAAGCTCGAAAACTTTCTCGTTCTTCGTCCAAACGTCCTTATGCCTGAAATATCTCAGTCAACGGTGTACCCTGTCGAATTGGAGCACTGTCCTCTCACAGGCGTAGAACCGAGTAGAATGTCATTGCCCGTTCTCTGACGCGTTATTAAAATGGACATAGCGCTGCCACGAAGGCCTGACGTATTAGAAATAGCGGGCTATAGGTGAGAAGGCACGCCCGTTGCATGACTCTGTTTCACGTCTTTCACAGCTTCTTACCGAGCGAAATACACAGAAATACACGCGCATGCCTATAAAGGTACCGATGCCAAGATGAGACGAATATTTTCGGACGGATCTTATTCGGAGATTTCTCGAGAAAAATAAAGCGGATTAAAGAAAGATAGACTTTGTTTTAGGTCAGAGCACTTAAAAAAAGAATAGTCTGTCACATCTTATTTTCGTTTCTATTCCTTCTTTATCTCATTTCGCTTTAACTTTTTTCGTTACATTACAATTTTTCGATATGTCTTGATTGACGTACGTGAAAGATAAATGCTTCTATGAGCTTTTATCCATCGATCGAGTAGCAATGTACTACAATAGAGTATATGCTGATTTAAAATTATTATCTTCAACTTTTTATTTCGCCTTTATCAGCTCTTTCGCGGGGTGTCCCTGCGCGCCGCTGATAATCCACCCACGTTCCTTTTCGAAGACCAATCCGTCGACGAGAGAGGTGGAAGAGATATATAGCGAACCTTCGATTCGATCTCGATTACTAAAGCAGGAGGAAAAGAAGAAGGGGATGCTGCCGAAGAGAGCGTCGAGTGAATAACTAAAAACGTTTAACATAATATCTGATCTGGCGGAAGGAGCCCCCAGGCGCTCTTTTGCCGGAACCGTATCTTATTCCGAACCCAAAGGCTGCCGGCGACAAATGCAATTTTTTCAGTAGGGCGGGAATCAAATGAAGGATCCCGACCGCTATTGGTAACTACCTTCGCTTTTGCTCCGGCGCCTATCTCTTTTTCCTCTCGGCGCGCGTTTTCCGTTTCCTTTTTATCCGTTCTCTCGTCGTTGTCAATTTCCTCACATTGTTTTTCTCATCGACGATTATTGCTCTCGTCTTTCTCGATTGTCCACTTAAGGCACTTCCGCCTATAACTGTTTGATCTCTCGTATTTTAAATTGATAGAAACTGCATAGATATCAGTTGCGCGCAATTCGTTTATCGCGAATTTTACAGGAACAGTTTACACAGGAATTATAGTCATCTATTAATTATTTATCTATCTATACTCTACGAGCATAATTTGCGAAACGCAAATATTGATGCCCGACACACAAGCTTATATATACGCATAACAATGTGTAAATAGTCGGCTAACTCCTGAATTTACAAATAAATGCGAGGACCGTTGATGCTTGTTCGCTTGCACTTCGCTGATATTTTGTGCCGAATCAGCTGTCCAGGAAGCGCGTAGGATTTATTGCCTCTCGTGTGATTTAACGTCACCGAGCCAGGAACGTGAAAAAAGAGAGTGTGACAGGGGGAGATAGAGATGGAAAAAGAAAGAGAAAGAGAGAGAGAAAGAGAGAGAGAGAGAGAGAGAGAGAGAGAGAGAGAGAGAGAGAGAGAGAGAGAGTGGTTTCTAGGTGTGCCCAGCGGGAGAATCGAATGAAACACTTTCCGTCATCGATGTCACGATAGAATGGGTCTCGATTTTTCATGACAAACCTGCCTTGCTTTAAGATGCGTAACAGCGATATCGAGCGAAAATAATAAATATTCTCGACGCGATAAAAAGAGAGGTAGAGAGATAAAGGCGAGGTATATACGATCGAATACGAAATACGATAATACGGTAAAAGGCCGAGGAGAAATCGAAAAAAGAAGATTTCATCAAGAAGCCAATATCGCCTTCTTAAAATAAAGGGCGGAAGATTCCGCTTTGGAAGTTTATTCAAGTGCAGTTTCCGCCGTACTTGCAAACGCGCTCGCCGAGCGCAATTCCGGATGACCTGTTTAACGCCGAAACGTCACGGACAAAGTCCGAAGGATTAACAGGACTGGAATCCTCCGCTTGTTGCAATGATAGCCCCCCGACCCTGCGTCGCTATACGTAACCGTGAAACCTATGCAAATTGCCTTTCCAAACCCGCATTAACGGATTTAAAAGCGATATATGCTTCGCGGTCCACTTTCGACTTATGGTACAGCATCAAGGATCCGCGATAGCTCTCTGTGACTACATACACTTACACAACTTTTCATACTCTCGAATCGTCGTTCGATTCAACATAATAGAGTGATATGTGGCCACATAAATATATTTTTGAAAATATGTGCTTTGCACGCAGATGTGTGAAAGCTCTTCAACATGAGATGAGAAGCAAATGTACGATTTGTCCAGCCGCTATTTTTTCCCCTTAGGTGACAGTTGGTCTGCTTCGCTACTTTTTCTGTGCTTGGAGAAGCAGACTCTAGAGGGTATCTATAGTGCTGTTGAAAGCGAAGAAGGTTTATCAGTACGACAATGCCAAGAAATATAGGTAACGCTTTCTCTCATAGAGACATCTTGAGGAACAATGTGTGTTTCGTGCGTTCCTGAAATTTCGGTAAACGAAAGTGCATGTGAGCATGCGATGGTGCGGATCGGCTGGTATTAATGGAACCTTAGATATCAAGATTTTCCAAAGTTGACGTCCGTTATGCTTAATTACACCGAGATATACCGCTGAGCCATCAGTTCCATTTCACTTAATGATATAGATGCACGAGACGGCTGTGCTAATATAGTTGCAGAATCCTAATTTGTATAGAACTCTGTGCTCTGTGTAATGAAATAACACCACTTTATATAGCGAAATAAATGAATAATTATTTGTAATTAGAAAAACTGTGCGATATATTAACTGCAACTTTACAATTATTACTGTTTAGTTTAAATCGAATAATAATTGAAGCTGTGTATTTGAGCTGAATAATATTGTATTAAAAGCGCTTCAAGTCAAGTATTGTCACAGGAAAGCGACAATATCAGCCGTGAATTATCAACTCCTTACAGTTCGTACAAGTTTACGGAATATTTACAAGATAAATGTCGTATTCGATAACGCAGTCGTACAAACAAATATTTAGTATTATTTGTAAGACGACGTCAAAGTTGAGTAGCCATTTGTGTATTTTAAGGCGTGGTTGTCCTAATTTGGAAGCACAATGACGTGCCCGAAATTCTGTTGACCTCACGGCATTCGGTGCAGAAATTGGATTATTCGTGTTTGGTGTAGACCCTTAACTGGCTTAACCACTTCATACTCCTTGTCGAACGTCGGTAGTTATTCCAAGACAAAGTGTTCGATGCAGATCACTCAGAATTCGCTAGAGGATCTTGTAATTCGATTAATTTCAGCTAACTCGCTTTTGCATTTCCCGTCACTATCGATGAGACACAGCGACGTTTCTATGAATTATATATACTCTCACTCAATTGTAAGAATAATAATAGGACGCTATAAAAGCGTTGCGCTGCTACAGCAAGTGTCAGTTATGCGCTACTCTGAATGAATATTATAGAGTTGAATGGTAATATTGAATCATATGTTTAATATAAAATAACTCTGGCATCCAAAGTCTATTAAAAACATTGACAACGCGATTAAAGGTAATCGCTGGAAGATTTTTAATTGACTCTAAATGTGTAATAAAGTTTTTCTCGAAGCGACGATGGCGATACCGTCGACGAAGATAAGAGTGGCCGTTTCTTTACCGATCCTAAGAGTTAAACGAAGAAAGTACCGTTATTATCGCGAAATGGACTTTTAAAAGTTGCTGCAGCAGTACGCGAGCTTATTGTTCATTTTAATTAATTTCGCAAAATATACCTCTCGGATTGCTCGTCTAAAAATCGTGTGGATCCCGCAGCGTTTAACGACGTGATAAAAAAATATTGTAAAAACATATTGATACAACTACAATTTTTTATTTTGAAACGTTGCTATCTATCATGCAATTTGACGTGGTACAATCGCTTCTCTATCGAGTTTTGGCCAGTGATATATCATTTTCAGTAGCATTAAAATAGCAACATCCGATATTTCGACGTACACCCGACGCTCGGATTGTCGGGAAGATTCCATATACCACTCTCCGCGGCGCTTTTTTCCCCGAAATTTTACGCGAACGTAGCTTTAATGTGATATCGATCCACGTCGTCGAACTCGTCATGAAACGTACGTACGAAACTGACGACGTCACGGGACACGATGGGAAAGCGCCGCGCTTCGAGCAGCTGCGGGCTGTAAGAAGTTTGCGAATCCTTCCCACTGAGTTTAACCTCAATCACTTATGTAACGGAGTTACCGCTAGTATATATATCCAGACAAACCCCTTTTCGTCCACACACGTTAGCCTGGGGTACATATTTGTCGGTATCTTCTTGGCCTCTTCGTTGTTCTAACAAGAAACGTCGGTATTGTCTCTCGCAGAGTATTCGACAAACGCTTCCTCTTGGTTAGTGCCACGTTTTTTTTCCCTAAAAACTGGAATTATATCGCGGATAGACGAAATTTCTTCGTAGTTTTAAAATTAATCACTATATTGCAATCACTTTTCTTTTCGTCAGTTAAGATAAAACTCTGCTACGATAAAATTGACCTATAATTATGTTTATATGCATTTATTCCATTCTTATATTTGAAGACAATGAGCTGACTATTGTATTTTACTTTGACATACTTTTCTGATTGTTCGCTGTTATTCTTACTATCTCTATTCTTATTTATTTTTTTTTTTTTTAAGTATACTTGATGATAAAGTTAGAAAGTAAAAATGTATCTGTGAAAATAACTGCTTTAAAAATGAAACTGACAAAGTGACAATACTTCCTACTTTCTAAGTATACAAATGATGAAAAAAAATAGCGTTTGTCTTTTTGAAGATAATTAAGTATTCAGAAAAAGATGTTAATTCTATCGACTTTAAAAGTTTCCCTTTTTCGATCTGAACGTTTTTCATTACTTCCAAATTATCCATGTGCAGATGAACACGAAGGCGTAGAAATCGTTGGAAAAGAGTATCGTAATGAAGAGGCTTTATCGAATCCAATTATCGTCGAGAGTGCATTCGTCGTGCGCTTTAACGAGCATCCGCCTCTTGTGCCTGCGAATATATCGACTCGTAGCAGGAAATATGGAAACGCATGTTCGGATGAGAGCATTATGTATTTTATATTTATACCGATATTCCGCATCGATCTCTTACGATGGAGAGTTTACAGTCTATAGCTGACGTTTATAAAATATGCATATATATGTACATATACATACAGATATATTATATAATCGTCTCAGAATTTTTCGAGTCTTTCTTTTTTAAAGTATATCTATTTGTTGCAGAGAAGTTAAGAAACTTAACTTCTAATTCGTACCTACTAGCGATTCACGCATGCAGTTCATTATGCGCGATTTACCTCAACGCAATCGAAAATGCGATCAGCAATGAACCATCGTTGCTGAGTGTTGAAATATCGTTCTTTTTTCGATGCTATAATTACGCCGATGCGATACGAAGCTTCGCAGACGACAGGGAGCGATCGTAATGACGCAGTAAATGAATATTTCCGTGCCGTTGTGACAGAATAGAAAAATGGCAGCAGATATGGGGAAAATTGTTAGTCGGCGGTGAACGTTGGCGTTAGTGCGGCTACCAGCACAAGTGGCTACGTTCTCGGTAGGGTGTATGTAAATTTAATTACCGTTATTCCAATGGTGTTTTAGGGCGCGCATTCTTGCTTATCACATCCTGCGTCGCAACTAAGCAAACGTTGCACTGCAGTTCTCATTTGTTACTGTAGGATGTGCAATTTTTTATCGTCGCTGTGTTATCGGTTCAGAATATAAAAGTTAAAAGAATTTCATGACGTCGGTTGTATCAAAAGCTTCTGCTATCAGATCGATTTGAATTCAAGTAGGTTGAAGCTACAAAAACAATATTTGCTTATATTGTACATACAACGAATTTATTTATTAACCCTTCGTGAATGGGTGATTTCGTTCTCTTTTTATTTTGTAAATTGTTCGATTTTTAGAGGAAAACTTGATGGCTTGCGAAGTAATTTGATAATGCATTATTTGAATCTGAGGTAAACAAAATTTAAAATGACGAATCCAATATGATGGAGAGAAATTTAAAAAAATAATTTGTGATTATTAAAAAACTCAATTTTATGGAATTTTTAATTACGAGGTAATATTAAATTACTATTTTGTTTTATTTGAAGCTCAGATTGACTTCCACACTTTGATTATTACGAGAAGATGTCGCTCTGTGACACTAAATCTTCGATTGGAGGTTACTATTCTTTTAAAATTCGACATTTTTTCAGATTACATTCCAAACTCAGTTTTACTAAAAATTTGCTAAAACCGAGTTTTACGACAATCAGATTATTTTTTGAAATTTTAATTTTAGAATTCCAAAACCAGAGTCGAATTGAGCGATCCTGAACATTTTTAGGAAACAAGATCTTTAATTTTTTTTTGTTAGAAAACTCCTGTCCTTAATAAAATACATTGAAATCGGACTAAGATTTCAATCACGAGAAAAAAGCGACTTAAAGGGAAGTCGGAAGTTAAAAATATTTAGGATTCTAACCATTCTTTGACGGTTGATCGATTCTTCTCCGAGAAAGGATACTTCCAACTTTGACGCGGAATCGTTCTTCGAGAATTCCGTCCGTTCAAGGTTTCCAAGACAAATCCAAGAGAAGGTTGAACGAACGAATGAACGAACGAACGGAACAGTCCGCGTTTGTAGAGAAGCGAGAAGGGCGCGGTTCCATTTGTTTCGTTTCCCGCGAACGCTCCATTAGCGAGAACATCGGCTATCGGATCGTACAATTCTTTCGGTTGGAGTTTCAGTTTCCAAAAGGGGGGAAAACTAATACCAAACGGTTTGCTCTAACAGTTTGGCGTCTATTTCGGTGCAAGTGCGGCCATTTCGTACACATAGACCATTCCGACGATTAAAGCGGCGTCCATTTAGTGGTCACGTGTGATTTTCCCGAATCTGTATAAAATATCACCCGGTCGTAATTTGTCTCCAGAAATTTCGCTGTTTGCTAATTACTAGAGAGAATGGTATCCTAATATAAATTTATCCGAGCAAACGGAGGAGGAAATCTTAGAACAGAATGAATTTCAGAGCGACAGTATCCAACCGACAGCTAGTGCTCGCGCTTGGCAAATATCTTTCACAATATTCGTGTATTTACGTAGTCATATTAACTCTACTCGCGTAGTTTTTTTAACGCAATTATTCGCGAGAGTTATTTCTGCCATTTCAACATGTCTCAATGTTTATTGTTTTCTCTCTCTCTCTCTCTTTCTTTTTCTTTAATAATTTACAATTAAATATAGATTGATAATATTATATACATTCTTTGGATAAAGATTTTTAACTCTCTGCAACATGAATTTTAATTCTTTTATTGGTAATAAAGATCTTCAAAAAACACAGCAAATATTTTGCTCTAGATTATATAAAAATCTGATAAGTATGTATATACTTGTCGAGAAGTTTTAACAACGAATTTTTGCCATCATATAGAAGTCGATTTGTATTTTGCTTATTTTTTACAAATTTAAATTTATCTACATTTACAATCAAAATATTGATAATACCTTTAATTTTTATTTCAGGGATTATATAAAAGTTTGAACAAATTCTAGTACACTTGTCGAAGTTTTAACAACGAGTTTATATCATTTTTTGTACAGAAAATCGGTTTGTAGTTTACTTATTTTTTACAGATTTAAATGTTCCTACCAAAATTTACAATCAAAATATTGATGATGCTTTTAAAGACCACAGTTGTCGGTGGAGGATTAAAATTGTATGAAATATAATATTTTGCGTTAAATGTAATAAAATATTGATATAAATAGTAAATATATTTAAGAAATTTATAAGGTGAGGGTGTCTTGGATGTTTCACACGGATAATGAAGAGTTAAGCATTGGTCTGTAATATAAACTACCCGAAATACATGATATATTTGATAATAAGTAAAAGCAAGTAATTTTATTAATAAATATACTGACAAATATTTTAATTAAAAAAAAGTTTAATTGATTGAAAGGTATAATCTTTTAGTACAGGAATGACAATATTTATTCGAATTTCGCAGTGAAATTATGTAAATTAAATGATAATGTAAAAACACAAAGTAAATATTTGTTTATAATAGAAAAACTTTAAATAAATTTATCAATATTCAAAAAAATGTATCAATATTTATTTTAAAAATTGTAGATGTTAATAAAAACATATTTGATTAAATAAATAATTAGTCTAATGAGAGAAAACATGATTTTTTAAAATAATGTTAAATTTACCTAAATGATTAAATAAATTTCGTATTTTTTGTAAATGGTATTTTACATATAACAACGTTTTATATATATTTTATTAATTATAATTGCTTTGACGATTTTATAATTTTTAAAAACGCATCGATAAAATTTGAATCTAATTTTCCGAGGTGATAAATCTAATACGCTAATGTTATATAATCGTATGCTTCTTTGTCAATTCGATATTCGAGTTATTCAACTAGATCCCAGAAAAACGCTTGCCGCATCAAGCAGTAACCAAATATTTAATCAAGATTTACGGCCTAAATATCGAATTGCGTAAAAATCTATATTAATTACATAAATATATTACACTGAAATTAAATACATATTTAACGTTAATAAATATTTATTTCATTTAGAAAAACGTTTTATTTTATTTAGTGAATTATTATTTGAAGAAAGAAAAATACTATTATTTTTAATTATTATTTAAAGATAAACATTATTATATAAATTATTAAGATTAACAAATGTAATGAATCACAAATATTTGTTGAATGTTATAAATTAAATTTTATTTATTGTTAGCGAATATTACATTAATTGATTTTTATACATTTACACTGACAAAAAAATGTTTTTTGACAAAATAAATACATTGCATTAAAATTAAATCTGAAGCATTTGTAAAAAAGAAAATACATATTTAAAGACGAAAAATTATTTATTAGAGTGAAAAGAATGTGTTTTTAAAACAAGCAGTCGAAAACAAAGATTTTATTTATTGCTTTAATTCGATATATGTATTTGAGTTAAAACAATGATTATGTTAGTTGACATCATTAATTTGTAATCCTTAAAAATACGTTTTAAAATTAAATGTCTGTATTTCATTGTTTCCATTGATCGTAAAAAACACATTTTTTAGTTTAAAATTTAATTATGTCAATTGCATTTGTTTTCTTTATTTAAATATATCGAATTGTGTGTTATAAAAAATTATTTTATTTTTAATTGCTTGTTTAAAAAAACATTATCTTCATTATATTAATAATAAACAATTTTTTATTTTTAAGTAAATATTTCCTTTTTCTGTTGTTACATATTTAATTTAAAAATAATATTTTTCTTTATTTAAATAATTTATTAAATAAAACAAAATGTTTTTCTAATCGTGCACGTGAAATAAATATTATGGTTAAAATATTAAATTTCAATGTAACATATTAAATTAATATTGTATAAAACATTTTTTTCTTAGTGTACATTCAACTTAAATACAATTAACTTTAACTGGAAATTGTATGAATGGAAGAACCGCCTCAACAGAATTTGGCATTTTTCACTCACATATGTTAAATATATTTAATTTCAATCACGGTTGAAACTCTGCGTGACGAATTTTCTTGTAAAACAATCTATTTGATGTGACGAAGTTGCATAAATAATTCCATATTGTTATTACATTTTCTAATTAAAGTTAACCCAAAGAATCTGTAAGAAACGTCATTCCTAGCGGGAATGTGCTCTGGCAAGAGTCTAAGGTTTCTTTGAGCAACAAGGCGTTGCTCATGCGCGACGGAGATGCGCATTGTACGACATGTAAGCGGTGTCGGACCATCCAAATTCGATGATTTACAACACGTGAAGGGATGGGAGGCGAAGGAGACATTTCCCTCCGGTGTAAGAGGGTAAACGCTAATTAAATCGGAAGTAATTAACGAGGGCGTTTGACCGAGCGAGCGATTAAACGGGGGAGTTTACGTACTGCGCGTCGACACGGACGATTTCCGGGGAATCGTTCGTAGATTTACGACGATTTCAACTCTCGACAGAAATTCGTACGAGCTGCGGCGAACGCGCGAACGAACTCTTCTCTCCGACGAGCGTTCGTGCAAATATGCCCCGGTTGATGGGAATCTACCGATGATTAATCGACCGGCAGCAGCGACCCCATCTAACGCGCGCAGCCTTTCCAGGAAAATAATCGTGCGACCTCCTTATTATTGTCAGATCGACCGCTCGATGAAAATGTTATTTACCGTTGCCAGATGATTACCTCTCGTGTCAGCATTGAGGCATTTTAATGAAACGGAGATCCTGATAGCGCATCCGATCTCGCGATCCAATCGTAAGGAAATATCGCGTAATATCATAATCTATGAATATATTCTTATATTTGAACGAAAAAGGAAGAATAAGATTGGAGAACGTGGAGAATATTCGAGCAAGAGATGAGCGCGTTACGTTGTAACTTTACGCGAGAAGTTGTTACCAGGTGCGGGTGGCAAGCGTTGTAAGCTAATAAGTTGTCGGTGTAATAATTCTCGGGAGTTGGTATTAAAACTGGCTTGTCTTGCTCGCGATAAATCCTTGTCTGTCGCGACTAATGTTAGGAGTTTCTGAAAGGCAATCAACTGTATCAAGATCCTCCCTGTTTTCATAAAATTGGAGAAGACTTGCGTTACGCTTCGCGCTTATCTATTTGATGACCGGCAAGAAAACGGCAGAAATCTCAGAGCAAGGAATCGTGCGCTTTTGCAACATCGCTGCCGGCGATTTACTACCGCAAGAAAGGCAACTGGCAGAGAGATGAAAAAGTCTGAGTGAATTTTTAGCCATCGTGGCTTCAACCAATCCTACTTATCCTAAAAGACTAGCGCGGGAGAGATTTTTTTCTAAATTCTAATAAAGCGTTAATAATGTTTCTTTTTCAGAGCTAATTCTCGCTATTACTTATTTATCCTATTACAACAAAAACAGTCGGTTTTTCTTAAAAATTGCAGCTACGGTTAAAATGATCGACAAACCATTTACGTTCCTTGTCGTTATCGACAGTTCTGTTCATTCATGCCGAACGAGCGACAGCGATGCTCGATCTTGCTTCTCGGTGCGAAATTTTCCACGGGAAATAACGAAGGTCGTCATCTCGCAGTGTGATGGTTAACGGAGCGAAAATTGGTACGAAGTGACGTCGCGTACCGTTTAAGATTCTCTTAGGAAGATTGCCTTTTGCGACCGCCGCCGCGCCGCTTTGACTCCAACGCGGAGGTTGCGATGTTATCGTCGTTCCGATAAAAAACAAAGAAGGCGTAATGAAAAAATATCGGCGGCTATGGGTCGGTGATAAGAGACGGAAAGAGAGTGAGAAGAGCGGAAGCGCGAATGGTGCGAGGGGAACAAATTTAAATCGACCCCCTGGATGAGGGTAGGATAACCCCCGCGGATAGTCCCTAACGACAGTGGTGACTAAGGGGTTTTCAGGGGAGGGGGGTCCAGCATTCCGCCGTATAAAACGAGCCGGACTTAGTGCAGTATCCAGAGTTAGAAAAGCAAAAGCAATTAAGATAGTTACTTGGTTATGAGACAAAAAGACGAAGCGGAACGAAGGTAGGAAGGTAATTACCGTGGTAACGGCTTGCCTCGACCGTGTGACCGTATCTCGTAGAGCGTGGTAGCTTCTGGGGAAATTAGTGCTGGAAAAATTCATGCCCGCGGAAGATTTGCGTAAATTAATTTACGGCGTACCGAGCCGGTCTCTTGCCGGGGAAAAGAGGATAAAATTCAATTTTTAGGTCGGCCTTGCAACTCGCAGGTCGCAGGATGCTGATTGTTGCTTCTGTTGCTTGACGATCGCTAAACGATGTGAATCGTCATTTCACATGCCTTGAGATAACAATTCTATTACAATTCTAATTACAAAATTCATTGAGTAATTCTGAGCATTTCAACTACTTTGAAAATTTACCTATTTATCCGTAAATATATTTAAGAAAGTTCATCACAAGTTTCTCAAATTTATTTTAAAAAATATTTTGAATCCTCTAGTAAATTTAATACTTCAGTCAAGATTATTAAATAAAAAAATTCGATTACTTATTATATATAGTTATTTTTTCGATCAATTTTATATTTTCAAAAAGAAAGATTCTTGTTTCGAGTAACTTATAATAAGTTTTCTAAAATTTGTAATAAATATATTTTACAATTATCAAGAAAATATTCTTTTTAAGACAACCATTATTTAAAAGAGGAAGAAAGTAAATTGAGTCACCATTTTCCTCAGCAATAGAATAATATTTTTCTGTGTATATTTAAGATAGAAGAGTAGATATTTTTTAAATTAAATTTATTATACGTCAATTAACTTTTGGTATTAAGCAATTCGTTCTATTATTTAAATGTGACGCTGGCTATTAAACCACGTTGTATGATCCTTATACCTATTCTTGCATTTGCATGGAGTGAGTCTACGTAGTTAACGCTTTCTTTCTGAATCCCGCTGGAGACTGCTAAACAGAATTCGAGATAATAGGTAGGTTCTTCCACGACGTTGGCGAAAGAGATAGCTGCTTGAAAGCTCCTATTTCGCCGACATGGAGACGCGCATTAAGTTCTCTCGTAATATTCCTATAGCATTAAAGCAAATTTCAAGGCCCATGCGGGATTCAAGATGCCGTTTGCTTCCACTAATCTCCCCAGGGAAGTATAACGAATATCACTTTGTAAGGAATAATTAACGAGCGCGCTTGAGAGCCGAATAAAATAATTGGCCGACAGTTTGTAGTCGGCGAATGTAAATATTCTCGCGTTTTCTCCAGGAGTCTGTCACAATCGAGACATTACGGCAGGATTTGTGCTGTAATTAACATTAATTCCTTCGGTGATTTAGCGGTATAATAGGAAAAAATTCAATGTGTTCGGTGAAATTCGAAAAATTGCCACCCTCTATTCACCCCGGGAAAGAGAAATTTATGGTTTTTCGTAAGCATGGCGGTCAGAATCGCTATGGAAACTTTTTACGACGTACTTTTGACAAAGTTCAAGAAGTAACGAGGCGCGTTCGCGTCGTTTGGTTGCTGTTACCGTTGCTCTGTTGCTGTAGTTGCTCTCGGAAATTCTCTCGCGTGCAGAGCTTCTTTGCCCTGAAGACACAAAAAGAGAATCGCGTGCGAAATTTCATTTCCACGGTGGGACGCGTGCAAGTCAAACGCGATCAAAACCACACCGTGTGATTGGGGACGAACGCGATATATTTTTCCGTCACGACGCAGAACGGTGGCGTTATCCAATGTCGAGAAACTTTTTACATTATGTTAACTTGTGCGCGAAATGGACCTCCCGGACGAGCACGCGAGGGAGAATGACTTGGAGTTTGGAAATATACGCGCGTGTGCTTGTGATCGTAGGGGAGAGTCGCTGAATGCGTACTAGTTGCTTAAATTATATCTTATTAATATTTTATATTATTGTATTACTTAAACAATATTTAGTAAAAAGTATGAATTAAATGAAAAATGAGTAATAATTTTGATAGGTCACGTCTTGTTTTATAATGAATTTTTGTATTTTTATAGAAAAAAGTTATTGTAAAATATTTTACGTTAATTGGACATGTATATTATATTTGCAATTACTACAAAGATTAAATCGATATTTCTTATAAAATCTATCAGATTTTCTAAATGATACCCTCACAAGATAAGATTGACAATAATAAAGTTATTTATATAAACACAAATTTAAATTGCAAAAATAATTTTCAGTCGGTCTTACTTCGATGTTTTGTATTAAGTTTACGATTTCTTTTATTATCTCGCATTTTTAATTTGTTATATTCATAAATACTTTCAATACTTTCAAAAGAGATAGGATTACACAGAGAAAAGATTTCGTTAAATTAAAGAATTAAACAAATTCATGCATTGGAATATTCTGCAAAAATGGATGTTTAAATTAAGAATACGATTATTTGCATTAAAACTAAATTTTGTTGATTAAACAATATATATATATGTTTTATTTAAAATTAAATTTGTTTTAATGAAACACACACACAAATGTATAAAATAGAAGAGAGAACTGTGTCGAGTCCAAACAAATCTTTTTCTCTGTATGGAAGATCTACGAATTAAGCGACCGCCTTTACAAATGTTACAAAAAGATTTAAACAAATTAATTTGTTGATGAAAAGTAAGACATGTAATAATAGATCCGAAATATCAAGCTACAATTTTCATTGCTGCATACAAATTAGTACCAAATAAAAAATTTAATAAAAAATAGTTTAAATGATATACATCTACATACGTAGTATATAAATTCACAGGAAATTATTTATTAGAAGCATCCAAGATCCAGCTTGACCGTTATGGCTTGTTCTCATCGATATTTGGTTTTAAATGGTATAACATACACACACAATTCGGCAACTCCATATACGATCCTCAAAGATCCTCTCGTTGCTCTGCTTTCCTCATTCGTGACCGTGTTTAGAAACTTCATCCGGGTGCACCCAAGGTATCACTTTATCCTTGTTGTTTATCGAATATTAAACAAGGATAAAATGATATCCGAGTGTATCCGGGTGAAATTCTGAACGCAGCCCGTGTAGTTAAATTATATCGAGTACACTTCGAAGTTGGCACAGAATATAACGCACACATATAACGCCGGTCCTGGATCTTTCAGCGACTGCTATTATTTTACTGTGCAGCTCGCGCGATCGACATCTAAACACGAGCTCCAATCCAAGTACGAACGTCGAATCGCGTCGAGGATTAGTTATTAGCTCATGAAAGTTTATGACGTTAATATTCTGAATTTGCGTGGATCGCGCGACGAAATGGCGTGCGGAATTATGTGAACCGAGAAGCACGGGCAGCAGGAAACCATTTCCTCGATATTACGCTCGCGGATTTGACTCGCGATTGAAACATGCGGAAGAGATTTCCGCCTTTGTTCGCAAAGGACTCCGTATAAATCATATGGAAAAAGTGGCTTCAGTCAAATTAGATAAAGCTGCGATATTTTGTAGATTATGAGTGACTGATCAGAAATTTTCTTATAGGCAAAAGCCTAAAAAATGAACAAATTTGGCCATAGCATCATTCGAAAGTTGTTATTTTGAAAAAATTCTTTATTTGTTAAATTAGTCATTTTTTGGTAATTGTAGTTTAATACTTTTAAGTACATAACTTTTAATCAGCATTTGAATTTACAAAATAATACAGTTTCAGCCAATTTGACTGAAGTTATTTTTTCTACGTGATCTGTGCGGGATGCTTTCTTTCGCGGTTTTTTGTGTGTCATATAGGAATTGTCGTACACCAAAACATGCTATTACGGTTTTATTTTCTTGGACAATTTGCCGTGTCGATTTTACGAGCGTCCTGCGGCCGCGAATGCTTCGTCGCGGGCGCAAACGAGGGTAATTCTCGTTGACGGAACCATGTGAAAGCGTTATCGTTATTGCGTGTATCCATGCGTTATGTCGTTTCCTTTCTTCTTCTTTTTCGTTACTTTTTGCCTTTCATTCTTGTGTCCACTGGCGCGGTTATCGAAACGATCGACATCGTTAACAGTTGGAGATTACTTTCTCGCTGTATGCTCTTGGTTGCATTTATTTCCACCTGCATTTTCGTTAATTTTGCCCAAGCATGCTTTTTTATTCATAGAAGCGCATTCCGTCGAGAGCTAATCGAGAGCTAACAGGACTCCCAACATACTCCTTACAGTTCCATGGATTGGTGATGTAAAGTAATGACGTTAAGCGGGAGGGCGAGTGCACGTAGTCCGAGTTTTTAGAGGTATGTAGGAAGCTTTGAGGAGCGACGTATGCTTTAAAATTCTGTCGAGATATCTTCCGACATGAAACGTTTCCCAGTCGACTCATTTCGTGAGTAACTTTGACGTTGTATATATATGTTTGAAGAAATTTAGTTTTAAAACTAAATATAGATCGATATATGTATAAATATATATACATAGACACAGTTATATAAATACATATATAATATATAATCTGTGTATGTGTGTGTGTGTTGGATAATTATCTGTAGGTATTCATAATCTTAGAAGAAAAAATTAATTATATACATATATAATGTATTTTTGGTATATATGCGAATTTTTGTAAAGGACGAAAATTTTCAAGTTAAAATGTTTAAAAAGTTGAATATTTAAAAAAAATATCAATCAACTTGATCCCATAATCAATAAATAGCCGCGTTATTTAATTCAAATGTCCTCTATTTCGAGCCATCGAAATAAGTTATGATGGCTTTATTGATTAATGAACTATTAAAATACGAGTCTTTGGTACATTTTATTAGAGCGCTTTATTGATTATGAATATCATTATCATGAAAAAAATTTCATTTATTTTGCCATAAACGTATATGAAAAATACATCAGTCTGTCTCCCCTTGATATTAATATAAAATAGCCGGATTTAAATTATCTTGGCTAATCAAGCTATCTATCAAATAAAATTATTCTATTTGAGAGATAAAAAAATTCGTAGAATTAAAAGGAAAAAAACGGAGAAAGAGGTTTTCAGATAAACATTCAGCTACAAAAATAATCAGTGTTAGCTTTGAGAAAACTATTCTGAATATATTTCGCACATAAATTTTAAAAAGAAATAAAAAAAGGGCGAGTGAAATTTAACGGGAGTGAGAGAAAATTTATCGCGGGAATTTTCGAGAAGCGAAGAAATATTATTTTGCGATAAATTTATTATCGCGTTTGCAAAGATAGACGAACGGGACAGTTATTCGTCCAACGACGTAGCTCAAAGGGCGAGCTGTGATTTATGCCGATCGTAAGAGAAAAAGACGGGATGCGCTAAAGGAGCATGCTTGGCAAGGTTCGAACTTGCACTTTATGCACGTATGAATACGTACGCGTGATCTGAATACCGTTTTGCTGCAAAATCCGCGTAGTGAAAGCTTTGCTAGGGCTTTCCAGAGATTGCAGAGGGAATCCCTTCGTGAATTACCTCGATGACCTGCCGCATCGTGATGTCCGGCGCGGTTTCACCATGTACGATCGACGCTTCGCTCCGCGATACAGCATATATTTATGCGCGATATACATGTATCTGTAATGCTTACGAAATCACGCGCGAGCTTCTGGTCTGTCATTCGTTCGTGCATGGATTTTCATAGATTTTCCAGACGACGGTATTCTGCGGCCATGAGAGTAAAATAGCGACGCGTGCGTGGAGAGCGTATATGTACGTTCAAGCGTGTGTATCGTAGGTATTCCCGTTGGAGAAAAAATTGAACTCGTTAGAAAGAAAATTGGATGCCTAGGTATTCAGAATTCCGCGATGCAATATGGCGTAACCGTGGAGCTTATTCGCGCAAGCCAGGGCGTCGTATATTTTGCGTTGCAAATTACGATCCGGCGCGGCCGCGTGAAATTTTAAAAGTCGATCGGAAGCTATCTCGCTACGGTGTTGGCCGTACTCGCGCGTACATTAATCCCCTCAAGTATATTCCAAGCGTTTACCGCAAGGGAATTGGAATAGCTCGCCGTTATGTGCAAGATCATTCGTTCGTGAGTCGCAAGGTTAAAAAATATTGAAAATTTCCTTGGTAAGAGAGAGAGAGAGAGAACGTGCGGATTCAAAAAATATCGACAGTGCACGCCTCACAACGCTTAGAAGAGAACATGCTGCATTGCAAAGTGATATCAAAAAATTAATGTTACTATAGTCAAAAGATCACGTTTGAAATAGGTTAAGTCATTCTAGATACTCAAATCTTGGGATTCCAATATTAATTCCGACTTAAGCTCGAACATGTTTGATTATTTTAACTTACAGACACAAAATATCTTAAGAATTGAAAAAAAATGTTTCAAATAAAAAATAAAAAGGACCATCGAATGAATTACTTAAATTTTGGATCCAGGGAATTATTAGTCCAAAAATTTAATTGTAAGTGGCATTACGTGCTTCTGATGGGCTTTTTAAAATCTTACAATTTTTATTTGAAACTTTCTTTCAAAAATATATTGTTTTCAAGGTATTTTGTATCTATATAAGTTAAAATGGCATTCCAGTTCAAATCGGATATCTAGAGTCCCTCAAATCCCAAGATTTCACTATCTAGAATATCTACTTTAAATTTGTGATTTTTTGGATGGTTTTTGATATCACTTTCGCGATGTAACACGTTCTCTTGTCAGAATTCTTTTACACCCGCGGTCTTACGAGAAAGCGTGATGCGCTGTTAAGTCGAAGAATGTCCGGTCATTCACGGATTTTATTCGCTCTGCGCTGAAATTGCCCTGACGCAGGTGAATTCCCGAACCCGCGAGAATCCGTCGCGGGACCCGTTCACCCATTCGCTCCTCGATTCTCATTCCTAACCGTAGCCCTGTGATCACGTTTGTTTTTATCGCAACGATAACGTTTGCTACGAATGTTACGACGAATGTAACGGAAGGATCTATGTTCGCAGATGCCATGAATTCGTTGGTGGAAGACGTCGTCGTGGAAGCGGGGAAGAACGTCACGCTGGGTTGTCCGGGAGTGACGGAGGATTCGCTGGTGTTGATGCTCGAGTGGCGGGCAAACGGGATGCGGCTGCTCGAGTATAAGAGCAGAAGCACGACTGTCGTGCGGCGAACAGAACAGAACAGAATGTCTCTGTCGTTGAAAAATTATTCGTTGCAGCTGCATCCCGTCACCGCCGCCGACACCGGTATGTACGAGTGTCTCGTGAACAACAGGAATACGCCGGAAGCTGTGATCAAGCTCATCGTCCGAGGTAAGTGGCGGAATGTTCTTAATTGCTTTTCCTCTCTTTCTCTTTTTTTTTTGTAGATATGTACTTTCCGCGAAGAGAGAGAAACAAGCATAGTCGGACAAAATAAAGTACTGACATTTATTACTTAATTCCTTTAATTCGATCGATCGAACTTATGTTACATTAAATTAAGAGATGTATATAAAGTCCAATATGGATCAATATTTTTTTTTTATATATTTCTAATCACACGAGTTCGATAAAGTTTCTCACATTTTTATAGGAGTTTGTAGATATAGTGAATGCAATGGTCTATGTACATATTTATTGTGATTAATCTAAAAATAGGGAACTATACAGATAAAATATTAATTCCGTTTCTAATAATCTATATTCAAGCCTGTTACATTTTTAGGCTAAATATCATTAATGAATTAAAAACTCGTTCTGTAGCGTACTAAGCTATTTGATATTACGCCAATCTGGATGGCTACGTCGTGCTTTTAGTTTCATTACTTGGAGATCTATCTTCGTTAAATTCCGCTTATTACTTATAGACTTTGAAAATATTATTAATTAACTTACAGCACATAAATCCGCTATGAAATCATTGGATAACGTCTCTGTAATTTTAAACGTAATCCGTTTTAAATATTTTAATACTTGTAAAATATTCTCATAATTAAATTTTCTGCTTTTTGTCGTAAATAATATCATCTTATTCTTCGCATCTTCAGCAACAATAGTATACTTGTCGATATATTTCCTATTGTGTCTGATCGAGATAAAAGTTCAAATGCGATTCTTCTGTTCTTAGCTGTAAGTTAAAAAAGGGAGGAAACTTACTTGCCTCTCTTATATTGTCTTTATATATATATATATATATATATATATGAAAAGAATTTTCCGATACATAAGGATTTCTTGCAGCTTGACAATATTATTTTCTCAGGTTGAAATAAAAGATATAAAATATTATACAATATTAAATTGACGGCCTACTACTATTTTGCATTAAAACAAAGTATTACTTTGACAATTTTTAAAGAATATTTAAAGAGAAAATAAAGGAAGATTCAATCTGAATAACAAGCAATATAAAAATCTATTATTGGTGCGTAAATATTTACATCGATATATATGATTGCTTTTGTAACGATGATCAAACATTTCGAGAATCGCTATAGAACCTCTCAGGGTCAAATTAAATTAAAATCTGCTTTATATAAGTATAGATCGTCGAGTCATCTTTGGAGCGCGTATATTAACTCTGCTGATGGTTTTTTAATTTAGTTTAGTTTTAATTTGGGATTCCTTGTCTTAATTGAAGCGAAATATCCATCACATTTTGCATAAACTTCATCTATTTAATTAAAACTCGATCTCTCTTGCTAGATCGTTTTCGATTCTGTTGATATTTTAAATTCAGAGGACAATCGAAATATCCATGACTCATTCATCGCGGATACCGATTCGCGTTCAATGAACTAGTTCACTGCTAAACTCGGTGAGTTTACGCAAAGTTCGCCGTAAACTTTGAAAGGTAGACCAGTCCAGGCAGCAACACCACCCTTCTTAACAACCCCGTCGTCGCTCTCGTCGTTCTAATGCTTTATTTTAAACCGAGTTGCTGCCCCATCCCTACCAGTCTCTCGCGGAGTGTTTGCTTTAAGTATTTACGCCTGATTTGAATTCGTCACGTGCAACCCACCGCGTCAAAAGCAAACTTTTCGTAGCATCCTATAGACGAGGACGGGCTGGAATCATGGGAGTACGCGCGGCATAACTTCAGCGGCATAAGTTTGGCCGTCGAACTTCACCGCAAAAAAGGAGAAATGAAACGGGTCCTATCGCGTTATGTCGCGGTGATTTGCATTCAATGCACGATCCCTTACTCAATTTGACTAAAAAGTTTGCCTCAGCTGCTAAAACAACGTGAAATTACGTCAACCGGGCGGGCGTTCGCGTAATAACTGCGGCGCGAAAAGTGAACTTTGTCCGACAATGTGGTTTCGCAGGAATCAATGTACTGTACAAGATCGGGGATCGTGCGAATTTACATTTTTCACGTTGCGTGCTCGATATTAAGCGACGTATTCATATCATATCTTACAAGGTGTGTATATATACATATGTACATATATATTATGACGTATATGTACATTGTACTGTACGTGCTTCTACTCGAGACTCCGGGCACGTAACACTTCGGTGGTAACCAATATTCACGTTACGTCAACCATTAAAATGAACATTTTTCAAATCTTTGCAATAGGAGCGTACACGCACACACCTCTTGGATGCTTGCAAGATCGATCCTCATATTTCCCTCATTTCTGATTCTTGTGAAAATGCGCTTTGAAAAATTTGCGAATTACGCACGCGAAAACGGACGAATGGCCAAAAATAAATTTCGTATTACTTGCCACCGTCGATCTAACTCGTTTTACAAAAGTTTCATATTTTGCCTCGTGAAATAATAAAACGGAACAACTCTTGCATATGAGAGAGACACGCGGGTGTTTTAATACTTTATAATGAAAATATAAAACTGTAGTTATGGAAAAAGGTAAAAGATATATTTAGATTATTTTCTACTTGTAATTGCAGGCAAATTTCATAAATATCACGTGTTTACGGTCAAGACTGCACAGAGAGTTAGCGAGTTATAATATTTTCTCATTAATTCGACGAGAGTTGCCGATTTGTTTTGATGAACGAGCATCGGTGAGAGAGGCGTGGATGCGTGTGCTACTCTTCGAAACGATATCGCGAGCGCACAAAGAGTCCAAAGGGAACGCCTGGAACGAGCTTCGAATTATCGTCTCTCGAAGCTTTACCGCGGGGGAGGGGGGTGTGGTAGCAGGGATGATGTTGGTTGACTGCAGCTATGAATAAGCGCGAGTCGTTTAACAGCGTGACGTTTTTTCGGCTCGCGGCAAAACAGTTTCATTCATATGCATGATGGGATACGCGGTTCGGTGTGAAAGAGAGCGAGACGGTAGAGCGCGCGAGAGAGAAAGCGAATGAGGAAAAGAGAAAAAAGAGAGGAGAGAGAAAGAGGAGAACCTTTGCGGAATCTCGGCTAACGAGTCACGATTATTCCTTCTACTTCGCTTAACGAGCAGATGCAGATGCGAGAGAACCTTCGCATACTCCCCGTTACCGAGTTCAGCATTGATCATTCATTGTTTTTACATTTACGTTATAGCGAAGAGTTATTTTTGGTGTATCTAGGGGTGTGTATATATATATATATATAGCGGAGTGAAAATACATTGATTTTAATAAAAAACAAACACCATTAATAAAACATAGATAGTTACGAGACGCTCTCGTTTCGAAAGTGCACGTAGGGCGTGAGAAGGTATTCTTATGCATCACGTGTAGATGACGAGACGAACTGAATCGAGGAAAGGTAGTAGCTTGACTAGGTGATCCGGGAATCGAGTTCGAAATGGATAGAGGAAATGCGCTCTTGATGGAACAAATAAAATTGTCCTCCCTTGGGATTACCGTGCATGCATTCGCATCTGTGTTGTCAGGATCCGCGTGCTCTTCTCGAAGATTCTCTCCTCTCCGCACTTTCCCGGTCTTTCTCTTTCCCACATTCGTTCCGTTTTCCCTAGGTTGACTTTGGTACAAGCGAATCATCGACCTTGGTCGCGACCCAAAAAGGTAAAAGCGCCAATAGTTATTCCTACTTTCGACAATAAGCCGCGAACGCTGTTTTTCATTCAGACGTTTCATTTAAGGACAAGAACAACGACGGGAGAGAACGGCGAGTGCTCAGCAAATGGCCTCGTTCGATTTTATTTGATGTTGGAACGAAGAGATCTTTTCACTGCCAACAGCCAGTGTGTAGGACAATCGATTCCATTAGAAGGTGCATCCAATACTGTAAAATCTGTAAAACGTAGGTACTAATGTCCTCGCGAGCAGATGCACGCGCGACCGATCGTTAACTACGTTAGAAAATGCGTTTCGTCGTAATGGATATCGATTTTCTATAGAGCGACGTCTAGAGGCGTATGGGTACGATGATCGGTTTTTTATAGAAAAGATAAAGGACCAATCAAAAAATTGTGTAGAATTTTACTTCTAAATATTTCTCAAGTAGTCTGTGACTATCGGAAGTTTGCGCATTAATTTCGGAAGTTTTCTTGCGCACTATAACTCCAAAATAAAGCACAAGTCATCATAACATTAAAATGACATCAATTTAGTTGCAAATTTGTTACTAGAAGTCACTTTTCAGTGACCTATCACGACTAATTTTGATGTTATTTTGATTTTTATTCTGTCTGAGCTAATATTGACTTTGCATAAAACCTGCATAAAGACCTGCAATAAAAAAAATATAAATGTGTCGATAGTTTCCGTAAAAATTCGCTCATTAGTATACATTGAACATTGGAATACTAATTAGAAAATAATCTCCCATGATATTATTATATTAAAACAAAGAACATAAAATTGAATTTTGAAAAAAATAGATCTAAAGGACAACTGCCTGAAATAAAAGACTGTTCTTTACATTAAAAGACGTATACTTTAAAAAATCGCGACATAACCATGTGATGTTTATATTGTATAATTCTTACTGCATTGGTGTTGAATTAACACCAACATAGTGTGGATTTAACACCATAAATTTTAAATCTACACTGCATGGATGTTAAATCCACACGGACATTTTTTTAGAATGTATGGCCATCGTATAGGGTGTCATCTCTTGAATCGCAAATTCACGAAAACTTATGTGTGTGATTTTTTGTTAAAGATACGGAAGCGCAATGCCAACGTTTATCTATTGGCACGTCAAAAATTTCGATTTGGAAAAATCCGCCTTGGAAATATTTTATTGTGCGATTCCGCGCTATCCCGGATTTTTTTCCGCGTGTCATCACGCGTTTCTCGTATTTCGCGAATTTACACTGTAGCCCAAAAATCCACGATATGTACATAGTGAGTATCGCAGCTTTTTTCCGCGACGTGGCGGATATCCTGGGTTTTGCAGTTTGTAATACGATTTGTAATACGTATAGCAGATAGGAGTACAGCCCTATGATAAATCTCTAATAAAATATTTCGAAGGTATCGTATATACTTTCTCAGATTAAGGGTATTGGCTTTGTTTCGCGCCAGAAATGAGGTGATTAAAGTCTGCGGTAGGTCGAGATTTATTTTACATAGCGAGTACACTGATCGCTCAGGTGAACTTCTACGAAACGCTCTTATTGGTACGATGGAGTGAGAGTTTCTCTCGTGGACTTCTCCACACAAACATACTACCGCTCTTCACTAACCGACGAAGTAAAGTGGGTGCAATTCGAAAAGTTTGAAACGATTCGTTGAAGAGTCTTGCCGTAACGTTTTCAGATTAGCATACTATTCGTTACTTGGCTATCCTACGAGTGATCGACGAATGTTTTGAACGAATATTTTTCTTTTTTCCGAATAGAAACTCTGGACGAGAAACATAATAATTAATCTCTCATCCAATTATTTTTATCTAGTTTGTTGCGTTATTAGTATACATTAGAAAAAAAAAGAACGTCAAGTATTTGCAGAGTAATTTTTATCTTTTCCGTATTCAAATAGTTATGTCAATTACTATTTTTTTGTACTGTTTGTACAATTTTGTGCAGACAGTTTTCATTTTCACTGTTATTACGCTTGACGTGTAATAAAATACAGTCTAGAAGATTAAATTAATAATAAAAATAAAATTACAATAGTGAGTCCATAAATCTGGGCGAACAAAAACATATTGTGTAGTTGTATTAAGCCAATTATTTTACAGCCGTTATGTACATAACGGGGTACGTCCTGCGTAGGGATTCTATGCGTAATATCAGCTTTTATTGCGGATTTAATCGATGAAAATAGAACGAGATTATTTACGTGATTGTATTTAGCTTGTTCTATGACGTTATGGCTGACCGGTTGATTTTACGAGATAAATGACTAGTCGCGCGTCGAGCCTTGAATAAAGGCAACGATTTAACGCGCGAGCACGGTGCGCACCACGATATAAATGTGCTCCACCGACTGGAAACTACTCCGGTTTCGAAGATAATGAAGCGTGCGTTGAAAAATGCCAGCTTTTCTAAGCCAAAGCGCACAGCTTACTTCGACAAATCTTTTGCACAAATTGTCCGCGTTGAGCTTTAATACATTTTTATCACTTCCCCCTTGAAACGTCACCAACTTTCGAGATTTTTATTTTCCTGACACCATTTCTCTGACTCAAATACATGTTAATTACGCATAACACAATATTTCAACAGAAATAATTAATAAAAGTACAAAATTATATGGAAAGGACGGGTTTTGCGAAATATCTAAAAATTTATGTATAATTGTGTATATATATATATATATATATATATATATATACATATACAATGTGTGTGTGTGTGTGTATAGATTTAAAAATAATTTTGACTAATTATAAAAATAATTATGCAGAATGCTCAAAACTTTTTGCAACATATTGTTTATAAAGCTTATGATTCTTATATAATTATTTTGACAATGCAAAATTATTTTCAGATTTGTATCTAGCTAAATTTTTAGATATTTTAGCAAATCGTGTTCTTTTCAAGTAATTTATATAATTTAAGAAATATGATTAGTGTCTCGACAACGAATAAATTGTGAAAAAAAATTCGATTATGTATTATGTTAATTTTAAACAAATTTATTAAGTTGAAACAACTTTTGACCTTAATCTTCATCTGTAACTGACTTCTTAATGTATATTTAAATGTAATATAGTTACACAGTAGTTGTAGATGAAGAAAGAGAGAGAGAGAGAGAGAGAGAGATTCATCAGACATAATATCTTCAAAATATTTAATATTTTGGAAACTATCACGACTTTTGCCGCTATTTAAGATAGTCTTTACGACGTTGTAGAATTCTTCTTTTAATGTTTAAGGAGAATAATTTCATTCTTGCAAATAGCAAACTCTCGCTTTAATCGAGTTCCGGACTAAGATCCGTGAGATCGACGAAGCAACGCTATGAATTACGTATCTCGCGACACAGTTAATTAAGCGGTATTTAATTTGTAACAAGTCCGTGAGGAAAACACTCCCACGTATACTATGATAGTATCAACACACATATAGTATATTTGTAATTAAATGGATTTTTCAGAATATTTCAGGTATTTTTAAAAGTTCGCTGAATATCGAAAATAAATGATAAATAATAATTTATTTTTATATTGGGAGTAGAAAGAAAACAAACGTTAAAACAGATAAATTACAAAAAATGTATCACCAAATTATGCATCTGCTTTGTAACCTATCGCATTAATTTTTTTTATAAGATAAAATACTCTAACTAATTAAAATTGAATACAATATTAACTCACTTATATTTAATATGCGATAAACAATTGTCATAGATTGCGATTCTCTTACATAGGAGCATTAATGAATCGGGCGACGCCCAACTCCCTCTCTCTGTCATTACGTCTGAAAGCGAGCGCGGGCTGAGGGGATAACTCGAGTAAACTCGAACATTAGACGGCGTTCTTACTTAGCTAAGAATTGGGAGTAAACTGCTCTTTCATAAATTAATTTCCATTCGTTGCCGACTAACGAAAACTTACGGCCAACTACGAGCGAAGCCGCGTCTAAAACCGCAGCTGCCGCGATGCGCGTCTTAATCGCCTTATTCAGCATTATTATTGAAATGATATTCGGCTCACGGCTTGTTCGTTTTTTTTTTTTTTCTGTAAATATTTAAAAGTTCGTTAATAGTCGAAGAAGTTGTCAACGGAGCTACGAAAAAATGGAAAAATGTAAGCGAACTGTTGCATAAATTTCCCGAACGAAACTTTCACGAAGAATTTAATAATTGCCAAGATAAATCAAGTAGATACGCATTAAAAAGTCGCAGACTTTCTTAGATTTATAATGGAGGGATTAGTCGTTTAATGTCGTGCCTTTATAAAGGGACTTCCGCCATTATTTTCGTTTAGTAAAAGAGAAACCGGTTGAAATAGAACGTGTTGTCTTTCTCTTACCGGAGACTCGCCACAACGGCGAATCATCGGAGTGAACAACAGTGCGAATTGGACCATGAAAATTTCGGCTGAAATCCAGAGGACAGAAGATCAGGAGAGAGAGGAATATTCACCGAAAATTTCAATCCGAGTCAAATGCGCAGCTGCATTTATACGTTTCGTTGTGAGAGTCAAAGCGCGCGAGTGTCCGTGTGGTTGTCGATACCGAAAGGAACTTTGTAGTCTCGGCATAGTTGAAATACTTGCGTGTACCCGGCGTATATGTGAAAAGCAGAGGTAAAGAGAGGAAAAGAGAGATAAAGATCTAGATTTCGTATAATATATCTCGAATACGTAGCGGAGTATTTCATTGATGACAGCATATCAATATTGAATTGATAAGTAATGTCGCTTGATACGTTTGAAGGTTTCAAATAGGTATAGTGAAGCTCCTACAAAATTTTGAAACTTCTCTTAATCTTTATATCCCCCTTCTAATAGTATTTTCCATCATTTTCGTCCGCAAATTACATTAAATGCATTATTTATAATTACTTTATTTATCTCTATTATTAAATTATTACGGATCTAGAAATACTAAAGGATCATTTAATCTTCGGGAAATGAGTAATTCAAGAAGTTCTAGAATACATTATGTTTAATACATACTTTACAGTTTATATTAAATAATTATTACTAACGACGAAAATGTACTTTATATTCTCTTTGTATCAGCAAATTGTCGCCGTAAAAATAAATTGTCAATAGAAAAAGTCGCCAGCGGTGTATCGTTGCGGTTGATACCGTCTACTGTCGTCACTTAGAAGGAATTAATTGTATCGGGTAGAAACCACCGGGTGCACGCGGGTCAAATGTCGAAGGTAGCTTCGCGGTGTATCGATGCCAAAGCTTCTGTCGAAGTTAGTCCGAAAGCCGCGGAGGATTCAGACAGACTTCAGGGAGACGAAACGGACGATAGTGGTCGCACGTTACCCTGGCATAGAAGTGAATAATGCAACGCATCACGTCAGCGAAACCGGTGCTGCACCACGTCGTCGTTGCAAATCTCATCCGCCGAGGGCGATCTTACCGGATCTGTTCGTCCCGTTTCGATGCTCTGACGTCTACCCGGTTCTCCACACTATCGGCGACAGTATCTTCCCATTTTGCGATCGTTCGTGTTTATCGATATTTCATTATACCGTTCTCAGAAAGTATAATATATATTCGCGAACCGTCAGGCAACGTTACGATTCGATTTCAATATACGCGTTGTGAATGCACCGTGAATTCAAGAAGCGATATTGCGGGAATGAGAATAAGAAGGCATTTTGATACCGTCCTGATAAAGTTTATATTTTTCGAAGAGAGGAGGTAACGGTTCTTCGTTTTTTTCTTCTTATTAAAATGAAGAAAGCAGAAATTTCTGCGGTATTAGAATTTAGCAGGCAATGTATAATACGTATATAGTGCTCTCGGGTAGCTTAGCCTTTAAAGAGGTTGGAGAAGCACGAAGAGGCTCTTAAGCTCAATATAGGGTGAGAAAGTAAGACGTTGAACCCTTACACGTAAGTGTCAGGGTGGCCGATAATTGTCCGGTCCAGAAGCCATGGTCACGTAGATGAGGTGACAACGCATCACGACACGTCGTCACCTCATTAACCGTAAGGATATCTCCCTCGTGGGAACTGAGTGATATCGATTTAATTCGGTGATATTAACCTTAAAACACATACGTTCCGAAAAATTCTGAAAGCACATTCAGAAAATCTACTCCAACTTTAATAAGCTGTAACTTCGGTGTACATTAATATTTTTAAACTCTCTTTTTTTTTATTTTTTAAGCTTTGGGATTTAAGAATGTAACCTGCATAAATTATAATACTAAAAAGTTTTATGGTAAGAGTTATAAAATAAAACTCTCTCTTTTCTTTTCTTCGTGTAGCGTGCGAAATTTTGATTGGATCTGAGAAATCCACGTGTGTGTTCTGGGGTTAATCAACGCCTATTTTTTTTACATTCGTTATAAAAATCATATGATTAATTACCACAACGATGAGTGCTCTTAGCATTTTTCGTACTCGTACGTTATTAACGTCATTTTATGTACATATATTGTATAAAATTTTAATGGAATTATATATTTAAAGGAATTATATAGTAAAATTGGTTAAAGTTATTATACAATTATTAATACAATATTAAACACGAAATCTAAAATCCATTATCAATATTAATATATATCGGTAGTTTTTAATACCAATAACACAGTATATATTCTCATCAGCCGACCCCCGTTAACTGTTGCGTAAATTTAAATCACAACATGCGATTATCAACTATAAAATCGTCAGCATTGTCACACGTTGCGGGATAACATAAAATTAATCAAGACCGTCCCGGTAATCTCCACGTTCGCGGGAGATCACAGCGGAAAAAAAGAAAACTCGGCCCTGCCCATGTTAGGACGGCTGTAAATAATCGTTGGTGTCAGAGTATACTATAGTTTATAGTTAATTTAACCACATTTCTCTCTTAGCGTGTACGTACATGCGCTTAGGCTAATGAGTTCGTAACGAGAAAAGCGACGCGTCGCGTTGGTTTCTCCACAGCTCCTCGCTCGGCTTCTTTATTTTGTGCTCCGTGTTTCTCGCGCGGATCAGTAACCACTGATCGTGGAATCACGGTGTTAACTGCACGCAAAAACACATTCTGCCAACGTCTGAACTTCGTCGGTCGATTCGGGAACTTTGCGAGACAACTCTAACGATGCCTGAGCTCATTGTGGACGGAAAACATGAACCGACGCACACATCCCATTGTCGATTCGGAACATTAAAAGGAAAATCTCCTTTTGTATGCATTCTAGACAAAGGAATGCTCATATTGCACGCTGCATTGTTTTATCGTTATGATATTCATACAGACTCAAGATAAAAATTACGAAGTCTGCTTGTTTTATTTTTTATTTTTATCGAATGTTTTTAAATACACAAGAAACTTTCTCAAATTATTTACTGAACGATATGTGCTAATTACAATGTGTGCATCACGGATTTAGAGAAATCCCCATAAATAATACGCTACCAACATATTTCTGTAGCAAAAGTTACGCGTTCCGGGAATACAAGGTACCCCACGACCGTCGTATGATACTTTAATAGCATATTCCGAAGATTAATTAGATCCGAAATTCTAATATGAAAATGTTGGAAATCGTAATATCTTTTGATTTATAAGCGATCAATATCGTCCCAATGGTCTCACTTTGCGAGGAATAAAATTGTATGTGTAGTAATGATCTATAATAATTGTAATGATTTTAATAGAAGAAAATATGAGAATCGATTGTCACGTTTTCCGCGGCGATTTATTAAAATAAATCATACAATTTTTTTTACTCAAATTACTTTCCTTCGAGAACATAAAAAATTCAAAATTAATTCATCAACATCAAAAACAAATATGCATTATACGAATAGTTGTTGAGTAAACAGTAAATTTTATTATCCGAATTAGCGTTAATATTTAACTTGAGATTTATGAAAACTGATGCAATACTTACACCTCAGTATATACGATAATTTTCTGATCTTTTACTACACATAATTCGTGGTATCTTGGTTAATTATTATCACTTGAAGGCCCGTTTTCATAATATATGGTTACTTAAAGATTATATATGATAATCATTCGTTTCAAATATTTAAAAAATTCATATATCATGGAAATTCATAAGTTCGTTATAAGTATCAAATTTATTCAAAATATATATTCTAAATCCTGGAGTAAATTTAATACTTTAATCAAAATTATTAAATTAAAACAAACTCCATTTGCTTATTATATAAAGTCGCTTTTCCGGCGCGATGATAAAAAATTAATTTTATAATATAACTCTTTAACAGAAAATAAATTCTTATTTCGAGTAATAATGAGTTTTTCTAAAATTTGTAATAAGTACATTTTAAGATTTTATTATAAAAAATATACTTGTTAAAAACTATTATTTAAAAGACTAAATTGAATAGTCACTGCATTTTTCTAGCAACAGAATGATATTTTAATGTGTAGTTTTTCAAAGAAAAGAAGTGCAAGAGATACGAATAACCCAATCGTATGTACTTTCATGCAGGGCATATAGGAAAACGTAAAATATAGGAACGGAATAGATATTCGACGTGAATATTTTGAAAGATACATCGTTGATTTTGCGATAACAATCGGCGCAGCTTCGGCTTAGGTATGACGTCGTGCGTAACGCCGTGCGTAGGAAAGATCATCGTGTTGTTATTATATTACGCATCGGGCGCTCAAGCCGGTAGACAACGGGTCCATGCCGCTCCGTGCGTCGTCACATTATTCTACGAAAGCTATCGATCCTTACCTCTATTAGCATTGTTCTCTGCTCTGTTACGATTAGTATTATCAGATTAGCATTATCCGCGCTATCATTAACTCATGATAGTGAATTTGCCTGATGTGTCCTTTTTGCGGTGTCACTCGAACGAGTTAACAACGGCACGAAACGAGATGCTATTTTACCACTGTATTACCGCTCGACACGCGATCGCGACACATAACACGAATCGTCAAATGTAGCTATTCCTTAAGATTATTGAAATTATCAGATCACGCTGTTGACTTCTACGATTTTCGAGCGTATTCTACGACTAGCGAGCATACCAAAGTGATGGCTTCATCTCTCTCGAAGTAAATATTTGTGCACATTTACATGGAATGTGTCGCGCGCATAAAATATATTAAATTCTCCGCCAGCGCAACTTGGGCCTTTAAAGCACAGTCGATTTTTTAATTCTGATAAATTTAATTCTGTAAATATAAATAAAGTACTATCCAACTTCTATGATAGTAAAAACTCATTGTTAAAGCTTTCACAAGTATGTAAATTTTTTTTAGATTTTTATGTAGTTCGAAACAATAGGTGCACAAATCTGAGTTCGAAAGCTCAAAAAAGCGGATAAAGCGAAAATTCAAAATCATGTGGTCGATAGAGGGTCAACTGTTGATACATACGATTGGATCACTCGTGTCTTCTCTTTGAAATATTAGGTGCAAGAAATTAGTTTTATAACATTATATAATTTTATATCAACTTATATACAATTTTTTTTTAATTTGAAGTACAATCTTACAAATACTTTCCATAATAAATGTTAAAGTATTATATATAAGAATTATTTAATAATTTTTTATACTCGTAAAAGTGATGCAAATTAACTCGGGACACAAGCGATTCATCATGTATAGTGAAAAACCGGTAAATCATCATGTTCAGGATTAAAAATCGCATGCAAATTGAATATCGGAAGTGTTAATCTAATAATTTATTAACTATATTTTCGCGAGTGTTGTGCAATATGCGACAAGAATCTGATTGCTTGGACATTCTGAGAGGAAGAAGAGGCCAAGGAGGCATCGGGCGATGACGGAGCAACCACAAAGTAAATATTTTATTATTTATTGCTTGGTTTATTCCTATAAAAAAATACATTTTTATCTCATAAGCTTTGTAAAAGCTTATAAAGATTGTTTCTGGACAATTGTTACTTTTTTCGAAAATAATGATCTTCTATGCACGTGATTATTATTTTTGAAATATTAAATATTAATCGTTTTAAGCATTGCTACAATTTTTGCATATGTTTGTACGATACAATATTTTACAGACCAACATAGCCATAACGCAGTCTACAGCTCCGCTGCTGCGTATCGTATTGGCGAATGTAACACCAGTATCTCTTATTTTTAATTAAGGTAATGGATCTATGAAAATTATATCGGATATATATATAGATGTACATCAAGTTGAGAACTCAGTGCCAGATATAATGTATCCTCTCTTATCATTCATTGCCTCAAAATCGATAGGCTAAAACAGATTAAAGTCCAGCATTTAATTCTGAACTGGACTACTCGTACAATAATTGTATATAGTTCATTCATAATTATACGTACATGTTAATTCATTCATAAAGCTCAGAAAAGAACTTATTATATCAATCCTTCATTTATTGACACTTCAATATCTAATCAAACAATAAAATATTGATTTATTGGAAAATTTAAAATAATATCACAGCGGTCTAAGCTGGATCACAAACTGTTCTAAATAACAGGTTTCTAAATAATTGTGTGTGAATTTATATACTACGAATATAATTCTTCGATTGCGCGCCGAAATTTTTTCAGATTTGAAACGCAACACTAATAAACTACCGTAGTAAATAATATCACGAGTTTAAATTATCTAACCATTTAACAATTATTAATGCTCTTTACGCATCTTATATCAATCTTACTAATGTTGAATAATCTATGAAAAATTGTAAATAATTAATTTTTTAATTATGCGAAAAATATTACCTTGGTCGGGAGTCGAACCCGGATCTCTGGCATTCTGTGTGAGTGTCCTAAACCTTTAGATTACCGAAATAATATTTTTCGCAGTGGAAAATTAATTATTTACAAGTTTTAACAGGTTATTCAACGTTAGTAATATCGATATAAGATGCATAAACAACATCAATAATTGTTAAATTGTTAGACAATTTAAACTCGTGATATTACTATACGGTAGTTTATTAGTGTTACGTTTTAAGTCTGAAAAAATTTCGGCGCGCAATCGAAGAATTACATTTGTAGTATATAAATTCACACATAATTATTTAGAAGCACTTGTGATCCAACTTACACACATAATTATTTAGAAGCATTTGTGATCCAACTTACATAGACCGCTGTGTCTCATTCGGTTTGAAATTTAGCGGTCCAATAAGAATTGATATTGTTAAAATAATATATTTCGCAGATGTAAATAATAAAAGTTAAATATATTAAAAAATGCAATTGAGAACATATCACGATGATACATTTATTATATTATTTTAATAATACTTTCTGATGTAAAATTGGAATTATAATGCAAAAGTTATAATGTATAGTTTATGATTTTTAATACAAAGAATAAATAGGCTAATGAGAGTAAACTCGCTGTTATTAATGCGAAATCACAAAAAACAATATATATTCGTTAACAATCAAAAAATGTCATATATAAAAAATACTATACGTTTCGGCCTAACATCCGGGCCATCTTCAGTAGTAAATTCACAAAAAAGACATGGATCTGTAGAAAAGTGGTCACTCTCAACGTCAAACAATCAAATCCACATGGTTGGTAGGTCATGTGCAAACGACTAGACGTTAATCGACAAATCCATGATTAACAAGATAAAGTTGTATTAAAAAAATAAAAGACCACCATCAGACAAACAACAAATTAATATAAAACAAGTCAAGAGATAAAAATCCGAAGATAACATTTTGATGGTCACGATTTAAATGATTCTTTAATACAACTTTATCTTGTTAATCATGGATTTGTCGATTAACGTCTAGTCGTTTGCACATGACCTACCAACCATGTGGATTTGATTGTTTGACGTTGAGAGTGACCACTTTTCTACAGATCCATGTCTTTTTTGTGAATTTACTACTGAAGATGGCCCGGATGTTAGGCCGAAACGTATAGTATTTTTTATATATGACATTTTTTGATTGTTAACGAATATATATTGTTTTTTGTGATTTCGCATTAATAACAGCGAGTTTACTCTCATTAGCCTATTTATTCTTTGTATTTGAAATTTTCGAGAGTCGATTTTTATATTTAATTTTTTTTATGATTTTTATTTAAATAATTAATAAAAAGTAAAAAAATCTAAAGATTAAACTAAAATTATATTTAAGTATATAACAATGTGATATACTTTGTAAAATGTGTAAAACCTTTTTTTGTGTTTCAATTTGTGGTGTTCTCCAATCTCATGAATAATAATAAATAAAATATGTTTATAAGTATTATATACATTCAATAACATAAATTAATTAATATCTACACCAAATACAAATTACAAACATTTATTAGTTATTATAGGATGTATTACTTTATTTTCACTTTATCTTTATGAATATATCTTTTTCGCAGAATATGAAGTGTTTGACTTCCTTTTATTAAAAATAAATATTATGTAAATTGACATATGAAAATATAATATTCAGATATTTTTATATACATGTCATAAATATAGATATATAATATATAAAAAAAAATAATAGAAAGTATATATAATTTACAGTAACATATAATAAACGTAAATTATTACGTATGTATATCAGTTTGTTTAATAAAAGAAAAGGTATACCATTATCAATTAATCAATTTAATTTTATAATGTATTTATTTTATTTTAATCTTTTATAGTCTGTCCGTCGATTTATTGTGAGATTTGATAAATATTTCTTCGCGAGATAGAATCTTTAGCACAAATGATATAGATTACTACATACATGTGAAAAAGAGTAGTGATTAATTTAAACGAAAACTCTATAAATTCTACAATATATACATACGTAATATCATTTGCAAATTTCGAATTATAATTTGCAATCTATTAAAATTTTGACATTTTTCGTATTTGGAAACTATTAGACTCTAATTAATCTTTCAAGAATATGCTATTGAAGTACACTATTAAAAATATATACATTAAATTTCATTTAAAGTAACGGAAGCAAATTTCAAGCAGGTACATTAAAATCGTTCAATGTTGTCAATTTAATAAGCATAAATGAGCATAAAATTAGTATAAGTAACTTAGATTTAACGATTTTAATGTATCTGCTTGAAGTTTGCTTCCGTTACATTTACATGAAATTTCATGTCTTTTTTAACAATGATTATTGTAGGAGACTTATGTACATATTATAAATTTTATTGAGATCGCACTGATCTGATCCGCTGATCGTAACATTATATACGCACGTCAGAGATACAGAGTTGCTTCATTATAGGACATAATGTTCTCTCCAGTAGAAACTATCTGTACAAAATGAAGCTTTCGCGTAAATCAAAATTGTGCAAAATAAAGGCTGTCTGTATTTACGATAGGAAAATTGCTCTTCGTGTTTTAGACGAATATGATTTACAAGATCGTTTTTAGAAACGCATTAATCCCGGAAGTCGGAAACTACCTGCGCACAACACTACCGTTGCCTGTAAGCATGATAACTCCGGGAGTGAGTTTAAGAAATGAAAATCCAGCAACGCGCGCGCGCGCTCGACGAAATGGAAACTGGGGAAGAAACATCGAGTGCTCGTGAAGAGCATATAATTTCTTAGAAAGCCGAAAGCTGGGACTTGGTTCGCGAAAAACTTTTCCAGAGGGTTATAAGCATTACGAATCTTTTCCATTATCAAATTAGTTTTCGATGAAAAACCATGATTGTGCTCTCTCTCTTGTGGTATTATGAATGCATTTTAGATTTAAAATTTCATCTCCTCTGTGCACGATTATACGGTACGTAGTCGTAATAAATATTCGCTTAAAATAGGACAGGGTTCTTTTTGAAATATAGAATGCAAGTGAACCTCCGCTTTATGACGATTGATAGAGAAAGGTTTCTCTTTTACTTACAATTTAAAACATCATACTAATCTCAGTACTATAATTATATAGATTATACAATCGTCCAAAAATTGTCGCTTTGAGTTCAAATGACTCGTTGCTGTACAATTCGAGGGTTATATTAATTATTATCTACATCTATATACATGAAAAGAGTAGTTATGCTGAAGTATCTAAAGAGTTAGCTGGATAAAAGTCTGAAAATAAATTTTGTTAGATTATGAAAATAATTATATGGGACATTCAAACTTTTTGTTAGAACGTCAAAATTTTTTGCAACATTGCCCACCATGCTTGAGTTTTCTACATAATTATTTTAACGATCCAACAAAATTATTTTCAAATCTGTATCTAACTAAATTTTTAGCTTACTTCAGCAAAATCTTTCCATGTATGCATATCATGCAAGTAGTAGTAATTTTTATTACAAAATTGTTTCGTTTCTGTTTCGCTGCGATTGTCAACGCGCATTACATAATAGTTTTAGGTCCGCGAAAGTCTCATTTTGTCACATAAATACCCAAGTAAAACGCTACGTTTACATCAACGAATATGTTATTTTCTGGCCAACATTGGCGCATGTCGTCGCGATGAATAACTCGCAGAAAGTACATGGCATTCGCGCGCACTCGAGTTTCAGAAAAAGTACGAAAGCTCTCGCCAGCTGTGTGTAATAAAAGTACCGCGTGCGCTCGTTCTCTTAAAGGTATGACTTTACTACTGATTCACTAAACGTATTTCAGGATACTATCGAGTAAGTATAACAATACGCGATTGGGGCGAAATTTTCGCGATACAAGTTGGGTACAATGCGGGGGTGCAACACGGCGAAAGAAAGTTTTTGGTTTCATCGCACTAACGACATCGTTAAACATAGCATTATACCGGCTGTCCGTCAGCGATATCTTATCATGATAATACAGCGGACGACATAATCAGGATAATGTTCGCTGCTAGAAGGAGGAAGGTCGGCTTTCTGGTCGAGGAATAAGAGGACTAAGCAGGCGGAAAGAGGGTTAATTTTACACGTGGAAGACAAAAGTTCCTGCGAACTTTTAAAGCATTCAATATAAAGAGACCGGACCGCGAGCGTGAAAGAGAGGGAGGGAAAAGCGAATTGCCCCGGAGGTAAAACCGAACTTGTGCAAGAAAAATTGTATCAAGGGTCTTTGCAACCCGAGGGAAATTTCCATATAATAATTAGATACTTAAATTACTCTAATAAAGGAGGATGATTAAGTCGGATATCTGGCCACCTACCTCTTGACTCTTTTTTCGTATTGCTACGAGCGAAACCGCGAATGTATGTCGAGAGATTTCTTTCCTCTGTGAAATATTTTTTCATGATTACTATTTTATTTTGTCGTTTTCTCAGCGTAAAATAACTTCTTGAAGAGGCAAGGAGAGTAAAGATCCAAAAAGAAGAGCACGAATATATACGCGGAAGCGTATCTTCTTGCACGCTATTACAGTCGACGTGAATAATCATGAATTATTGTTATTACAGGCTTTTTATATCCATCTTAGTAATTAATTTAATATAGGGACATTTCGATAATTGCGCCGGTATTATTTACGCTGTGATTATTTGTTTTAATGAAGTAACATTATTTTATAATATATTTTCCTGCTGTGACGATACGTTCGTTCAATCAGGGTATTCATTATTATGAAAACGTTGATAAAATGCAAAATCGCTTCATTACTCGCGCGCATGTCGCGCTATTAATTTGAACGTTTACAACTCGTCTGAACTTTTTCTTTGCCGAGGATTTTCACGTGCTGAGCTTGTACTAATTGGCCGGTGCGCTCGGCGCAACAGCGCGGATTATGCTAGTTAGGAATTCAGCCTGCTACCAAAGTTAAACTGTACCGATGGCAGAGGACGCGTTAAGATTCCACACGCTTTTCTCGCTTTGCTGGAGAAAATGCTGAAAGAAAAGAGAGAGAGAGAGAGAGAGAGAGAGAGAGAGAGAGAGAGAGAGAGAGAAAGAAAGAGAAATAAAAGACCAAAGATAGGGGAAAGTAAAATGAGTAAAAAAAAAGGTAGTTGATTAGAGTCGCGTTGTAAGTCTGAAGGATTTTCGGCACGCGTTTGAGGGAACTACATACGTGGTAGATAAATTCACGCTATAATATATCTTATATATGATCGCACTAATAACAGCGAATATATTCTCATTAGCCCTATTATTCTTGTTATTAAAAAAAAAAAAGAAAAAGATCGATCGAGAGATGGCGGGAGATGCTGAATAATAAATACAATCATTCTCAAGTTACATAATAGTGTAACAAAACTAGACCACCTACATACGTTTAATTCTCATTTCTCCATGCATGTACGAAAAAATATGTCTCTCTGTCTCTTTCTAAATAAATTTGTTAGTAGATACCTAGAATCAAATTGACAAAAACGACTCATCTGCTGCGTCGTGAGAAAATGTCATCCTCGTCCTTTTGTACGGGCGAGATAGCGGATGATTCGGTTCGGTAAACTAGTAAGCGCCTCTGCACTCGAGGATTGCTCCAAGTTATTACGACGTCATTTCCAGTTAGGCAACTATAGCTGCTCTTGGTATATAGAGACCGCAATATGTCAAGCGATTGTAATCATCTTTCGCTAATAAGAGGAGCTACTAATCGAGTTATGTCGTAAATACCGTGTCTAATATGCGCCTATCCAATCGTATTGCAAAATCGGCGAAATTTCTGCTCGTATGTAACGAGTGGAAGAGATTACGACGGAGATGAAAATTTACATGTCTTTCCCAGGTAAATTTTGCAGAAAGAAAAGAGCTCAGCCGCACACACATATAGTTACGGTCGATCGAAAATTTGAACCGCGTCAAGCTCGCGTTCGGATCATTTCGGGAATGAAAGTCATTTCCCGATAAGACCGGGGCGCTCCGTTTAAACTCCCGTGCAATTTCTGCGAGCATTGATCCGAAGTTTAAGCGGAGTTCCTTGCGAACAGAGAAACCGGGGGAACTTCACGTTACTAGCTTTAGCCTACTTTATCTTAAGCGCAAGGCTAGCGGACGTGAGAACACAGAGGGAGACGTTCGACATCACGACGCGACGGGAGGATAGTTGTTGTAGGTGAGCTTTCTCTTTATCTTTCTCTCTGTTTCCTCTCTCTTCCTTCGCGTTTAGTCACCCTGAAACGATCGCGTGTGAATATCTGGACGCTGCTGTACTCCACGCTTGACTCTCTGGCAGTTTTCCAGTAGTACCGACCTGTCGACCACCACTACGCAGCAAACCAACCCCATCGAAAATTTTAGCCAACTCCCAGCCTCTTTCAGATCGCGGTCGACTACCATTTGCTCGTAATATTTACTGATACGGACATAATCCGTTATGACATAGATAAATCGTATTTTTAGCCAATTGCTAATAATGTAGGCGGTCATTTTCCATAAAGTCTCGACAGTATTTTTTATAAACCGTACACTTTTCTGCACGTTTTTCCGTTTGTACATTATTTAAATAAATATATTTTCTAGAAATAATTTTCTAGAAATTCGGAATTTAGTCTCTACTGAATAGTAAAAAAAGTATAAAGAAATAATTAACTATATCTATTAACAGGAATAAATCGAATTTTTTGACATTTACGTTAATAAAATAGCCATTTTCGAAATGATTATAACGAAATTAGGATTTTTTTAATTATACGTTTTTTGTATAAAATTGATCCTCTTATGTAGAATAAATGTAGATTATTTTAGTAACCGCGTTAATCAGTTTAACAAATTCACTAAAAATCTTTATGAAATCCCGCTAGGAAAAGTCTCTTTAAATGCTGTCAATGAGAAGAAATCTAAGTGAGGAACCGTGTAAGCGAAACTGTTTCTTTATTTAAATTTCTTCCAGCGGTTCTCGAAGATAATGTGTTGAATTAATCATAAGGATTCCGTTCTTGCATTTAATTCTGACGTCCTTTCGAAGGAACGGAGTAACGATTAAAGTTTCGCGCAAGTGGTCCTGGGAAGGGCTTTGGTGCGGCCAACCGTCCGAGCCACTTCCCAGCCTAATTTTCTCTGACAGTTATGTATAAGTACATTTTCGTTATAATAAGATTCTCAGTCTTGCGTTTATCGATTGCGCCTCGCTCCCTTCTCCTGGTATCGATAATCTTATTGAGCGTTCGATTATATAATTATGACGCAAATTAGCCCTTAAGCGAAGTGAAGCAATCGTTACAAGTGCCATTTATACGAAGATACACGGAATATTCCACAATGCTCTTTCTATGTATTAACTATTCTATTGTTACGTATAACGTTGGTACTTTTTTTTATTAATCTTTGTCAGATTTTTTAATCTTTAAATAGGTGTGTAAAAGCCACGGCACCTCGAGTATAGTTTTTTGTTTTCTGTAAAAAAGAAAAATTAAAAGTATTGCCTAGAAGTCTTAAAATTTATTATTTTTACATTCCTTTATCTTATTAAGGTATAATTAATGTATTTAACTATATATATAATATAATATACTAGTAAAAAATGTAGCTATATAATATTAAAATTTTTTATTTGTTCTCTCTCTCTCTCTCTCTCTCTCTGAGCACTCCACTTACTAACTTTGCATATCTTTAAACCACCTATTTTAAAGATTAAACAATCATTTAAAGGCTAATAAATAATTAAATGTATATTTAATTTTGTTAAAAGAACAACGTTTATTCGTTATACCAATAAAAATATTACGTTATAGTGTCCAATATTTATAATGGACAGTATTTTATCTTAAAAGAGAACGTGGCAAGGCTTTTCAGATAGCTATAATCTGATTTTTCATCGATTATTAGCATACAATCAATACCAATCTCGGTAATTGTTACGTAACTTCATTGCCATGTTGCATTTGACGTCATTCCCGAAAGTGATTGATCGTAGCAATTGCGGAGGCAGCAATGTTATTGCGGAGGCTCGCTCATTGGGATTAACGCGTTAAATCAGCACGTGATTCGCATCTTACGACGAACCAACGTCGCCGTTTGATTGTTTCATTTCAAGTCGTGGCTTCTCCATTTCGGAGATTGAAAAATTTGCAAATATAACGGTACATTGCGGCGATTCTTCCGCGCATATCTATACGCAACGGCGGTATAATCCTGAGGGCAGCCGTAATTTCGTTTCAATTAACAAGATTATGCATTGGGTTTTAACGTTCGCTCGGCGTAACCAGCGTATTACTCGTAAGTCGTAAAATTTCTACGATAATCTCGCTTTATGGGCCTCGGTGCCGTATCGTATGACGTTTATGCCATTCATTTCCTGACGCCGTAAACACGTTCCGCTGTGGAAGTCACGATCTTCTTTTTACCGGAAAGGTTTCAACGACTTCTTTGCTGAAGCGTCTTAACTCGCAAGCTGCACCTATAATTCTCAGCAAGATATATACTCTACCTCGTATAACTTATATACTATTATACATACATATATGTGTATATATATATATATATACGTATATATGTATTCATACCGACGACGAACATAAATCGTTAACGCGAAGGGAGATCTTTGCCCACATCGTTACTATTAACTATCTTCGTAATTTATCTAAAGACAAAGATGCAACTGCTTGTTAAAACGCGAGTTTAATAGTACGTATTCATGCGAGATATATGTATTTCTAATGTGTATAATTTTCAAATTAAAAAAGAAATAAGGAAATCTCGAGGCACATTAAAGCAATTGCGATCGTTAGCGTCAGTAACTGTTGCAATATCGATTAGCATCCACAAAAAATCCGTTAAAAGTTCGATAAGGTGAAATGGGATATTACAAACTGTGTTTTCAATTTCGTTCCTTTCGAACCGATTGAATCGAGCACGTCTAAAAACCGAGTTTCCACAGCGCTGTTTGCAAAATGTCCCAACTGCAACGTCGTTGTGCGAGCGAACGTTTTTTTTTTAATAGTTCCACTCTCTATGTAATTTTTTGCATTCACAAAAAGTCGATTGTTACGCGTGATGTGACGATGACCATAGAATCGAAACTGCAGGACTCTTTGTGAATGCATCCCTCTTTGCTTGATTTAAGAGGCGTTAAGGTACTAATCTTGTTAAATTAAGCAAAACTCTAATATATCGTCACCGGATAAATAACGATGCGATATTTGCAGGACGTAATGTTGCGTAATGACGCCGATATATCTTCTTAGAAATATCTATGGCATCTGGCGTAGGCTTCTCGTTAGGTACGCGCGCGATAACGGATGATTATTGTATCATCTAAATTACACTAATCCCGCGCGGCGTAACAACTTCCGACGTCAAAATTCTACGTTCGTGCTTTCTAATTGTGAGATCGCGTCAGGCTTAAGTCTTTGCACGGTTAGCTCCTATAACGATGATTTACGTACGCGATCCTCCAAGGCCCTTTCCAGGTATCCTTTATACCCGAAAAGCCGCTCTTTGTCGTCATCCCATAGTCTATGGCGTGTGGATATCTCGGGCCGCTCCATCCATTGTTCTGGCCGACAGTATTCGCGTGTACCTGCAATAACTAACGTACGCGAGTGTGTGTGCGCGTATGTGTGTGTGGGTGTGTGCAGTCATGTATGCAGGTGTATATATACTCCGCGTTCACACCTGCTTCGTCTCCCGATGTCGCGTGTTTACGCAGTAACGTATTTTCCGCACGACATAAGTTGATAACGCATTGGGGTACGGTCAATGTGACGTTACAACAGCTTTGAAGTATTTTAGTCAATTAGTAAAGTTTTTTTTCTTTTAAATTGGTCAATTATAAATGCTTTAAAGTTCATTTGTACAAGTGAGACTGTATTCTGTGTGCCGAATTGATTGTGAAATCGTTAAATATCATTTAAATAGGATTGCATTTTGCATAATCTCGAAGAGTACGTGGTGCTAAGGATTGTCGAAGTTTATCCCAAAGTCGAACTTTATTCTCATGTATCCTCCGCGCATCGTTGATCTTTTTCCGCTCTCATAATTTTTTGTCGCGAGTTTCCCGCTATAAATCCATTAAGACGAGCCGGTCCACCGGTCGAAGTTCAAACTGTGCGCATTCGAATTCATTTCTTGCGAATCCACGAAGTCACCGACAATAAATCATGAATATTAAAACGAGCATTCCGAGCGGATTCCCAGGTACCTCGCGATGATAAGATTATATTCAAAGGTAAAAGGAGAGGATCTTGAAATGGATTGAGAGTACAGATAAATTAAAACCCTCATTCACCGTGAGAAACTGCATAGGTAGGCGTTCTGTAATTTAAATGCAAATCAGTTTTTAGTCAATCGTCGAGAATACCGTTTGCCTAAGAAAGAGAACGGGAGCGAAAGAACGAACCGAGCGGACGAGCGAGCCGCGCGCGCACGGGAACGTCTTAAACGTAAATTCCTTCAAAACGAAGATCATTCCGTAACGTCTCGTTTCCCCCCGCGCCGCCGTCGCTACTAAATTACAAGGTTCATCGACCGTCTTACGCACTTGCATTGTAGAAGCCCGTAGTCTTCAATTTAACGTCTGACTCAGATCTCGGCTGCAACGATATCTTCCGGGTATCGTTAGCCTTTGAAAATTGAACGTTTGACGAATTACGTTACGTCCCTACACAATACGTTTTATTGAGCTCTCATTCACGAAAGATTTAAAAAGAATCTTTATTCCGAGACAAAATTGTACGAGTTACGTCTTATTTTATTCTTACGTAGCAAAATAGTATATTATTATTATTGTACCTACTACTATTATTATTATTATTATTTGTGTACGGAAAGGATAATTTTTCTGAGGTATCTAAAAATTTAGCTGAATGCAGATCTAAAAATAATTTTGTTGGAGATTAAAATAATTATATTGAACGATTGCTAGAAAGTCAAAACTTGTTGCGGTATTGCTCGTCATGATTGAAATATTTATACGTATTTACTTTGATGGATCGACAAAATTATTTTCAAATCTGTGACTAACTGAATTTTTAGAAACTTTATCAAAAGCGTTCTTTCTGTATACGTTGCAAAACCAAGCGTGTAAAAAGTGATTTCATTAAAAGCTGCTATTCTTATTACTGTTTCTATTATAGTGTGCCTTTATATTTAAATAAATCATAAAGAATACTAACACAAATGGATAGGAAAAGGTATCTTTTTTATTAAATTAAATTATTATTAATGTATATGATATTAAAAATATTCTAGTTTTTTTATTATTAAATTAAAATTTTACTATTATAGTACAATTAGTTTACATCTATTATCTATTTTAGTAATTGTATGTTAAAATAAATCAAATGCGGGGCACACATTAAGGCACAAATTGGGGACATATTGAAAAGCACAAAAAATATTTTCGTTATTTTTATAAAAAATATTATAAAATATTTATATTTTTTAGATTAAAAAAATACAAGAAAACAGAATAGTTGGAAAAATATTGATTTCCAGCAAACAAAATTAAAGTTACAATATTTAATAATTAATTTAATAATGAACGAATTGGCTTGAAAATACATTCATAGAGACAGTTGCCTTATTGTATGATGTGATATATGTATTTGATTCTGCTTTCCGTGTAAAAATTACACTATACACGTTGAACTATGCAAATCTAGTTTTGTATACAGTATAGGATGTTATTTTTACACGAAAAGCTAATCACACACATATGGAGGATTGAAAGCGATAGTGATGTCACTTTTTTCAAACCTACTGACATTGTGCAGTTTACTGGAGCAAATATGTCGAAAAAAATTTTTTTTCTCAAACTTATATTTAAGTAACACTTACATCATTACGGATTTTACCCTTTCATATATTGAAGTTAGTTCTTACATACTTAGATTTACGGTATAAATTTATTATATACTGTTGTTTTTCATGTCCTTCTGGTCTTCGTTTTCATGATCGTTATGATGAAATATTGATGATAGAATCGCAGGGATCGAAGGGTTCAACTGTCGTATTGGCAAGATCTTTTCGTTTGTGATGTGACGTTCCTTTGGGATTTCCAAAGAGTAAGACATACGATTCGGCGTCAAATTCTAAAAAAGAAGACATGAATTCCGAAGGTTGTGCGGATCATTTACAAATGTAACGTTCACATTTAGGATTATAAAGATGTAAAATTACGCTCTCGCGCAATGGTTTAATATTTAAAATGAAAATAAATGTGCATACATTAGAAGCTTATTTTGCTAAAATAATAATTGCAACGCACGCGTATATAATGCATCACATATATCACATACAATTTCGTACGTTGACACTAAATGAGTTACTAAAATCATAATGCACGTTGCACATTGTATTATTTCTGAATTCGCGTATTCTCCTTCGTATTGTTATAATTTCATTGAAACCCGAATCTTCCATACATATAATAGTCGGCGTTATCTGCGTTCACACAGTCATGCGTAATTAATAAACAATGCTTTCAATGATTCACAGTGAAGTAACCGCGCTATCGATTTGTGTGTTTCGTTAAATCGCGTTAAAATTCATTCGACATTACATTTCCAAAAATATAATAGATGCGCTTATATAAGATATATTGAAATTTACACGAATGGATTGTAGTCAACCGAGGGCATTAACATAAAAATATTCTTTATTTAGTTCATAGAAAATGCGAGCCCCGATGTTTTGTAGTCAAGTATTAAAGTCCACGGATATTCATTGTTTATCGTGCTAACACGTAGTTTTTCGATTTATTGTCAAAGCGTAGCGATGTACTTTCATGAGAATTTAAACTCCCTGCCATATGATTTTGTAAATTTGCCAAATTTATTTTGCACCGAGAAACATAACATTAAAATGGAATTCATAATTTTAAAAAGTTTCTAACGACGCAGTGAGCTTTTTATGTGTGATTTTCGGTGTATCTACTCTGAAATAAACATCTAACGTAATTTTTAAATTTCCATTATTAACGTTGCAATAATTCTTTGCGAAATTTTTGAATGCGATGTTACCATCCCGTATAACAAGCCAACCTTCGCTAAAATGTCTTGAAGCGGCATTTCGAAGCACATGGACTTTCGTTCACGATAACAGGTGCGGGTACCCTCTGGGATTATGCTAGATATTTCGAAAGTTCGTAACTTTGCGCAGGATCTTCAATTTTCTCGCTTTACTCTTTTTGCATGAAAAGCTAGATATTTACTCCGTTACACGAAATAAACGACAGTGAAATTCGAAAAGTTTGACTCCGCCACATTTCAAGCACAAAGCTACTGTTGAGAAACATTTCCCATCCTTAAATCAAACGTGAATATATAATATAAAACGCAGAGGAATGTTGTCTATTATTTGAGTTGCAGTGTAACGTTTGCAAGAATTCACAAAATTCATCATCTATGTTTCATACTAAATTTTTATGGCTTAAATTTTGTTATTTTAGTTACAATTTAAAGAATTTTAATTTTAATCCTAATAGTTTTCTAATTCTGATTTTAATCCTGATTCTAATCTTAGTAAACAAAAATCATTCTTTTTTATTGTGTAATTTGCTTCATATTTTTTCAGTGCGTACTAAAAATTATATTTAATAATTTAATTTTTATAGTTATATTTGTAATCTTAATTATAGTATTGGGTTATAGAGAAAAAATTCGGCGATTTTTGTTAGCTTAAAACTATAATAGGTATAATATGCAATATCGTCGTCAAAAAAATTTAAATAAAAGATTTTAAAGCTTGAAATCTCTTTCAAAGGTTTCAAAAGGTTTTTATAATTTTTTAGTTTATGTGAATTTGGTAATTTTTTCATATAGAAAAAACTACAAGCTGAAAAAAGGGCAATTTTTCTTCTCACTTTATCTATCACGTACTAAAAAAGAATTTGCGAACATTTCCGACTATCTAACGTGAAAGCTTGAAATTTTTCCTGAAAATTTATTTTTTAAAAATGTTCTTACGATTTCTTTTTTAAGTTATTCGCAAGATAAGTAAAGGAAAAAAATTTTTATTTTAATTGCTTATAACTCCATTAAAAATCATCGTATCGCAATTAAAAGATCAGATTGTTAAAACTGAAACTTTGCTCTATCGAATGGTATAATCGCTAATTTTTTAAACGTACAGTATGCAATTGTGTGCTAATGAAATACTGCAAAACTTTCCCTCCAACCCAGTATAAATAATTTCAACCTAATTCTCATTGTTTTTTAATTTTAATTTCAACAATCCTGATTTCTAATCCCAGGGTTTGCGTTGCGAAATTAAACAAATCGTTCTTTTTTATATTTGTGTACTGTGAAAAAATATTAGCGTGGATTTAACATTTTTGATGTGGATTTAACAGTCATGTGGTGGTGTCCACCTAATTCTCACTGTGTTGGTGTTAATATTAACATCAATATGATGTGGATTTAAAAATTCATGATGTTAAATCCACATCATATCGGCATTAATACCAACACAGTGAGAATCACGTAGACACCGCTAGTTTTTTTAGAGTGTGTGATTTAGTTGATAATTTTTTGGCGCGTGCCATAATTTTTGACGCGATCCCATTGTTTCTGACAGTCACCCATCGCCAAACTTACGAGCTAAGGATAACCTGACATTTAAACGCTGTCACACAGTTTTGCCCTGACAGCTGCGCCGACATCGTGATTTTCCGGAAGAACGTGCCTTTGACGCGAGCATCTCTATCCATGTCGCGGTACCGCTATTTGATCGTTTCGATGTGACAACACGTAGTGGTTGGCGGTGCGACACGCGATACACTCCGTCCGGACTAACATACATTTTAGGTCGTTCCATCACGATGGTTTTCTCGGGGAAGCTGCATCCGACGGAATTAGGTTTGCGGAAAAATTGAGATGAGGAAATGGTTTTGGAGCAACGAGAAATTGAGTCTCTCGGAAACAGGTACCATCCTGAGAAAATTCGCGCTTTTGAACTCACGATGGAATTACCGATTTTTAACCTGTCGTTAATAGTCGTCCTTTTATACGAGGACTACGTGTAAACTGATTACTATGAATCACGTCGATGGAAAATCCACGATACATCATTGCCGTTAATAATTTCGATGCATTAATGAACAGTACATGCGCGCATATCGATTAATGACAGATATAGGAGATCTTATTATCAGGAATAACGCGTATCGTGGAATATGTTATTTTGAACTATGTAACCGGATATAATATGATTATATATATAATGAAGAAATTTTGCAATGTCAATAATATTTGTCAAATAGAATTCGTGCGGTGATACGTGCAATCATTTATATAGAATAAAGTAAACAAATTAGTCCGTCGATGTGTGACAAATGCAGTAATATTTAATTTCGGACATTGCGAAATATTCACGTTACGCGTATCGATGATAAGCGGATTACGTCGTCTGTTGATTGCAGGATTCCCGCTGTTAATGGCCCGACATATTTCCATTTCTCAACGAGTGACTCGGCTTTTCTTTCGTCTTGGTCCGTGTTATCGTACACGTTTATAGTGATTTACGAGCGTGTATCCGACGTACTGGGCACTTATCGCGTGTAACCTATATGCGTGGGTAATCTAGAAAGAAATCGTATATAACGCGACCTAGATGTACCGAACACGCTGTAACGTTCCAGATGAACGTAAGTGCCACGCGACCGCGCGGTTTCTAACAGGTCTGGAACATGTACGCTTGACGTTAATTTTTCCCCGCGAAAACTGCATTACGTCGTAAAGGAGCGAAAAGAGCTCAATAAAACCAGCTTGCGGGGCACTTAGTTTGAACTCGATGAAGTAAGAGAAACGATAAAGATATCTTCGTTTACACTTCAGCGATCAACGAACGATTATCTTCTTTTCTTCGAGATAATAATACCACGATGATTCGCGTCCCGAATGAATTCGCGTAATAATCAGGCATTACGAGAGACTTAAGAATTTTTGTCCAATTTTTAACGATTCACTTTTATATATATCGTGCAAATAGATTTCTGCAAAAAACAATTCTGCTGAAGTATCTATAAAATTTCAGTTATATACAGATTTAAAAATAATTTTCTTAGACTATCTAAATAATTATACGTTGAAAAATTTGTGGCAAATGTAAATACATTTCGACACGTTATACGCTGTCCCATTCAAATTTTTATTTATTTAACACAAATGAATAGGAAGTAATATAAATATTGTGTAAAAAATTGGCATGCATAAAAGCGCACGTAACATTAATGTAATTTGTAAGCAATCATACAAAATTAACATTTATATGTTAACATGTTTCAATGAATTTAACATTTGTATAAAATGTTGAATTAACACATTTTATTCATTTATCTTAAAATTATGTTTAAATATTTATTATGTGTTATTTTTATGTGATTTGTTTACTTACTCATTATATTATTTTAACATTAAACATTATTGAATATTATACAAAATTATAACACAAAGTATTCAAATAATATTATCACATTACCTTAAATTAATACTTAGATATATTAAAAATTTAACACAGAATTTTAAAAAGGACTTGGATGGACCGTCTCTTACCCAAATACAAAATGTTTTTTACTATATATGTAGAACGTGCAAGCATAACGAGTAATGCTACAAAAAATTTCAATATTTAAGGCTGCGTTCAGAAACTTCTTGGGTGCACTCGTATATCATTTTATTCTTGTTTAAAATTCGGTGAATAACAAGGATAAAATAATACATGGATAAAGTTTCTGAACGCAGCCCTAGCAACTTGAGCGTTCTACATAATCTAATAAAATTATTTTCTGATCTGTAGATCAAATTTTTAGTTTAATCGTTTTTTCCTTGCATATAGTCGGGACGAAGTATGTCACATTAGATTTTATGGCCTCTTCGAAAATGGCGCAGCATTTATTTAAACGCTCTCCGTGTTACGTATTCCTTATCACGGACTTTATTAATGTCCCTGCAGGGATGTACATACGTTATCTTGTACGAGCTCGCGACACATACTTTACATGCGAGGAGGCACCACCAGGCTTACGTCGGAACGTAGCGGTCTTACGCGACAATACGTTTAACTGCCGTTTATATGATTCCATTATGTTGTGTGCTAAAATAGGATCTAGTTATCTCGGTGAGTTTTGCAAGTAAACCGCAATACGGACAACTAAAAATTACCTCGCCGACATCAGGGCGACGAATCTCGCGGTATAGATGTAGCTCTGTAACCTGTCGTAGAATGGACGAAGCGAATAAAAATCTTTTTTCTTTTCTTCCTAGATCGTAAATAAGGACGCTATCTCGAGGGTCTGATTTAAGATGACATGCCACGTAAGCAAAGCATAGACGATAACAGCGTAAGCGTACTCCTCGGGCGATTTGCATTAGATTCATCTTAAACGAAAATTAGATCAGGAACTGTATTTTGAACATTTGAATGAAGTTTTGATAAAGTATACTTTATAACGTTGCAAGTAAATATATAACATAAATAATAGAGAATATTGGAATAATTAATTATACAATAATGATCAAATATAAATATAGAAGAAATGGTTTTGTGTTACGCTAAAATGTCTAAAAATTTGTGATAGATATAGAGTTGAAAATTGTATTAAACCACGAAAATAATTATGTAGTATGCTTAAGCGTTAATAATAATAATGCTATAAAAAGTTTTAATATTCTAACAAAAAGCTTGAGCGTTCTACATAATTATTTAAATGGTCCAAAGGAAATTATTTTTAGATCTGTATCTAGATAAATTTTTAGATATTTGAATATTTTCTTTAAATCTTGGTTAAACATGTGAACGAATTGTCTAGAATCTCGCCTATTATCGCCTATTATCAACCACATTTTTACGTCCTCGAAAGCTGATTAATTACTGACTAATTAAGGCTATATAGTATTTCGTATTTTACATTTTTTCGTCTCTTTTTTTTATGTATCTTTCATTTCAATATTATATCTAATGAGATTTTTTTTATGGAAATACTCATTTTTACTTCAGCGTTTGGATGTGAGATTATTTGTACTCGTTAAATTTTGCTTTCTGACGCTAATGAGTAGTATGACGAATTTTTCATTCAAAATTAGTCAGTTGTAGGGAAATTCTCAATTATTAATATCTCTTGGATTATCATGGTAAATTTCATGTATATATATATTCTATACTTGCATGGTCGAGTATCGATCGTGAAGCTTATTTAGGTTTAATCGAATGTACCTATACCCTCGGGGTATGGCCTCCTATATCTATCCACAACGACATTGTGCGCAGCATTGACATAATATTCCAGTTGAAACAGTTAATCCACCAAGTTTCGGGAGTGACCTTTCGATAATAAACGTCAAACGATATTTAAAATTCTAAATGTAAAGATATTCGACCGCATGTAATGCGGTTCCACTAGAGCTATGTCAGCACTTTTGAGATTTCTATTTCACACCACTTTTCTCTCTCTCTTAGGTTCTTTTTCTCAGTCATTGTACGGGGAACCCTTTGTGCCAAAGGAACGCCCATATTAAACTCCGGGGCAATCTGAACCAGTGCGAATGGTTCTTATTTTCAGCACGGCACCCATGGGGAACATATGAAATTCCTGAAGAGCTATCATTTCTATGCCACGTACAGCCCATAACTTATTTTATTATCAGCTTCTTTTCGCGATATCGGCACTGGATTATAGCGTGTAGCGTTGTTCCCCCGTTTGCCGTTAATTATCGGGCTCACACGTGCGGAATATCCCGTTACGTCGCTCATAAATCTCAGCTTGACGTATACCCACAATTTAATGATGAGATCGTGCTTTGACAGGTGGTTTCGCGGCTTGAGTAATAAAAAAATGTTGATAGACATAAAGATATGGAATATTGAAAATAACATTCGATAACGAGAAATTCTATATGTGAATTTGAGGTGTATAAAATTATTTGTCGACGTAATTTTTTTTCCATAAATATACATAAAAATAATTCCGACGGAGATTCTTTCTCGGTACCGCAAAACGTTTGGTATCGTCGCAAAAATTGGAGATGTGCCCGTATTACGGAAAACGTTTGATTAAATTAGATTTAATCTTATTCCTGTTTAACGTTTCTTTTCTTTCTCACAATCTCGTTGAATTTCACCCGAGAACCGATTCGATTAGGACAGGTATTTCCGACCGAATTATGTCGAAAGAATGGTCGAATAGAGCCTCGGTAGAAATTAAGAACGTACGTCCGACAGCGACGGTGCGACGTCTTTCCACGCCGAACTAATTTCATTATCTTCAACGACGAAGATCCTTAGACAGCGGCGTGTCTCTTAAAAGCGGAAACGCGTTTTAAGGTGTGGTGTCGTTTAACTCAGTCCGTTCCTTTGCTCCTTTCTTTCTCGTTGCGGTTGAAGTGAGACGTCATGCGGTTTTGTTTCGCGGAACGAGAAAATATTAAGCTCTCTCTCTCTCTATTTCTTCCTTCCTTATTTTCATCCATTGTCGATTTATTACTTTTGAGTTCAATCTCGTTAATCAGAAAATTATGAGGCTCATTTTTGAAAATGAGAATTATGGAAAGACACAATTCTAGAGAAATCCGGAAATACAGCAAATGTGCTCGCTATCTTGTTCAAAGGAAATGTCTTTCGTCCGTTGTCTACTTTAATTACATCTTTTAATTACAATTTCCTACCTCTTTTAATTACGTTAGCCGCGCGTCTTTTTTGGATTAGTTTCTCTTTTAGCATGTCTATAATATCTTTAAAAATAATTACTAAATAATTTTTGGCAGCAACAAAGCTATTATTAGACTATTGCTGAAACGATTGCGCGAGCACGAAAGCATAATTAATAATCCGATCCTCGTTTATTAACGGTGCTTTGAATAATTCCCTGGTATGTAATTAATTCTATCGCTATACGATAATTAATATTAAGGCGGTATTAAGATACGCGCAGTTAAGCAGAAAAATAACATTTATCTTTTTGCTAGTACAGTTAACGAGCTACATCCTCTTGGCGAGATTATGTTGTGTTCTAAGCGTATTATGAGCATTATCGCATGTATCTACTTACGCATCTTTTGTTCTTTTGCGATTTGTCTTTTTTGTATAACGTACATGTATGCAACATATTTGTACATTTAAAAGTTCACTAAAAAGATGCGATCGTAGACTTTATTCTTTCGCGAACAATCCGCTTTCCATGCACTTTTGTTTCAAAATTGTTCAGCTAATGTGCTATAGTTTGTAAATTTTTCTTTTACCGAAATTAACAGTAACGCGCATAGATTTTCAAGCAAAGTGCAACATAATGAGATGTAACTATAATCCTTTCCTATACTCTATCCAAATGATATCTAACCTAAACAATTGTGTATATGGTTTAATTACATACGAAATGATACGGATATTCCGTTCTCTTATACATGGTGTAGGGTAGTCTATATAACGACTCAATGCACACAATTTATCGCATTATCTAATTATTAATCATAGAGAGTAATTGTGCACTAATTAATACGATGTTCTTGCCGATGCAAATCATACGATATTGTCCATTCGAAATAATTAGATACACAAAAATATATATCATCGATGTTTTATTTGATTAAAATTAGAAATTACAATCGAAAAGTGTGATGCTAGGATTAAGTCTGAAGCAATATAAATTCGGTGCATCGATGTATAAAAACTCGCGACAATTCGCGGTGACGGAAGAAGTTTCTTCCGATGAGAGACAAATTCATGAAGAATTAAGAAGCGAAGTTCAACCGCGTCCAAAAACACGCGGTTAGCCATTAGCGGCAGGAACAGGCGGGTGGCTCGTACCAACGATGGATGAATCGAAGGAACAAGAAGAACGAAAGGAGTAGAACGAAGAGACAGAGTAAAAAGAAGGCATTACGACTTGTCTGGTAAAAAGGCGAATCAAACAAGCCGTGATGATACCCGGATGTTCTAATCGTATTAAATGGACCCGGCGATTCCTCGATGTGAGGAGCTCCTTTTTTCCCCATCGTACATATCTCCTAGAGATGTCCGTAAACGAGCCAAGCATCGCGTAGAATTGTGGGAAGCTCGACAGGTGCGAGAAAACCCCTTCTCTCTCTCTCTCTCTCCACGCCATGTTTCGAGGAAGCCTCCATAAGCGCTATCTTCCTCGCAGCATCGAGCTCCGACGGTTAACGTTACCGAAAGTAATTTAACGTGCCCGGGTCAGGCTTCGTAATCACCTTTACAGGCTATTTTATAAACTCTGGTGGAGGGAAAAAAAAAGGGAGAGTGTGAAAGGGAGAGAGAGGGTGAAAAAACTCCATAGTGGTTAGAACAACGTCGGGAAATCTCCGTTAATAACAGCTCCTCTGACGATAATAGTAGTCCTCGATTGCGTCATTTTATATTCAACGAATTTGCAAAGGGAATTGCCGAATTTGTTATTCATATGTGATCTATGCATGCGTTTATCAAATCGCATATTGAATAACTGCGCGCTTTTCAACTGCAGCGCGCGTACACAGTGTTTTCAAAGTAAATACACAAATTTTATTTAATAAACAGTGGATTGCAACCGACGTTGTAACCCTTTACCTTGACGTGTGCGTGTCTATATATGCGCGGAATTATGTACTGATAGTTAGCTAACCCCGACTTCTCACTGCTGAAATATAGATTAGCTATTAGGTGAATTCTTGTTTAACCTATTATCGTAACGCGTAATTATATAGGAATAGGCTTCCAATGAGGTGAATAATTCCCAAACGTATAACGCGACCATTAGTCATTGGCTATTAATTATTATTGTGTTGAGCACCTGTTGTTTACGAACTTGATTACGATGTTGGCCGGTTTTATCGGTGCGCGGCGCTTAAATCTCAATTTACGTCTGGCGGCGAGCGCTTAAGCATAGTAATCGCAAATTCGTAAGACACGATAATACTTCTCGTCGTGTATTTTATTTACACGCGATGTGCATGCGTTCTTTTGCGCGCTTTTTCTTTCTTTTTTTTTTTCCTTCATCGCGAATGCTGAACGTCGTAAATCACGTTATTACCGCGGGAGTGCATTAAAGAGAAGCAATGCATTACGAGAGTGTTCGCGAATAGATCCGTCGCATGGTTTAAAGTTAGTGCGGCAGCTATCGCCATTAGTTACGACTTTGCGTGGCGCTTTCCACTAGGAAGTCGATCACCTTACGAATCACCCCACCAGGAAAGTACAGACGGTAGTATAGAGGAGCTCAGAAAGGGGGAGAGAGAGGAGAGTGAGAGAGCGACGGAGGGAGGAGTGGCTCGATATATACAGGCGTATAGATATTGAGTATAGTGCAACTACGGGTAACTTCGATACGTACTAAACTTCCAAGTGCCAAGTGGATCGGCTACGTCTTTTTATCAATGTGCCTGAGTAACTTCGATTTGTTGTCGAACCGAAGTAACCGATAAGAACCGTTTCGCTGCGATATGGCGCGGCATATTCCACTTAAACTCGGCATGAGTGTTTGAGCTTTTTTCGCGTCGATGGAAATAGCTGTTATTTCTTATTAATCGTTTATCGGATATATTATAACTTTGCGTGTTTCGCATTGCGATAGCTACAATCGAACTCTGTAGAATCGTTATGAGAATGCTTTTTAGATTATACATTGAAACAGTCGTGAGTTTATTATTACATGGAATTAGATTCAGAGTCCGATTAGGTTTGTCTTGGATGATATATTATATTGAAAAGTCATGAATATAGGTACAAGGAATCCGATATAATTATTGACACGCGCGAGTAGAAGTCTAGTGGCCTGAATATTCAGCTTAGTAATCCAAATGGCGCAACTACGTGAAGAGAAATATTTCTCGGGCGGAAGAAGGATATACGTTTCATTCCTTTTTTATTTTCTCACGCGATCTCTCGACCAAACACGTCTTTTCTCCACACACGTCTACCTCCTTTCAACTATCTATTCATGTTTACCATCTATCCTCTATATCTCCACGAGACAACTCGGGTCTTGGTGCGACTGGCTCAGCGCAAGAGGTAACTTTAACCAACTTTGCTGATTTACAAAACAGACATCCTTTGCACGAGATAGTAACCTGCGCAGAAATAGTAAGGTCGGAAAAGGGAGCAGGAAAGAGGTGAGAAACAAAGAACGTTGATAAAGGGGGAGTTTGCGGAGACAAACGGAGACGAGAGGAAGAGAGATGGGCAAAATACACACGTTCGCGGACACATTGTTTGTTGGCGAGGTGTCGACAAAATGCGCGAAATCCATAGTTTCCTGTCCTGCACCACATTGTGCCCCTGGAAAGAGAACGGCGGGATATAACCGCCATATATAGATAGTTCCATTTTTTCATTTACGGAAAAGGGATGTGGTAGACACTTTTGTAGCGAAACTTATAAAAGAACGTTCTCTCGATCTGCCCCGGGCCGCTCAGCTGAGTGTCTGAATCGCGATAGCCTCGAGAACGTGCCGATTACTTCTTGCTTCTAACAGTTCGGGGAATATAGACTCGGGAAGAAAATTGTCCATGTGCTCTCTTGCATGGCGGAAATTCAGCGTGCACCAGGCACCCGATGAATGTACATAACTTTATTAGCAGTCAGGCGCGTGTCTGCAAAATGCAGTAAGTTGACGAAAGTTGCGTTAAACTAGGCTGATTATACCCGAAGTTATGTACATTACACGTATTTTATAGCACAAGAAGGGTGTGAAACGTTTGGAAGCACTATACTATAGGCTAGAATAGAATGTGTAAACTTTTAATCCGTAAACTCGTAATCCGTAACTTTTAAAAACTCAAAATGTTATGTATAACTTGTATCATTTTTCTGATACGACAACTTATATCGTGTCGATATTATTTGCAACGGGGCGAATATCCGAGAAATATTCGCGAATACTGTATCCGTGGAACGCGTATCCAGGGAGCTTCAAGATATTCACGATGCAAGTCGCAGAAGTGTGTACCCGGCAAGAATCACATGCGTCGTATTCCTCCTTCGGATTCTAGCGAAAACTATTTGACCAAGTCAACGAGAAATGGTACTACGAGTAGCTAAGAAAAAAGAAATATTTGTCTTGCCGTTTGTAAAAGCACAAGTTTTCGCGAATATTGAAGGAAAGAAAACTTTTTTGTTTCTCGATAATCCCATTTTATTTTAGGGAATTTGAAATAATTGAGAATTTTAAAGGGACATGACATAATCTCTCTTTCTCTCTCTATAAAAATCTCTATATGTACGTACACAGTTTGAAAATTTTAATGTTAAATTTAACCCAAGTTGAATATGCTAGAAAGTAGCACGAATTTATGTTAAAAATTAAAACAAAAAACGTAATATTGACACAATCTGGAAACGATTACGTTTGTTTGTTAAAATTTATATGTTAAAATTTCAATGAACGACATGTGAAATAAGTCTTTAACGCAAATTTTCGAATTGTGTATAGATAATTGTCAACTATATTTTGTCCATAACATAAACTATGACTTCTGGAGCACTCAATAGCGCTCAGCCACTTGACTTATCTCATTTTGATAGAAATGCAATATAATATAACATAAAAAATATAATATAATGTTTTCAAGCGAGATATGACATAATACTTAATCTAATTGTAAGTTAATTAGTGATGATCAATTGTACTCCGACGGGAAACACGCTAATTAGCATTAAATGATGAATACTTCGTTTTATAGACATATCTGTCTCGCAGCTGTGATGTTTGTAAGGGTCCATTAACGGATTAATCTCCTTCACAATGATAATTGTCTCACGCATCCTCGACGTACGTTCTGATACTAGAAGGGGGAATCCGATTGAATTTGCCAGCGTGGCCATTTCCAATGGTTCGCTGGATTACATCCACGCTGATTCATCCGCGTATACACAACTGCTGTCATAACTAGTGACACGAGGTTTCGGGCATGAATAGAGTCCTGGGCGAATGTCCTGTGCAGCGGCAACCTAGATCAAGTCGTGCCAGACCTACATCTGCGTGATATCGCCTCTCAGGGAAACGTTACTCAAGGATATTAGTTATAATCGTCTTATTATTAAACAAATTTATTCTCTTTGGGTTTTGATATTTACGAATAGTACGATGGTTTCCTCAAAGAGGAAAAGCGCATCATCATCATCATTATTATTATTATTATTTCATTATTATTACTCATCATTTTCGAACGTGTCAGTGGGATTTATGAGGGATCTGTATCGTCCTCTCGTTTCGTTATTATATTCGTTAATTGCACATTAATTTATTATACGTGAGAATATCAACTAAATGATATTGGAAATGGGATATATTCCCAACTCTGTCCGTAAAAATAATATTTCTAACGGCACACGTCGGTCGTGTAGCGCGCACTTTCCACCGCTGCATATTTAAGTTCAACGGTTCCTTCAGGATCGTGCTGGTACTCGCGATCGGATTCAAAATTATTCAGCGGGAACATCGCACTATCGGACAACCTCGCGTCTTTTTGGCGCTCGCAATGAAAAAAAAGGCGGCGCCGCTAGGAAAAGCCGCCGACACTTTTACGCGAACTGACGTAGCGGTCGCATCGACACGCAGCAGTACCGATCCATTATGCATGCTTCTCTCGAATCTCCTTTGCGCCCTCGTCCTCGATCTTTCGTGATCCTAAGTGCAGCGCAGTCGTCACCCTTAATACGTCCTGATGCTCGCCGGCGAATTTTATTTTTGATGTCTTCGGAAAGTTTTGCGCTACTCTCTCTCTCTCTCTCTCCCCCCTCCTTCCTCCTTCTCCATCAGCTGCAACGAATAATGATAACGTTGTAACTTCATCTCTCGAGACAGATTTAGTTCCGCGTAGCAATCATGCATATAATTTGATATTTTATTTCTTGCAAGCTTGCACTAATTATTCTTTTCTTATATATCCCGTTATTCTTGAAAATTAATAATGATCCCTTTTGATTGATATACAAGTCTTTCATCATTAGCCTGAGCCACGTCGCCGCGAGTCACTTTTGTCTCTCTTATTATAAAATATTAAAGTTCTATTTATATCCGTATAAACTTGAGGGAAGGATGATTTCCAATTATCTCGGAGATGTAAGATATAAGTCGTCTTTGATTGTACAAAGGATAGAAGTTTATGACGTCGATAACCCAAATATATATATATATATATATATATATATATATATTGATCGTGATGTTTCTTCACGTTTCTTTCGCGAAACCTAGCGTGACTTTACGTCGTTGTAAAAACGGACGATATATCGAAATCGTTTTCGAGAGCAAGTTCGACCATCACTTTCTATAGTTCCGTATACATTTCAACGGCATTGGATTCCTTTTCACTATTCATCTGATTCTCCCTCCTCCCCCTTCTGCCCTCCTTAAAGGCTTTTTTCGGTACAAGACTATTTAGGAACTGCCATAGAAAGAAAGATTGCTATTGGTCCCTTCTACAAATACGTTGAAGGGGGTGAGAGGGAATCAGTTGCGTTATCGAATAAAGTAACTTCTATGGGCCTTCACAGCGGAAGTCAGGATATTCGTTTAGATCGATCGAATTTGATTATTCCGAAAATTTGCACGTATCTTCACGAGGCCGTTCAAGATGGCGGTGGAGCACGAGCGAGGAACTCGAAAGCGACGTAAAATACTTTTCCGATATCCGGGGGTGCGCAAGTGGGAGGGAGGGAATACGTTGCTATTCATTTCCCGAGGCGATTTCGGCAGCGGGCCGAATAGAATCAATTATAGTGGATTTAACGAAAACTTCCCCGCATATTCATCCGCCCGCGTGATTTGCATATTCCGACGTTGCTTCGTCAAATACAGAATGCAACACACGCAGAAGCGCCCAAGGATGTACGTATGTAAATCGGCAGTGGGGAAGGTTGTGGAGTTTGCGTGGGGAGGGGGAGTCTCCCTCTCCAGAAACGGGTTTCGGGCGTAGTCAGGGGTGATGCATCGGCCTGGTACGTGAGGATTCGCGTGAGAGATCACGAGTATTTCTTTTATCTCATATATTATGAGTTTTATGTTCGCCCGTCAGAACATTTATTTGTTTGACTTTCTCGCAGGAGAGAAGGCAACTTTTTCCCGGTGGCTGCCGGCGGGCCGCGAGAGCGAAGAAACTCGAGAATTATTGTAGATGTTAGTATCGCAAAAATCGTCTGGGGGATAAGCTCCGTCTAGTAAAATGTGTCGGGACAAGTAATAACGCACGCGCGTGCACGGACCGTCCGGCGATCGATCTAGATCAACGTGAGAGATGTGCGTCGCTCCCCGTGTATTTCTCCCGAAATTTGCGTGCGCTTTTTCACAACCGTCAGTGCTAAATCTTCGGATAGAACGCGTTTATTCTTTCCCCCTTTCTTTCTTTCTTTCTCTTTGTTCTTTTAATCCTGCGCTTTTACGGCAGTTCCGCAATGACTCGTATTACTCAAGCTACGTGCTTAATTCTCCGTCAGAAACGATCATATTTCACGGGTCTTGACTGGCGGAACCAGTCGCGACAGGTTTGTCGCGGGGCGGATTTCTCGCGAGTGTGCTCTATGTAAGGCGTGGAACAAGTGCGCACGAGGAAGTTTTATAAATAGCGACCGTTCGCGAGTATAGGAGGGATACGACGAGGGCAGCGATAAGGAGAATATAGAGACCAAAACGGGAGAGAAACGAGGAAAGGGAAAGGAGAAAGAAAGAAAGAAAGAAAGAAAGAGAGGAAGCGAAACCGTGTCAGGAGGGGAGAGGAGAGAAAGTGTGGAAAGAGCTTATAGAACTAGGGAAAGGTGCAAAGCGCTGAGGGGGACGGCGAGGACGAGTATAGGAAGAAGGTAGAAGCGAGAGAGGCGCGCGAGGACAGAGCGAAACTTGAAAACTCCAGGGCTCAACAGCAATTAAAGTAAAATTATACAAAAGTGCATCCAGAGAGTGGCGCGTCTTGCGCGTCAGGCAGCCGAGAAACAACTGCCGGAAGAGAGAGTTGCAGCTTCCTCGTCTTTCCCCCCGCCGGCTCGTCTCCCGCCATGGCTGCGGGAGATGTTGGCCAACAAGATCTCTCATATTTAATGACCCAGTTAGACCGCCTCGGGTGGCAAGCTGAACGCGCTGAATTTTAACACTCCTTCCAGTGTGGTGCGGGGCGGTAGCCGCAACGCGCGAAAAGAGGCTTTCGACGTCACAAGCTGGCGCGTAACTCGCTCGGCTTTGAACTCGCTGACTCTCGTCACGCTTCTCTTTCAATTGTACGCGAGCGAGCGAGAGAGAGAGAGAGAGAGAGAGAGAGAGGAAGGCAAAGCAGAGCATATTGTACACCGCGGATCTTTCAATGATATTAAATAACTACGGTAATTAAGCAGACGTGATTCGTAACGTAATTTACGTCGTAGCTCGCGGCTCACACATTTACCCTTCACGAAGAACGACTTCGTAGAGAAGAGATGCGTTGCACTAAATAACAAACGAGGAATTCCACCGTAGGAAACTACATGCTTGGGCGTTACGTCGCTTTCGTCGGTACGTTTCATTCTCCGCTTCGCTGATATTGACATTATCATTAATTATAACGGATGAAGTCTTGCGGATAAAAGATAGGCTGTCTTATGTTAATTACGACGGTCGGTGCGGTATTTTTGCCAGTCAGTATTGCATCGCATCGCACCGCACCGCACCGCACCGCACCGCACCGCACCGCACTGCATCTTACTTCATCTCATTATCGCCACGCCTTGTCTCGCCTCGTCTTGCAAAGGGAATGCTACGTTAATTAACGGATAATATATCCTTATGCAGGAAGTATCATTCGGAGAAAATTTCGAATGCGTCTCGTACATGGTCGCGAGACTCGAGCAGTGAGGTACACACGCGACACGAACTTGGAAGTTAATGACCTCGGCGTACTCCCCGTCAGATGAAGTCCTTCGTAGTTCGACCAAGCTGCTGGTGCACTGATTCTTTCGTCCTGCAGTTCCTCGTCCACCTTGTAAACTCTCCTGCTTGCCACTGCAGCAGGTGTAACCATTACCCGAGTCGTTGCCGTGTCAGCGCGACAGAAGTTGAAAGGGCAACGCGGCTTTGCCGTCTGCGTTACGACTCCTTTAACAGTTTCTTTCGTTTGAAAGCCGCATAAAACTTGTTCGTATGTATACACTTCGCCTATGTCAACTTCACCTTACGAGAACATATCGTGGCGCAGCTATCGATTCCTAGTGTTCGTTTTTTTTTCTTCAATTTCATCGTATTATTAATTCATACGAGCATATTAATTACTTTATCGCGTGATAATTGCTTCTCTAAGAAGATAGATCATAATTAATCACTTTTTGGTTTAAATATTTAGGAGAAACGTGGTGGTTTCGGTGTAGAAATTAGCGTCATTTAGCGAATATCTTTTCTAAATCGTAAATCTTTCGTTGCCCTTAATTCAATCTTACTTTTTGCTCCTATTGATTTATCTTTTTATTATTTTGCTTTTTAGGGAAATGGATAAAAATTAATCGATGAAATATAACGATGTTTCTCGTGGAAACATTCTGTGCGTATTGTAATTATTACTTAAAGAGGATCCTCCTAAATCATATAATCCCGTCTGATCCGCTGCGCGATAGCGCCAACAGATTTCATTCTCCGCCGCGCACAATACGTACAACAAATAAGGCGTATTATTTATTTGGACGCTCGAGGTGTCAGCGGTAAAGTCGGGCCTCGTTGCGCCGGTTTCGCCCGACGGCGGCAGCTTGTAAGGGTGAGTTCGCTTCAGGGGCGAAACGCGAAATAAGGGGGTGGAAATGTCTCTCCCGGATGATATATTTCCACGCCTGCCTGGCATCCTCCAGCCGCGGATATATGGTGCGTTGTCGAAAAAAGCAACGAGCCACGTAAAGACAACCGAGACTCCAAAAATGAAAACACGCGAGACAAACAATGATTCAACGTATATAAATCTATTTGCGGACGTGCCAGCGAGATATCACAATGCAAAAGGAATCTCAGCGCAACTTAATTTAAGCTCAGACACGAATCGAGTGTTGTTTCAGACAGGAATCGCAAAATATTTTATTGCGCATTTATACACTCTAATAAAAAATGTCGTTATGAATTTAACACCTTTGATATGGATTTAATACCATCGGGGTATATATGGATTTAAAACCCATGATATCCACACACACACACCATGAGATGGTATTAATGTAATATCAACAAAGTAAGAATTATGTGGACACCGCATGATATTAAGTCCGCATAGTCAACGCTCTAGTTTTTAGAGCGTGTAGATTTTATAATTTTATGCTTTATTTTAGAATGTTTATTGAAAGCTTATTTTAAGCTCTTTTCAATTATCGCTGTAATCGAAAGTGATCGATGTTTGCCGAGGAGAATTTCGGCAGCAACGATAGTGACGAGTAGCGAAATATTTTTTTAACTAATGCTCTGGTTATCCTTTTTAAAGCTTGAGATCCTTCCTGCGATGTCTGAATTCCTAAGTACATGAACGAACAGGCACGTCCTGTCGGTGTCGTTGTTCCATTTCGAAGAAATACCGAGATAGGCGCACGTCGTACAAACCGTTCCCTTTTATCATGGGCGTCTCGACGGACGGCGGCGTAATACCGGAGGTAGAAGAAAAAAAGAGGCTAGATGCATTCCGCATGAAAGATAGTCGGTTCTCATGCGAGGAGACACTAACTCTCGATCCTAAACTGATGACCGGACGATCGGTTCTGATAAATTTCACGATCTACCCTCTCTCGTTAAGGCCATCCGGTGCACGCCAACTCTCTCTCGATGGCGTTTAAAAAATTTTTTTCTCTCGCTCGCGTGATTATCTGATGTTTGAGTATTAATTGCGCAATTTAGCCATTAATCAGCCATGAGCCTGTTGAAGCGTTGTTGTCAGTGACAGCCCGCGTACAATTCCGCTTCTGTTATTTTATATTTCAACCGCGCTCTCGGATTTTGAATTATGCGGAATTATTTACACTCGGGATGCGTTTGCCTGCACCGCCGAAATTCGGCATTGTTAATATCTCTCATTTTTGTTCCTACAATTATAACCATAATTCGCGGTCAAATATTGCATTATATTGCAATTAAATCTGGAGTGAGCGAAAGCTTTATAAAAGTACAGGAGAGGGTATAGATAAAAGAAAGTGTTTAGTTATGTACATTTGTAATGATAGGATAAACCTATGAATAATTTTCATATCGTACTAATGGACACCGTCGCGTCGCGTGCTGCGCGATGTACGATAACATCGCGAAGAAATTTTTGCGTCGTCAAGCGATTGTTATGAGAATACACTTTGACGATTACATCGATGTCGTCGTCGTCGTCGTCGTCGTCGCAAAGTTACTAAAACCTGTAGCGTCGGTCGATACTGTTATTCACGAACATTTCTATCCATAATTTCGTAATTCTCTGAGGACGGACGAGTGAACCGCGCGGTGCCGGTTCCTTTTCTCGCAAACCGTTTACCATATCGTCGTCACTCGCGTGTGTAAGTACGTACACGTACATCCGACTCCGCGTGTAATTTATGACACGCGAGTACACGATGTCACGGGGGGGAAACGACTGCGGGAATGGGGGAACAGAGAGAGAGACAGAGAGAAAGCGTACGAAGTGGCGACGATGGTTACAGGTGGATGGCAGAAAGGCGGTCGGGGGACGAGTACGGTGGCGGAGGACTAGACAACTCATTACCGGGGACTGGCAAACAGAAAACTAGGTTACGCAAGCTCATACGTCATCGGAATTAGAACCGTAGTCCGCTCGCTGTATCTCAAATGTACACTATCGCGTGGAACGTGTTCCACACACCTCGCGCCTTGCACCATCGTCATCGCCATCGCCATCGCCACCGACGACGGGGTGGAGAAGCAGAGGAGGTATAGTGCGGCTCACCTACCGCCCTTCTCGCGGTATATGAATTTATGTAATGTGCGCGTTCCTAGATTGCGAGGGAAATATCCGTACGCGCGCGGATGTGTGTTTCGTAACTTTGCCCATATCTGACGACTGTAGCCGCGGGGGTAATGCTAACCCCGGCACGCGGCCGCAATCGATACAGGAAATTTCGTGTTTCGTTCTCTACGGAAGCGTCGCGCGATTTGTCGCCGACAGATCCTCCGCGCTCGCCCACAGCTCTCGTTCTCATTCCACGGGCGGCGAGACTGGAGGATGCGCGAGCGGAAGGGTGGAGTTCGGCGCGCCTTGTCCGCGACATCGCGTGCTCGTTTGTGTTAATTAAATCCGGAATAAGAAAGAAGGTAGAAGCGTGATAAAGAGTTAGTCTCGCAGTTTAGATTTCGCATTGAGATTCAAAGTCCACGAATTTTAGCCGCAGTTTGAGGCTAATTCCGTATGACAGCTTTCGATCCTGCAGCACGACTGCATGTTTATGAGTAAATTGTCGATAATTTGTGCGTTAATGGAAGTGAATCAATAACGCTTTGTTCACGTCAATGTATAGTACATTTATTTACTCAAACAGGAGCGATGCAATATCGCGCGAATTTATTACTTAAATGGATGTGACGGAATATACGTCTTTTTCATTTTGAGTATCAGTACTCGAATTACCATGATACAAACAGCAGCTTCACGATTGTACAATCTCGTTTTATCAGCATAACATTCGCATGCTCGAATTTCCATTAGTCATGTCATGGCTCATCGAAAATTGAAAATCAATGAAACGGTCGTTAGTACGCTTTATACTTCGCCAAGGCTGACGTTTTCTAACCCGATCTTCCTTTTTCGCTCATAAAAGTCCGCTTTAACATTCTCCGCGCCACGTTCGCATATGTATACGTGGAACTTGATTCTCTTTCCCTTCTAGCCCTTTGTCCTCTGGCACGAGAGAACTCGCGTCTCCTCTCGTCGACGTCGCCGCACGGAGAATAAATGAAGGAGCCCATTGAAAAGCTATCTAGCTAAAGGACTGCTTCTCGTACCAGTCTCGTCTGTCGCCCGATGGCGGCGAAATCAGAATTTAATGGATATAAAGCCCGAACGAATAGGCACTATCGCATCAATATATCGATAGATTCAAAGAACAGATTTATCCGGCAATTTCAACGTTCCTGAGAGAGAGAAGGTTATATATTTAAATTAAATTCTAAAACGTACATTTTCAAGATATATTATTATTATTATGAATCGTTGTTTTATTCGTTTTCGGTAGGTATTTTAACTATGCAATAATGCGCGAAGCTATAATAAGAGTAAGCTTTCGAGATTGTGCTCGAGTAGATTTTCACTTGCAGCATGTTTTGTGTCCGATTGCAGATGTACCGAAATTTCACGCAAGTTTTGGCGCGTAATCGCATTATTAACGCGACCGAAACTTCTCGATCTTCCGCGCTTCTAAATTTCGCGAAATTTTACCTCGTAAACGCGAATTTCGTGTGGCATGGACGCGACAGCTGGCACGAGAAACTGTTCCCTTGTAGTACGTAGCGCAGACTTTGAACTTTTGCGCCGAGCGTCCGCCGTCACGGCGATGTAACGCCCGTCTAATTAAGACTAAATACATAATTAGAGTGTTAGTCACGTGCGGCCACGGCGCAATTGAACGGTCAGCTTCGTGCTGTTTCTGCTAGGCAAACACGTACTGTACAGTCAGCACGTTTACGTTTTAAGTTGCAGCAGACGGTTCTGCTGCCATTTCTCTCTCTTACCTCAGCCGCTCTCAACCGACGCTTAATTTCATAAATTTCCGCGAGTATCTCAGGATCCAAATCTCATGGCAAAGGGCGCACTAGTGGTCACAGCCTTTGTGTCTCTCTGTTACGTAATATCTTTCTCGTATGTATAATCCCTCGTAATTCAGATTCATGCAAATCGCGAAAACGCGAGGAAACGAATTTCGTATGTGAGAATTGCATTGTACGAATTCTTTTTTAACAGTTAGAAACACTCTCGACGTTAATTAACGATTAGTGATTCTTACATTTATTTAATTTTAAAGATTAACAATGACAAATAAAGTCCAAAAAAAATAAAAATATGGCTCAACAAATAAAATAGGCTAACGGCAATTAGCGCTAAATTTTGTGCAATTAATTAATATATAAAAAGCGATTTTATCCGAATTGTAAATTGTATATTAAAGTTTTGATACAAAGATAACGTTATCTTTGCATTATATCTTCAATATATTTTTGATTTTTGGATAAAGTGTTTTTTATATATTTTTAAAATGATGCAATAAGAAAAACATGATTTTCGAATTATATATTATATCATGAGTAAGTCAAATAATTAATATCTTATCAATCATGAAACGTGGACTAATTTATAACAAGAAAGAAGGTCACCGTACAATGTACGGTCGTAAAATAAGATTCTATTATTTGGACTAATTTAATTTCATCAAATATCAAACTAAAAAACGTCTAATGCTCGTAATAATGAATATTGTAAAATAAGAGTAGTAATTAAATTTACCCTCTACGAGAATGATCAAAATACAATGCAATTCTATTTAGTCTTCATTATTTAAAACATATTAATAAGATAATAATTTCAAATCTTATTGAACTCTTAGTGAGAGTTTAAACTAATAAGTATCGATGAGAACATACCGTAACAGTCAAGTTGGATCTTAGATGCTAATATATAATTTCGTATGAATTTATATATACGTATGTAGATTCTACTGTCACGAGTTAAATTGACTAACAATCTAATAATTTTGATGTATCATAGTATCTTAATAATGTTGAATGATATATTAAAAATCTATAAATAATTAATTTATATTGCGAAAAATATTACTTCGATAATATTATTTGTGAAGACTATTACTAAAGCCGCGGTAGTTCAAAGGCTTAGGACGCTCGCACGGATTGCCAGAGATCCAGGTTCGACTCTCGATCGAGATAATATTTTTTTAATTAATTATTTACAGATTTTTAATATGTTATTCATAGATTTTAATATATCATTCAACATTATTAAGATCCAAGATGCTATGAGCATCAAAATTGTTAGATTGTTAGTCAATTCAACTCATGATAGTACTGCGTTTATTAGAGTTGTAAGTCTGAAAAAATTTCGGCGCGCATTTTTAAGAATCTACATACGTAGTATATAAAGTCACACGAAATTATATTAGAAGCATCTAAGATTCAGCTTGACCGTTTATATATTATATATTTGATATTATTTGATTAGTTAATAATTTTCTATCAAGTTGGGAAATAAATTTTTCTATTTTTAGAAAAATTTGATTTAATTTTTTGATTGGTGTCATTTTTAAAGTAAGAGAGTAATACATATACATGTATGTGTATTTTTATAATAAGCTCGTGTTTATCATACAATTTTAATTAAATATACGTGTCTAAATAAAGGACTAGTTTGTCGTACTGTTGTACGAAAATTATCTAGCCTATCGATCGCGAAAGTGTTGTATAAATATTGAACTCGTACTTACGACTAACTGAGCGAGCATCGTAAATTTTTAACGATTACTCGATGAAATACAAAACTCACAGTGAGTTCAGTATTAACGATCGTAAAAATCGCAGAAAATTGAAAAACGATGGACGGTTTATCGAATGACTACCGTACATCACTATCGCTCCGCTATAACATCGATTATTGTTAACAATTTAAATAAAAGTTGGCTAAACCTTTGGGAAAAAAAATATTCGATGATAAACCTTATTACCACGTCAACATTGATTTCGTTTTCTCTATGACAGCCGGTATTTTTTCCTCGGCCACCAATTATCAAAGCTTTACCTGACACACATCGACACCGTGGAGCGCTTAACGAGCATGCATTGACCTCCAAATTGGATTCTTAATGAATTACAGTTATAGCTTCGTCCGTGCCGAGATATGGATGCTTAATTTGGATGAGCGATCAATTTTGGCAGGAGCAAACGAAACTGCTTGCCAGCTCGAGGATACCATGGAATTCACTTAAGAGCTAGGCAGCTGCATTTAGTTAGTACATTTGAAACTATCCCCCATTCGTATGCCCGAGACTGCGTTCATGTTCTCTGAGTTATGTACCGCGCATGTTCCGCGCGTAGGTTATGTCTAATTTGCTTTCTCGTAAATTCCTTTAATGTTTCTGCAACAAAATCCCGCCATCCGTTTTTTTTTTAATTGAAAACCGACTTTCCATAATCTTAATTGTACATTTTGACGCGCGCGACTATACCGGGTAGCGATGTTGTTGTGTTATTGTTGGAAAAATCTGCATCTTTTTTTCATGCTCTTTAAATTTGAAAAATAATTATTATTTTACCTAACATAAATTGAATGTTAATAATTTTACTTGTTTTGAAGTATACAGTAAAAAACTATCGATATTTCTGTTAAAAACGATCCACTTAAGTCATTATTAAAATTTTATGTTGAATTTTTAGTATATCTGATTGTTAATCTAACATAATGTTATTCGAATATTTTGTGATATTCAACATTTCTTAGTGTTAAAATAATTCAATTTGAGTAAGAGAACAATAATATAAAAATAATGATTAATATGATTGTTTACAAAAGTACTGCGTTAATCTTTTACATAATATTTATGTTATTTCCTAACATATTATTTTTGTTAAATTTAATAATACACAAATTTTTCACATTTTTTGGCACGTTAACGATTCAATTAATCGAGTGATCTGTTCTTGAATTCGTTTAATCGCTCTAATTGTAAACAATAATATTTTATTGTGATCTGTTTTTTGTGTCGTTATTTTTTAATATCTTTAATGATCTCATCTCGGGATTTTTTTTATATCAGATCATTATCTGGATGTGGATAGTCGTAACTCGTGGGATAATCTAAATTTACTCTCGCGTGTCAAGACTTACATACATCATATTAACGTCGCGCACGTAACCAAATCAATTATTCCACGGTAATTGCGGTAACTGTCAGCTTATGATAACGTATGCCTACGAAACTGTCATCGTTCTACGAAGTAGATCATAATTCAACGAGATATTTCAACAAAATTGCTAGAAGAAAATCCAAAGTATCTCGGAGCAGGCAAACTGATAGATTAAAATTACAAATCATTTGTCAGAATTATCGACGAATTATTTGAAATTTCAGCTGTCCTTTATCACGTACATTGCTAGCGTTCGCTTTGTATTTTCGAAAATTGTAAAAATTGAAATATCGAATATAATGTCAAATGTATCGCCATGTCAGTTATGTGGTAAACAATATAATCTGTTTCTCCATAATGCCGCGCATAATATCTGGTAACATTATCATAAACTATTGCGGCTCTCTCGAAAAATAATATTCTTTCCAATATATTATAATAGCATTATGTTTCGTGTTATCAATAGCGAATTTTGATCAGTGAAATCATCAAGCGCATTAAACCGTACATTCTCGTCATACAATTTCGATCCTGAGCAATCATATTGTACTATATATCTATCATATTTATACATATGTATTTATACCTATGTATAATGCATATGTAAAATAGAACATGCACGTGAACTATCCGGTGCTTATCGTGCGCAAATGTAATTAGTATAATTACCTTTATTGGTTGCATCGGTAGACTACGTACAACATGTTACGACCACAAATTAAATGCTATCTATCTGTTAAGCTAGAGCTGGGCAAACAGTAATTAACAACTTTTCGTAGAGCATTACGCAAGTTTTGCACTCACTCATGTCACGATATGTATGTCACGCATTCCTACAGGAAATCAAAGCGGAAAAAATAAATGATAGGAAATTTAGTTTGCGAGAGTACGAATGAATATGTTGTTTGTCAAACGATTTTTTTAGATTCTCTTTGTTAGCAATTCTCTTTATAGTAATGTAGTTACTATTATTTTTGATATCACTCCAAATCTTTTCATAAATTTTTCAGAAACATATTTGCTAGTCTTGTGTATCAAACGACAGAGACCCAAATTCATAAATCATTGATTATACTAATCATATTTATATTATATTTAGAAACTATTAAAAAGAATTTATCTTGAAAGAATTATTGTTAATTAATATTTGAAGTATTATTAATTATTCAGAAAGAATTTGTGTTTAATACAATTAAAATTAACTATCACATAAAACATTAACTACTTTAGTTATACTATTTCGTTATTGCGAGTTATATGATATTATACTTCATTAAGTTTAATAACAACGAATAATACTCGTGAAATTTACGTCTCCTCGAAGATGTTTTATGGATTGAGGATATTTATGACTGTCAATTTTTTAGATACACATTCCTTTCTCGTTTGCACGCAGTCACTTTTTTAATATAAAAAGAAAGATATAAATCGTATTGTAGAGATCGCGTGGTTTTAAAATAACTTCTTCATCATTTACTTTATCGACATCTCATTATCGCGACTTCGGGTCTCTTGCGTTAATTACATCACTGGCTCGCCACGATATCCGATATTCATACTTTACTTCGGTATCGATATTGTCAAGCGAAAAGAACAATGTAATCCCCGCAGACCATCCCGTGCAATATTGCCGTGAAAAGTCCGAAGATGCGGTAAGCTGCGAAACAATGAAAGCGAGGCGCAACATTATAAATCACAGTTTTTCAGGACGAATCTGAAACGCGATATCGCTCGTACGAGGGTGGATAAAGGTCACCACCTAGTTTCGCAACTGCGTCCCGGTTTGTACGCGACAAAAGTCATAACTAGCGACGTTGCACCGGGAAGTTGTAGCGCTAATAAATAACGATAATGTTACCCCTACGTCGGTTTATTTCCAGCTTGTATGCAAAACTCGCTGCATAAACTGTGAAAAAAGATAATGTCCAGTACATCGACATTAATCACGATAAGGCGGGGGCATCTATTTCAATATGTCATAGTCGTTTTAACGAGATACATGAAATGCGCCACGCATATGTATTGAAACTATGTTTTTCCGCTCTAAGCCGTTCCGTATTATTCTATTACCAATGTTTTATTTTTACATGTGGAAAATTTCATGTTATCTTTATCGATGGAATAATCGTGGTAAGTGCATTAATCATTGCTCAAATAAATCTTCAATTTTTATCAAATTAGATTATTTATCAATCAAGTTGATCTTATTGGGTTTGTAAATTTATTTCGTGCACGGTAGAATTACTTTTTTTTTATGAAAACAAAGTTTTAGAGAGATTGCTACATTTGAGTCTGACATCACGATAGCTAATCTATCGATGACGGAATCGGCGATAATCGCGATATCGATTGTAACGGAAGACCAACTTTGCTCCCAAAAGGGAGGTAAGGTGCGATAACTGATGCGAAGTGGTAACGCGGTAACGTGATTCGAAGTCGTGAAACGGTGAAACTCGAGTCCGCGGTGAGATTACAAATCGAGCGTAGTCACGGTTTTTCGTGCACTGCTCCGGCCGTTACGGACAGGATAAGTGTGCTATCCGGCGATTGCGAATATTATGTGGATTTCTGGCGATTCGCGGGGAATCACAATAGCCAGACTTGCAAGCGAGGATACCGAATAGCTTTATTTTATAATAGATTGTAAACGCCGCGAAAATTAAATCTACGATAAAACGTAGAAAGAAAAGAGTGGCATATGAAATCTGCTCCGTTAAAATGTTATTGTAATAAAAATAACTTTCAATAATTAATTATATTTATCATCTTTTACGAAAAGATAATTTTATTTTAGATCATAAATCCGAAAATTGATGATAAAATACGATAAAATGCAAGGAAAAGAGTGACATATGAAATATCGATTCCATTAAATTTTTAATTAACAGGAAAATTATAGCTCAGTTAGTTATATCATATTTATCGCCTTACGTCTTATAAGAATATTGAATAACTGTATTTTTTTGATCGTAAACGCTGAGAAAATTAAATTCTACAAGAAAGGATACAAAATCTGTCCCATTAAATTTTTAGTGTGACAGAAATTATGGCAATTTAAATAATTAGTTATAATATATATACTTATTAATTATACATTACATTTTATAGAGATATCGAATAATTTTATTTTACATCGTAAACACTGTGAAAATTTAATTTACGACAAAAACAGTATAAAAAGGTACAGAATGTATTCCATTAATATTTAATATGATAGAAGTGCAGATGTTTGAACAATCAATCATAATTATGCTTATTTATCGCCTTATACTTTATGAAAATACTAAATAATGCGATAATTAAATCTGTGATAAAAGAAAACATGACAAAAGGGCACAAAATCTATTCTGTTAAAATTTTAGTGTGACAAAAGTCATGGATGATTGAATAATCAATGTTTTACAAAGATAGACTTTAAAACTACTTATAATTTCGCGTTCAGTAAATGAAATATATTTCTTTTCAATTTCTTTAGGACGATACGTACCTATATATTCGACAAAGGGCTGTTACATTGTACGGCATCCATAAATATAGCGCAGTGCGTAGTTATATTGATTTATCCCTGACGGCGTAAATATATATATATATATATACATATATCTGTCCACCAGCCGAGAGCGAGTAACTCGGTAGCTCGGTTTAGCAGCAACAGCAACTCGTAGCTTGCGGTCGCTTCAGGCCGATTGGATGATACGATTATCTACTTCATACCGCTAAATGCTGCAAATGCTCTTTCCGATGTACACACACGAGGTATTTTTGCAGCAATTTCAAATCGATGTTTTCATAGCGAAAATAGATTCCGCTATCGCCGGACACTTAATCAACGGGGCATTAAACATTGAGCGCAAATTACATAAGTTGATAATGCCCTGTTTATCGATGTTACGCATATCGGTGTATAATGTATATTGCCTTTTCCGATATACCATCGAAAATTTCACGAAACTACAAATGGATCGCTCGATTATTTAGTAGCTTATTCGAGCCTAACATAAAGTTTATACATTTAAATAACGTTTTCCTCTCTTTCTCGCTTTCTTTCTCTTTCTCGATTGTCACTGTTCTCCTCCCAGCGCGGCGGAGTGTTTGAATGAATAGAATCAAAGTTCAGTATACGATGCAGCGGGATGCATAAGATAGTATGTTAAACGTCGGGCTCTGTACTTCCTGCGCGACTAGTTGCGAGCTATTATTGTTGGAATTTACATTGGCAGGCGCCGACGATCGTGACGGTACCGTGAGAATTCAGACCGGCGCTTTGCACTTGAATGTCATGCCGTTCGCAACGATAAGGTAATATAACGTGTTTCGCCATATTTTACAATAACGAGACTTGCTCCCAGTCTTAATTGTAACGTAAATCGCGAGCAGCGTGTTGAAACATGTAAAAGCCATTAAACGAAAAGCCGATTGACTTTTACCTGACGATAGCGCGCGTGATCGTTTTTAAATAGAGATTGCCATTAGCCAATCGTCCGCGCGAAGTGAAACGATCTCGTTGGATTTCTGGATCGTTATCGCATACCTACTTACACGTTAACCGCTGAAAAGTGCAAAAGTCTGGAGGACTCCCAGAAGGACTTGTAAGGATTGTCTACGAGGATCCTAATTACGCATCTGGAAAGTTTTAAGATCATCTGGTCTTCGTGATATTAGAAGTTCTCATCGTGTCACGAAGTTCACCGTGGGACAAGTTTGAAAAACGCCGACACGAAGGGATACCTTGTCGTGGAAAAAGTTAGGGGGACGTCGAGTTTTCCGGACGAGCTAAACTCGATAAAACGTTGGTAAATGTGCCTCCACGACGACGATATGCAACTTAAAGCCCGCGGAAACTTTCAGCACTGATATTGAGAGCGCGGAAAATTAGCTCGATGACGAATACTTGGCGTAACGAGATAATGCTTCGCCTCCGATCGTCTGCATTCTGCCTCCGAGCGATTTTATCCCGTGCACTATTTACATCGTACTTCATCGCTATTCGCGCGGCCTAATTTTCAAGCTCGAATCCATTTTCAACTGGAAACCTCCAACAAATGGGACAAAGGAATCCTCGCTTAGAGTACTCTCCATCTTCCAATTGCCTCGCATTTCAATTTTTGTGGACGACGTCGAAATGGATGCAAAAAGAGGAGGGAAGCTCGAAATATTCCTTTCGCCGCACCGCGCCGGGGCGACATCGCGTTAGTAGGCGGCCTTTCACCATCCTCGACAGCTTTCGATGTCGCGCAAGGAGAAAAACGGGAAAAAGGGCGATGGAGAGAGAAAAAATGGGAGGGTAGAAAACGTAAGGAAGCGCGTTGCCGCGCTTTGCCGGAATAAGAATTTTCGCGTTGGAAGACATGTAACGAAAACGTGAAAGTACCTTGTGCGAATGACGGCCCATCCAGCGAGACTTTTCCCGTTTCCCGTAAACGGGAGTACCTCTCGACAAGCTAAAGCGCACTTTTGTTTAAAGTAAATATTTAATGCAAAATAAGATGTAAAATATGGCACCCCTTTCAAATCATTAATTATTAAAATAATAATTATACTAGCAACAACAATAGTATCTCTTGATAATAAAATATCGAAATACAAAAAATTAAATTAGAGGTAAATCCCGCGCAAATATCATTTATCACAAACCAAATATTATTAATATAAATTCGCGGGATATCAAAGAAAAGTGAACAAAGCGTGACTTGTTACATCGTAAATAAATTATAGAAATCCACATTTCGCATGAAACAGCGTAATTTTACATTTATTACGAGATATACGATTTTACAAGTTAATAAGTTCCATATACTATAGGTATACACACAGATAGAGAGGTCGAAGTAGCCCCGAGTGCATAGAAATCTCATATGAATTCGGGATGAAACTCGATAAAAGTAGCGACTTCTACATGTGTCAAAAACGTAATATAAAACGTAAGAGAAGATAAGCGGTAGGGCGCAAGCGGAGGGGCAGGAAGCAAGTGGTTTGAATATAAGCCGTGCGCGCTCATAAATTGCGAAGCATAAATAGAGAGATACTCAGGATCGTTACGCCGTACCGGAAGGAAAGAAAAAAAGAAGTCGAACGACGAGTTTCAAGAAAGAGATAGCAAAAGGAAAAAGAGAGGCACGAGGGAGTGTGGACGAAGAGGAAGAAGAGAAGGTGAAAGCGCGTGCGAGGAAAACGGAGCCGAGTGCGGAAGAGAGAGTGCTTGTAAAACACTACGTGGCCGTCTGCAGCCCCGCGGAAAGTTTTTAAAGAGAAACTACGTCCCGATAGAAATGTCAGTTTCGTGAAAATAGATGGGGCCGTGCCAGGGATGGGTGCATGCAGCCCCCGTTCGTTTCTCCCGCCGCTGCATTATATCCGCTTTGTCAACTAGAAGTGGGTTACTGGTGTATCGATACGGGCCGCGAGCTCCTCCTCCCACCTCTTCTCTCTCTCTCTCTCTCTCTCTCTCTCAGCCCCTTAAAATGTACAATATACCTACTCCAGAAACAGACCATTTTTGGGTAATTTTCTGTAATTACAATTTTTTTTAATTCACGTCGATTTTCCTTATGCCTGATTAGTGTGTTTAATCTCTCGATGCATGGAAATAGTAAGCAATATTTTAAAACGCAGTTGGTACTCTTAATTACATCGTATTTCTCATGCATGATACGAAGAAAATTAATCTTTTAAAAAAAAGAAAGTGTAATGAGGTCATAATACATTTTATTGATCATCAATATTTGTTGCGTGTACAACAGAAATCAATATCAAATATATATAGTCGTTAAACTGAATCACTTACAGAAAATTGGAACGCAACGACCTGTGCGCGGTTGCTGCTGCCTTTCTAAAATACATCGGTGCTTTAACAGTATGCAAAACGGCGATGTGAAATAACGAACTCCCCGCTTGCCGTTCACAACAAAGACGAGTCGTGATATAAGTATAAACTCGAAACAGCGGTGGGGCGAGCGAGTATACTCTCGAGGGTCGCTAACCGGAAATCGATCGGTGTAAGTTCGGTTAGACGTGCGCTCTCTTTCTCGAGAACGAAAGATATAATACTACACACGTAACTGTGCGAAGGAGGATAAAAAAAAAGAGGGATATGGGATACGGGCCGCGGTCGCTATTGGAAGCTAAAGGAGAGTCGAGCAGAGAACAGCATCTCTTGGACAGGTTAGCATCCCCCAGAGTAGACCGGCCGATAGATCTAGAGCTTCTAACACCGACCTATCTACCACCACTTACACCATCAGCCAACCAGTCGGCTACAGCAGGCCAGTCCCGGTGCTGATGGTGTGGACCTCCATTCTGCGAGCTACGAAATGGACCCAGGAGTAACACGAGGGATAAATTTACTGGCCGCCACGCGGGCGAACGTTCTCGTTTAAAAATACAGCCTTCGTCCAACCTGCGAAAAGGGGATATAGTCAATGTGTGTATACGTGGTGGCCTCTTTCGTCTCCCTTTCGTTGTGCGCGCCCGTGTATAATACACGTCCTCGACGGATAGGGTTCTCCATCTAGTCGCGCCTCCCCCGTCGTGACTGTAAATCCGGGGGTAAGATGCGACTAATTGAACGCGCGTTTGATAAAGGATGGGGTTCCTCGCAGCGTCGATTCACGTTAGTCATCCCGCAAATGAGCATAGCTTTGGGCGTAATCCGTTATCTTGATTACGATGCGCAGATGGTACGACAACAGTTTATTTTGGCCGCTTTCCATTTGATGACACAAGTCGATACAAGTGTCATTCTATCTTCGTTATTCTCTGACAATGGGTGTCAAGAAAGATAGAATGACGTTTATGTCGACTTGTGTCATTAAATGGAAAACACTCTTTCTATCATTCTATATTACAGATATAAAAATGTTAACCTACATAAAATAGCTTAAAATACATACAATAGTAACTTGCATAGTTTGCAATTTCGTTGTTGTGCAGTATTTTCGGTAATGCACCGCACGTAACCGCGGTTTGAACAGATAATAATCTTTACCAAAGTTGAAGAAGAACGCCTACGTGGCTACATTTTGAAATAATTCTGGAACCGCCGGTGCCCCGGCGTCCCAATTACACTCTACCGCTTACGGTTCTCGCGCGTAGCACTAATTAAGCGGTGCCGTCTCTAATAATTCCGAGATGTGAATCGTGCTTTTTCTCTCCGACGAATTAAATATTTCGACGAACACTTCGATAACCGTCAACGAGCGCATCTCTCGGATTCCATTACGATCTCCGTAGAGCTCACGATACCAGACGACGTCGCGGCTCTAAGAGATGGAAAAGAAACAAAACAAATGAGAAATTTACTCGGCATAAATGGCCGAGAGTCCTGAAAATGGCGGGAAATTTACTTAGTTCCTCTCTTTCCGGGCGATTCAATTGCGTAACATTCCTGGGAACGAACCAGAACCCCGTCTCTCCTGAAATTTCAGAAGTACGAAGAACCGAGCGCGCTTCTTTCCCTCTCTTTTCCTTAGCCGACTCGCCTCACCTTTCCCCATCTCTTCTTCATCCTTCGAGCTTCTTCCGCTCTTACCTGCTTTTCCTCTCGTTCCGCGCTTTTCTCACTTGTAGCGCTCACTTTCCGAATCACGATGCGTATCTCCGTCTGCGGGATTTAATTCGAGAAAATATCTCGAGCTCGCGAAAGTGTTGCATTCTTTTCCGGTGCACGATTTTCTACATGACAATTAAAAATGTTCCGCGGATGCGCATTTTGTGTTGCATTGAGATTATTATCGATACTTTGGAAATACATCCATACTCAAGGATAAAAAGTCCATCGAGTAGAGTCAGCAACGGAAACTACAGTTCTCGAGAGTTTAAATCGGAGCTTCCTCCTAATGAGTTCTCTTATATATTCATAACATTATTGCTCATTATCGTAAGCGTATCACGAATTTAAGCAGACGTTACAACCATAAATTTGCAATCGTAAATTTATGCAGTTATCGCGTCGCAATGCGAAAGCGTAATTCGACAATCGAGGGTTCTTTCGGAAAATTTATGCAAGTTTTACGCGATTTTGATTTGTAACTTTATAATCACGGTGGGTATACATTCGCGTTTTAATTAAAACAGGTATTGTTAGCGTCGTTAAGCCGACTGTTCGTCCCCAGTTTGTGCGAGTGCGAGGACGAGTCGATTCCAGGGGCGTAAGCAGCTCCGTCTCTCCAACTACGTTAACGAATAATGTCGGGTCCAAGCGGTCATTAATGGAAAGTGGTATAAGCGGCGGATGATAGAGCGCGCATGGTAAACGACACATTCATAACGCGCCGTGGTTAACTCGCCGAGAGGAAACTTTTAATTACGCTTTCTTCATCGGATGAATACGCGCCACTTAATTATAACTTCGTCACGGTTACTTAGTTAAGCCAACTTGCGAAAGGATCTTAATACTGCCCCCTCCCTACCCCTTTAAAAAAAAAGAGAAAATGCAAAACGTCATTCTCTCCATGCGCTACGTTCTTCGGACATGGTCCATCTTACCCTTCGTTATTCACCATAGGTGAAATCGTGATAGTAAAGTAATTCAACTGATATACATAGCATCTCGTAAGTCTAAACAAACTTGAGTAAACGACAAACGAATACATGGTGGCCAAAGTAATGGCCACTAAAGAGAAGCTCGCGATTGACATTACGTAGACATTTGCACGAGTGCATATGCGCACGCAATGCACGCATTAGTCAGGAGGAGCACAAGTTATCTCTTATCACGATCCATTCATAATTCGGCATTAAAGCGTACCCGGTCGTCGCACAGATTTAACTGGCTGTAAGCACTGCGGCATCAAGCCAGTGTAACTGCAGCTGCACCAAAGCGCCCGTGGTAGGAAGCAAGCCAGGCCTATCCGCGCGCGCAATGGTACTATCGGGATCGTACGCCTGCATGTCCATTGCACACCATGCACTATCATACACGTCGGTGCACGAACAAATAGCTCCCGTTTCTGAAACAGATGCAAACGCTCAGGCACGAATGCCGCTGCGAGCGTATTCACGACTGTTGGCGTGCAATTCGCTTAATATATTGACCACGAAGTGTCGTATCACAAATTTGGAAGATATTAACAACCGCCGTGTACAACTGCCAGCGTGATTTAATGATAATTGAAGCTCTTAGAGTATAACGAAGCGCCCATTTACTTCGCCAACCCGACAAATCGTAGTAATTGGTCGGACATGTAAAACTGAACAAGAGAGCACAACTTTGATTTCCGAATTCCAAAATAAATCACGTTCATTTTTTACATCTACAGAATAAAGCATGTATTTTTGACTTAAAAAAAAAATTAATAAACTTATCAACGCGCTCTCTTAAACGTTTGTTAAAATAAAAAGAGTAATTCCATATTTTTCATTTATATCTTTTTCGTATAGTTCGCGTTAACGCGTTCCATAATATAACGTGCCTCGCGATGACAATTCTCGCGATTGCTAGTAACATACGGTCGATATTCACATGATCTTCGGTGAGACCCGGCGCGATAGCGGTCGGAGGGACCAATAGTTAATGTACTCGTGCAGAGATAACCGATGACCCAGTTCGACGAGCTACGACTATAACAGGGGCCTGGATATCGTCTGTATCGACAATCGTGATTGGATACAGAGATTCGTCCACGTATATGCCGGCATACAGCCAAGTTCCCAGCATTGCCAGCCATCAGATCTCCAGATGTGCATTGATTTCTCTAGTTCGAACGTATCGTATTGTAACTTCGCCGCTGCACCTGCCGCCGCCGCCGCCTCCATCAACCCGTCGTCATTGCACTCTGAGAGAGAAATGCTAGATTATCGTCATTAAGGACAAGGAGAGGTTATAGTTCACTCGCAATCTACCTTCAGATATGCCCAGCTGAGAGATTCTCTCGATAAGAAAACAAACGCGATATCGCGCAGTGTCCTCGCTTTGAACTTTGAGTAAGACAAATAAGATTCCGCGCATCTCGCGACGTGATCAAAGATTGAGAGGCGGAGTATTGGCTTCAATATCTCGTTTCGCCAACTATTTTACTGAATTAGATGCTTCTGAAAGAACCTTCTATTTTCGAACATTTTTTTTTTTATTAATAGCTAAAATGCGCGAAAGTAGAAGATTCTTTCCGAAGCATTTAATTTAGTCGGTGAAACGAGATATCGAAGTGCATATAGTGATTGTTACGAATACTTGAATAGGAGTAAGTAAAAATAATTACGTTGGTAGACCGATGGCGGAACGCCAAGCGCCTAAACGGCGACTCTGCCAAAATCAGATATCCCGTTGTTGCGCGACGGATATATTATCTAACCTAAAAGTATACGAATAAAGAACAAGACGTGTGACAGTTGAGATAAATATATCGCTACAATATAAAAGTATAATCGTGTCGTGTCTATTAGCTTTATTAACTGGCACATGATTTCCGGTATTACTTTTTTTCTGTCGCTCTTATTTCAGCGAACAAATTGTATAGTTTAAACAATTTCAATTAGCACATTAATGCTCAAACGCTATTGACATAGTGTCATCACACCGTGTAGTCAATCATGTTAACCGCGATTATACATAACTCTGATCGATATATTCTTTTTCTTCGCTGATATCCAATAAAAACAATTCAATTGTGTTAACGTAATACGCGAAAAATACGAACAATACAAAATCTGTCGCTTAGCTGTCAAATTTAACACTTCTTCCGCTTTTTTATGTATGACAGTTTTGTGTGACAAAAGTTACATGATTTTTTGTTGCTCAAACAGCCAGTTGAAAATGCACCTTAATAATTCCATTTTATTTGAATCGGTGAGTCTAAAAAGAGGGCAAAGTCACATTTATCAAATTTTTCAATATTATTAACAGAGCATTATTTTATTTTAGTAAATAAACTAACAAAATTGCTTTTGAAAATTTAAATATGACATTTAATAATATTTCTGTAATATTACAGGTTCCTGAAATACTTAATGTTATTTATCATTCGCTGTTTCTTATCATACGTTCTTTATTTGCTACTCGAGGTATTACGACCGAGAACGGTTTGTAGAGATATTAAAGATACTAGAAATGATTGTCGTGTACGACTTTCTTCTTTTCCCGCTTTCTGTGTCGTGCCTTTGTGAAATAGTGTATGTCGGAGTCGTGATTTCGTCTTTTAATTTCGGCATTCGTCTTTGACGACGCGTAATCGATAGGATCGGAGGCTTCAGGAAATTGCCTGTTCTCCGTGGATATACATAGCGTTCAAGACACACAGGAGATTTGCCATCGTAGAGAAGGCGTTTCCCTCTGGATGAGATCCAGGCTTTATCGCCTAAGAATATTAAAAGTGCCCTCGTGATCGAGAAACGGATCGGCGAATCAGGAAACGCAGGAACATCCCTTGTGCTTTAGCGTTGCTAAAACGACGGGGTTTTATCAGCTGAAGGTAGAAGAAAATTACTACGCTGCGGGCGCGGAAGAAAAACATCCCGTGCAACACGGCGAATCGAAAGATTCAACTGCTTGCACTCCGATTAATGGAAATCCCGTTTTATTCTCATTTTTTATCGAACCCGCGTGTCGCGAGAAACCGAAGAAGAAACCGTAACCACGGCGAAAATGGCGTGTATTATCGAATCCGTTTCTCTCATATTAATGTTTTAGTATTATGTATAATATTATATAGTCATTACATTAAAAAATTATAATTCGTGTAAAAACGTGTAAAATCACTTCCGAGACGCGATTTAATTCTATGGCAGTGTTCATAAAACGTCCCTCGTGGCAGCGACTGTGCAAAGAACGAATGAGTATCAAGTCGATGCCAATGATTAATTACTCGTAATTAGTTCCTTGACACGATAGTGAGCGTCAATGTTGCCAAGACGTGGTGATTCTTCGAAGCAACTTATCGGTAATTCATCTTATTTTTTTCTTTAACTTACCATGTCCCGGGCCGAGCGAAGGAAGAAGGCTCGCGTATAGGACCAATATAAGAAAGATGCATGAGCACGAATATCGCGTGCGCGTGATATTCCTGAATATAAATTATGAATAATTGCGAGCGAGCTTCACGGAAAAGCGGGGCGGTTGCGCCCCGTGAAGTGAATAGTTTCGTTAGGGGGCGCCAATAAATTGTTGCTGAGCTTTCTGAAGCTCGTCCGCCGTCTTAATTTCGCGCATGGCGAGAAAGCGCTCCTAAAAGCTCGCCGCAAGATACGTTGCGGAATAGCACGCAAGAAAGGCGAGCAAAAGTCACTTTACTTCCTTCTCTTTTTTTTTTTTTTTTTTTTTTTTTTTTTTTTTCTTTTTCGTTTGACGAGGATAATTCATGTCGGGTGGCAACAGCGAGACGGATGTGATGACACAACGAGGGGATGGACATCGAAAATGGGTGGGGATCCAAAAATTGGACGTTTCCCGGTGCGGAAGCGAGGGTAGGTATGAGTAATAATTCGTGATGCCGTAAAGCCCCATGTATCGTGTGCGAAGTGTACAGAGCGAATTTATCGTGTGCTTGTTACTGCTCTTTGTTAGTGAAACCGTTGAAATGTTATTGATGGCTGGGACTCGTATAACTTTGGATAACTTTAAACAAGAAATCGATTTTCGGAGTGACAAAAAATATTTGAGAGAGCCAAAATTGCGTTGCAGAAGCTCGCAGAATTTGTCTCGATTAACTCACATTCCCTGTTCCAGTAAAGTTCGAAGCCGTATTTATTACTGTGTGGTGTGTCGATTTACTCGCATTAGTTGCGACTAAAGTGACTAAAGCCGGATGTAATTTATCGCGCGTACAAGTTACACGCCGATCTTTCATAGGGGAACATTAAATCGTCGTGATACGGCCGGCGCATAATATGTCAGGATCAGGAATTGTGGATTTTCTGATCAATTAACAGTTAAAGCCAAACTAAGTGTTTGTCATGGTAAGTTAAAGTTTCCAGGGGGAGGAGAGTAGGTAGGTAGAGTTACGGTGTCCATGATTCGTTAAGCTGAGCCATCGATATCTAGCCGATCGTTCGGCGAGTAACTTTGGTGCGTCGTCCATCTCATGTGCCATCCTCTTTATTTCCACTCAAGCAACTCGAATACAACGTATTGACTTTTAGAGCACACAGTTTTTTGGCACTGATGCGTAATATTACAATTCCAGTTTAGCGAATCCATTGATTCGAGCATCTCTCATGTATCAAGAAATTAAATTTTATTCGAGATAAAAAAAAGTCAAAGTTCTTTTACAAGAATTTTGTTGAATCGTGATACTTGATTTAACTGAGAGAAAATCAAATAGATCAATCGTTTCATTTATTTGTTGTTTGTATCCAAAAGTAAAAAACGTTGTGGTATTATCGACTGCTACAGGAGTCAAATGCCCAAGAGGTTACCGTTACATAAACTACGCGACCGCTTTTGTTTCTCTTTTTTGGCAGCCGTCAACAGTATTTCGTAACTTTGCATTAAATCGATATCCGATAACGGGTAGTGGCCGAGAAGAGCGAAATTTTTTATTTTATCTCTATAATTTTGCTGACACCGAAGGCGGATGGCGATCGATGGCGACTAGGAGAGCAAGAAGCGCTATCGTAGGTCATCTATGGAAAATGTAATATGTCCAATGATAGTAAACCGCATGGTTCAGTGGATTTAGCTTTGTGTCCTGCGGTTACGATACTGCAGATGAATTTGCTCATACGTAACGCCCTTAGAAATTGTTCAAATATGCTTGATTGACTCACTCTGTGATTTTAATGAAGTTTATTGCAGTATCACATTGTTAATATATGACATACTGATACGTCCTCATTAACGCATTCAGAGGAACACTTTTTAAAAGTCAATCGGTGACTTCAATGACCACACTTATAATTGATGTAATTATTAGTTTTGTACTTACTGTTTTTTTATTAATAATACACTGATTCACTTTTTTTTGCAAGTAAATCTGTAGAAAATCGTAATCTCTAAAAGTGAATCAGTGTATTATTACAGAAAAACAGGAAATATTCGCTGATGTGGAACATCAGTTATATAAGTGATAATGAAGAAGTCAGTAATAATATAACTACACTAATTTACTTTTAAAGAATATATATTAGTGCTCTCCATTTTACACTTATAGAAAAATGATTAATGTGATTATATTGAGATTTAACAAATTTCTTTGCCTTTATGATTGTTCTTCAAGATGGAGAGTCATCATTCTTTACATCTTTCCTGTAATTTTTCTTGACAATTGCCTGCAATATCGATCAATATAGAACGTTTTCTTCCCCCTCCACCCTCCTCAAGTACGGTTGAACAGGTCTTTCCTCTTATTTCTGAGACCTCAGAATGAATGCTTGAGATTACGCGACCGCTATCTACGAGCTATTACAGATGAAAGAATTACGATTTCTACGAGACGACGCGTAAAGTCCTGTTGCGAAAGATCTATCATGGTAACAGAAGTAACAGAATCGTCGCCGAGGAGAACCGGAGGGTAGTTATCTGACGTTTCTGCATACGTCACGGTACGCGATTTATTTTCAAATCGGAAGTATTGAAAAATTTATGACTCGCCTTATCTGCGCACCGCGAAAGTACCGCGAGAGAATAAAATGTCGTGTATTATCTGGGGAAGTTATTTTATTCCGCGATGCCGACATCTCGCAGGTCGCTACGATCGCTGCAAATTTATTTGCATAGAGTCGGAAAGAGAGAAAAAGAGTATACGAAGGGGTTCGGGGAGGGCGAGGGAGAGATCGCGTTACACGCCCTCAGCATCGCTTCTGATATTGCTAACGATGAAGGGAAACAGATTCTCGTCTGCACGTCTCGCGAAGAAGTTTGCAAAAGTCGAAGGAATAGAATTTCTTTAAATCGTCCGCACTGAGCACGCACGTCGCTAACGTAAAGGGATTTAATATATGAGAACATCGTTTTTCATGTAAATCCCTGAAGTTACGCACGGCGTAGCGTCAGTCCGCGACGCAGGACTGCGGCGTAACGTGTAATACGTGATCGTAAATAAGACATTCTGTTAGAATGTAGTATGAAATGAAATCGTAAAAAGCCGCGATAAGCAGAATGGTCGGTAGTTTTATTTCACAAAACATACATAGCGTGTTGCCGATTTCCATGTTACTGGAGAGTGGTCAGATAGATAATATCCCCACGAGCGGAATACAATAGGTGTAAAAATCGTCTAGTGACGTTAATCGATTGCATTCAAAACCATCTCTCCATACTGATAAACGTATTGAATTTTTATTCTTTATCCACCGAAAATGCATATATGTATATTGGAATTTGAAAAAAAAAAACAAAGTATTATTAATGTGTTAAAATTGACATTCAATCCTTAATACTTATTAGTATTACATCTTTCATAATTTCGATGATTAATAAACGATAATTTTAGGTTAATAACAATTAATTAATATTCCAATAATTAATGAATTAAATAATGAATTATTAATTATTTAAAATTATCGTTTATTAGTCATTGAAATTATAAACATGATAGTCAATATTATTATATAATTGATAGCATATAGAGATCATCAGTATTTAATAATAAATAACTTCCAATTACATACATGTGGTCAATTTATCTTGAAGGAACAGCGCGTGCATTAAGAATTTAATTAAAAACAATAAAGGAAATCGATATGCCGCTAGTATTCTACAAATACTAGAACAATTTCGAGTCCGTTTCGATTGTAAAATATTTAAAAGCCCATCTTGCGTTATATATCCTATCACGACCATTCCTTCGTTTTCTTCGTTTACACGAATAGCGACTGTCGCAATTCGCTTGTCTACCATCTCGCATTCCACCCTCCTCGTACCTAAGGTACCCTGTCTTTTTCCGCTTTCCATTCCTCCTCCGGTGCTGAGTCAACTAAAACAACCTGGCAATTACTCTCCGAGGATCGTTACAACCTAGAAAACAATCTTGCCGCTTGTACGAAGACGAGGATGCAGTTCGGCGACGCGACTGAATCGGCGTGAGCTCGACTTAATTTTAGACATGATCGTAATTTTCAAGTCCGCACCGCTGTTACCGTGCGCGAAACGAAGACGCCGCGACGAGACGCCATAGTTTTGTAATGACGGATGTTTCATTAGTCCCGTACACGACGAACATCGCGAGGATCTGATGCGAAAGAATTTTTCTTCGAGGTTATCGATCGTTAAAATTTTAAACTTTTTCACTCCTGGGGCCTTTTCACTTTTGAAGTCTCACTTATATTTCTCTTTACGTTCTTTTAAACTTACATCTACGAACTCATATAGCTCGTCAGTTATGATGCATTACGATCTTTTTCCTTCGACTTACCGTCTTGCAAGCGATAAAAAAGATACCACGTTTAGATACGATCTTAAAAAATATCTTTTTCTCGTTCTCTTTCACTGTTTTGAATATTATATGTTTATATAATATTTGTGGCTCTCTCTCGAAAGGAGAAATGTGAGATATATATAAAGATGATGACGGCGAGACGACGTAAATGAAATTATACATTATATATTTTGATCGCGATATAATGTAATGTACATACATGCACGCTCTCGCGCAAAATGTTTCTCTATTTGAAATGCAATATCGACAGAGGGTCGTTATACTCTAGCAATGTATAGTCCAATATCAATAGGATGGTCCAATAACGAGCCAATAACCCTCCAGCTTACCACTCACGAAGTGCTATGAAATTAGCATAGATTGTTGTGGTACGAAGATCAGCCTCACGTATACGATGTGTTTGTGATAAACGCGACGAAGGAAGATCGAGAATAAATATTTATCCATGTAGTAAAAGCCTACGTGAATATGCATCGTCCATCAGGGACGACGTATCGAATACGAGCGCGCTGTATATTCCGCGAAATTTTAGGTACGCAGTAAAAGTCCCCCCACTGTCCATTTCGTTGAAAGCTTTTTATTAAATCGAAAACTCTTTTCTACAATTTTCTACGATCATGAACAAAAATTCCAATTAGGTTATCCATTGTGATATAAAATCGGCCAGTGACGTTCGTTGCATAATACATTAGATTACTTATCGCGATGCAGAAACGAGCGTCTTTGTTAGCAACAATTGTGTAAAGTTTACTGCCGACGTGCAGAGTGCACGTGCCTGGGTCATTCAACGTTTTATGCGAAATTAGGCGTTGTTTCACGCATAACAACGTGGCAGTTATACGTTCTCTGTATACGGGAAGATATACATTCATTTTGGTGTACGCGCGGAGTACATAGTCCCGGTAGATTGTATGTGAATGTCCAGGTGGCACCCACAGGCTAATATTCGCAGCTTCGAATTTATCGCTAGTGGAGGTCCGTCGGGATTGTCACGAGTCCGGCAACTTTATTTTCGCCGTTTGTGAGTTTGGCTTTTCGTATCTATTACGGCGATGCGGTATACGGCCCCCAGGAAAATGAGCGACCTGGAGGAACTTTCCTGTTGGGATATCCCGTGGGGATGAAGGGATGGCTGCTGGGATGAGAGCGAGAGAAAGCGGGACACAGAAAAAGAGGAATATGCGTAAACCGTGTGTTTGTAATAAAGAGGTAACGTGGTAGTCGCGCGCCGGTAGTCGAGACTAACATTCCCAACAACACCGGCGACGTCGAACAGCGGATACGTAACTTTTGACGAATTTACGCACGTCGCCGTATGTAGTAGAAGAACGTTGACATTGCGCAACATTAGCCGAGCGCTTGCAACTTTGATCCGAGTATAGGACTGTGCGAGCTTCATAAAGAGGAGCATGGCGACAGAGTGATGTCTTGTTTGAGTAATTTCATTTACGTTGAGAAGTTTGCATTGGCGGTATTAGTGGTGCCACTGCGTGCTTCCCTCCTCCTCCTTCCTGTCTCTCTAACATCGAGCTTGAGCTGTTAAATATTGAAATGCCACGAGTGACGGTGGTACATTTTCGTATTTCGAAGTTCTCATATATGTATACGTAGACGCTTCACTTTATTATTAATCGACAGCTTGATTTTAACGATACATGACGTTTTATATATGTAAGGCAATGTAACTACCCCTTCGGGACTTCATTAACGCGTTGCAGCGTTGGATGGCTTATTTAACTTTGTCCCGTATCTAGTTGGGGGGGGGGGGGTTGCCTAAGTCCTGTTGGTAATTCCATTCGCCATGGCTAACTATGTACTGGATTACGTCCGTTACTGCTCGACGCTCTCTCCCTTCCGCGATGCGATATAAATGTCATTAAAACATCCGGATTTGCGCGATTCTTCTATTCTCGTATGCCGCGATTCGCTCTGAAAGTTACGTAATGAGACTCAGAAAAAAAATACACACGCCACATCCATATTTGATGTGTAAAAGCCACTCCCCTGGTTTTCGCGCTTCAAGAGTTTATTTACACCGCGTGCGTCAACTACGAATAGTGGAAAAGCGAGACGTATGGAGAGCGAACTATCGATGTACTCGCGCACGCAGAACCAGACTCGTTAATATTCCACCGCGATAGCACCTGCTAGCAGCTGATAAGTTCGCGTACATTTAGTCGCGTGGCATGTTCTTTTTGTGTTTTTATCGCGATGAGTAACTAATTCCATGATTAACTCTCCTCATCATTTCGATAGAAGGTGGTATAAAACGTTACAAAAATATTTTCGTGAATCAATAATTCAACAATATGTTTCGTAAATCTCAGCGAGAATGCACTTTGCACGTAACCCAAAAATCCATCCTTTCAATATCACGCGACAGAATCGATCGAATATCGAAAAATAGAGATAGAAAGCGAAAGAGGGAGAGAGCGCGAGCGCGTAATTTATTGAGCGCTCTGGGACAAGTCCTTTCAAGCGTTAAAGCCATAATACAAAATAAAGTTCAGATACAAAAATAGTAATAAATATTTTTTAAAGGAAAACAAAAGACTGTTGCAGGGTTGAATATCTTTTATGTATCCTGCCTTATCATATATCCCGCCGAACAATATTCAACATCAAAATGCATGGCCAGATGAGCATCACCGATGGTCCCCAGTCATAAACCATCCGCCTCATTATGTTCTCCTGCGATGCACGCAGGTATTTGCGCGACCCATATAATGCACATCGAGCAGCTTCGGCGACAATATTAATTTTCGCCGTATTGCACGCCGAACGGTGGGTTATCGGGCGTCAGTGGGTTAATTAAATCGTGATTTTCGCGGCGCGGGAACACACACGGGGACAATCGCCCGACCGTAAAATTGATAGCCAGAAAGGATCTCCTTTCGGATGAAATCTCGGTGTGACTCCCCAAATAGCTCTACATTTTTTTCCTCTTTTTTTTTCGGAAATTTTTTTCCATAAAGCTCGTGGAAGACGCGATTAAATGAGAGATAATCCGAATAACGAGGTCGATTAAAACGCGGCTGCGCCGACCGATCGTGTGGATACGCCTTATATTCCCACTGGATGGTCATTGAATATTATGGCATTAATTAGTCGCGACAAGCGCGCTCAGCACTGGGCGACGATACCTCGTGCGTTTACAAACAAAATGGGTGTCGAGTTCTATATTGTGATAAAAGCTGCGAATACAAACGACGTGAATGCATGCAATAACGACAAAGGAACGTTTAACCGCATCATTGAAGCTCGAGATTTTCAGATTTCTCTAGACTATGGACAGATTTTTCCGCGAGATTAATTCTTAAACGTCTTTTTGATACGGTATACTCGACTGTTTCTTCAATGTTTCTTCTTTTAGTGCTTATGTAATCTTTTTATTAACACTAGGAACCGCAGATTTAAATTAACTCCCAATCACGATTCAAGGTAAATCTAGTTTTTTACGAGAGAGAGAGTTGTCATCATAAAAATAAAATTATTTATAATTAATTATGATTATTTATGAAAAGTCACAAAAATCTAAAGCTCTACTTGCAAATTAATTCGAAAAGAAGAATTATCAGATGAGTCAAAAATGGCACGATCGCGATTCCAATATTAAAAATCGAAATAATGCACCGTAAAAAAATCTGGTAATATAGTTACCAAATATATCGAATGAAATAATTTAAATCAAATTTTCGGGATAACCAAAAATAATTTTACTTTTCTGGTATTTAATATGTATTACCAAACGATTGATTATATTATTATGTAATACTTATTAAATGTTTAGAAAGGTAATCATTTTTTATTATATTAATTAAACATTTGATAGCTAACTCTTTTTTTTCGGTATGGAGAGAGACGTGTTTGTTGCACTATTTTATTATATTTTTTCGATTGTATTATACAATATTTTTAGTTACTTATTTTCTTCTTTATGCTTGTTTTTATCAACACAGATTAATTTTAATCTCAGTTTACTTTACTTTTTCTTTTTCTAGTTGTAATTAGACAAGAATAAATTAAACCGAGATTAAAATTAATCTACGTACAAATCAACATTAGTAGCATATTTATGTTATATTATTGATTTTAATGTGTATTCCCTTTGATTTTTTCTGCTGATGAAGGCAGTTTTGTATAACTCGAAACTTTTAATTATTAAATGTAAAGTTTTAGACTTTGAAGTATACATTTAACGCCTTATATTGCTCGTATTAATTTGGCTTTGTTTTATTATTTGAAAAATACAATACATTTGTTTGATATAACATGTTCCTTAATGTTCAGTGTTTCGATTGAAAAAAATTGCTTACGATAAGTTCATTTTTATGAAAGTTGTATGTAATCGAATTGGATACGTCATACCCAAGTGTGTTGTTCTCACAGTGTGACGTTAATCGGCTGTTTCGTGACCCCGAATGTAGTGTGACCACGAATGGACCACTCTCGACAATTTATATTAACCTAATAATTACGACGTCCGCGTAATTGCATCGCGTGAAAACGAGCGATACGGCCATTAAATGGTCCGCTATCGTTAGCGCGATTAATAACTTTTTTACAACCTAATCGTTTTTACAGCCTAGGATGTGCCGACGTAATATCGTACGCGAGGTAATACGCTACGTAACAGCGTACGGCTCGATATTATCAAAGAGTGGAAATCCATTAATAAAAACTAGAGCAATGTGTGTGAATGCGTATATATATATATATGTATATGTGTGTCGCGTGCGCCAGCCGACACCCGTTCGATTAACTATCTACAAAATGAATAGTCATGGCCGCGGTATAGTGAAATATCCGCGTAGCTTCTTCGCTATGCTACATATCACCACCTCTCGGCAGCCCCGCATAACACATATTACGCTTCCGTGAGTTATAAATTGGATCACGTCGCTGCATTATTCATGATCCCGAAGGGCGTCAAAGCCGTTTGATTCATTCCGTATCCACGACGGTAGACACTACGACGACGACACGTATGGTGGCTCGGAGATTCCTACTTGACCGATATGATACCTACCCCCTCCCCCCACTATGTGTATCGCCTCCTTACCGTCCCCCGCGCTTTTTTCCTTCCATCCGTTGCGATTTTACTTTCAACGATAGATCGATCGTACGTCACATATTTCACATTAGGGTGAAATATGAAAAAAGATGAGGGATACTACGTGCGAGACGGATATTACGCATGGAGTTTTTGTTTAAATGTAGAACGATAATAGTAATAATAAGATTCAGCGAAAAATGTCGAGCTCCATTTAGAGAGAGTGCGCAATCACATATGATGCAAACTTCTCTCATTATGAGCATTTGCCGAATTAATTTCGCTCGTATTTAAAAGGTAGGAAAAATATTTTTACATCGCATTTGCAATTGGATTACTAATGGCTACTACTTTATTTTTCCGTTTCCTTTCTTATTAGAATATTAATTATAATTTTGAGAAATATGGAAGAAATAAAATGATTAAACGTATGTCTTGTTTACTACTGTAAATATCACAAATTTCGTTTCTTAATCCGAGCCTCGAACTGCTGCAATGTTGTTCTAGCGAAGTATCGTTATATTTCGCAGCGTGTCGTTTGCTGAAAAAGCAAAAAGGTAGCGTTTTAAAAAAAAAAAAAAAAAAAAAAAACGATGAAGAGAACCGTGAATTTATTGCCTGTGAGAAATTTAAGCTCAGTCATATAGACGCGATCTTTTAATTCAGAATGCAATTATGCCGGCAGTTTCTATATTCCCTTTTTGAATGTAGATTTACAGCGCCCGGCACACAATGTGCTTTTGGCTCTGCCTCGCGGAAACTTTCCCCGTGTTCTCTCGGCTGCCGCCAGTTGAAAATTATGGGCATCCTCGCTAAGGTGTTTACACCAAATGTAGATTTTAGTCGGTCGCATACCCCACGGCATTCAGCGTTAAAAGACGTTTTATCGCCATATCCGCAGGTGTGCTCTACCGCAACTGTTAAAACCAGACAGAGGCGAGACACTACCGAAATGGAGATTCTACCATTGGCGACTCCTGCAACTTTCAATTTGTTTTATCGTTATGTCCGTTCTCGTGGCACTCGGTTGAAACATTACAATGAGAAAGAAAATCGTGTCAAAGTGTCAACAAGCGCTTTAGAGATGGAAATATTTCAAGGCATAAATATACCGAAGACGCGTGTACTGTCAAAGTGTCAACAAGCGCTTTAGAGATGGAAATATTTCAAGGCATAAATATACCGAAGACGCATGTATTTTCTCTCGCATATTAAATTTTTTAAACTTTTTATTACTTTTTCTTGTTGTTGATAATGTCATAATTTGTCCATTTTCTGAAATTTTAGTACGTCGTCGTATGTAATGGTACTTTTGTTCCTGCCACCCTCGCATAATTCGGTCATTTCGCTGTTTCCAGTTTCGCAACAAAAATGGAGAACGGCCTCTTTCTCCCGAGTTTTGTAATTTCTCGGCTCTCGTCTCTTTTTCTCTATACGTCAAAAGTTGTCACGTGGTCTCACCTAGAAGCTTTGGTAGAATGGAAAGATTGGAAGATTCGACCGGTGGAAAAACATCCGCGAGCACCAATCACAGCGCGATAAAAGTTCGAAATCCCAGACGATTCGCCATCAGAAACTGCAAACTTTTCGACGCTCGCTTGCCGGTAGAAAACTCATCGTTGTTTCCAACTATAAGCTCAGGCATTCTCGAAATTGAATCTCGAAAATCTTACCGATATCGGCTTCCCTCAACGGATTCGACTTCGCGATAGAGCGATCAACGAATAGCGCATACATATTAAGAGTAGAAGTCGATTGAGACGCGATAAACAGTCTGCGTCTCAGATTAAGTTCGTCGTGTTATTTTCAGGACAAAAACTGACTTATTTACACACGTAACTCCATCTCGATTCTTTCGAGAGTTTAAAACTGTAGAAGAGAATTGAATTGAATTCAATTACCGAATCGTTTAATTGCTGAAAGAAGTTAGCGAGCGATTGGTTGTTATCAATGCAGAATGATAATTGATTACGATAATCGATCTATTGAATTTCAAACTTTGACCTTACAGTGGCTGTTAATAAAAGTTTCTAGTCAACATAATTTTACGATAATTCTTTGTCAATCTATTTTTTAGTTTATAAGTTAATAAACTTTTTGTTATAATCAATTTAAGAAGACGATACTTTAAATATTACAATATTAATTAAATATTTGTATACATTGTTAAATTCATAGTAATAAATTATACCAATTTGATTTATTTGCAATCATTTGTAGATTGCCATTACTCCTACTAAAAAAAACAACAAACGAGTTAAATTTAGTTTATTATTTATTTATTGAATGCATTAATATAAACGTTGTTTACGTTAAAACTAATTATACAAATATAGATTGATTTACCTTTTAACATGGCACAGTTAAAAATAACATTTAACTCAAGAATTGGGTTTCTTCTTTGATATCTCTAGATAAAGATATTTTTATCAGAATAATGTACAATAAAATTATTTATTGGAAAGCTTTTGGCAGCATTGTAAGGGCCGTAGTATACAAAAAAGCTTAAATATTAAGACATAAGCACTAAGCAAAATCAATCAATTATAGTAGAGAACACTGTTAAATCTATAGTGTCAAGTTGAACCCAACTTAAGTCGCCACTTTTCCTATTCAATATATTGTTATTTTTTATCAAAACAATGGTTAAACTATATAATTTAACCATTCTTTTGGTGTAAAATAACGATATATTAAGTAGAAGTAGTGACGACTTAAATTGGATTCAATTCGACAGTATAGATTTAACAATGAAAATAAAACAATAACGTAAACAATATCAAATCCCAAATATCGATTTTTTTTACTGCTTACGTTTTATTGCTTGAGATTTTTGTGTGTCATATGCTCGGTCCACAACCTTGCTTTAAGTGGACGTAAGCGTTAAACTTTAAGTGCTAGGTGACGTAATATCCATCCTTAAATTTATTTTAATCTGTAAAACATAAGTTGTAACAAAATCGGCAATTCTTGACGCTAAATAAGTCTTGAATATGTGCATCAACCAATGGGAGACAAGAAATAACGGTTGCAACACGTAATGAGATTTAAAATGTCAGTGTATCGCGAGTGATGAGATCTGCAGTATTTGACAATATGGAAAGCAAAATTGACAGAATTGATATCGAGGTTCTCGTCAAAATATGTTAAATAAGCAAACCCAATATTATATTATACTATATTATTGATCTCATATTTATGTTTAAATGCTGCTATGTTGCATATAACTTCGCTGCCTGATAGTCTTAAAGATTATATCCACATATTGTAGACTACTTGATGTAATATGTTAAGTTTTATAACTTAAAGCCTAATGATTAAAGCAAGGTTGTGGATCAGGCAATAGTCTTAAAGTGTACGATAATGATTCGTCAAATATAGAGAGTATATATAGATTTAAACGTAAAGAAACACGTTGATTTATATCGTGATACGCGCAGCTAAAGTTTCTATTTTACAATTGCATAAGCGTACTTATAAGTGGCTGTAATTGTGAGAATTGACCAATCACAATCGCATATAAGGAGAATATTCGAATGTAATTTTTACAATCACTTACAACTACACTTACGCACTTGTAGAATAGGCTTAATGAAGATGCGTATACACGTGCTTCGTCCTCAGCATCCGTGGTATCTCTCTCTCTGACACGTTCTCCCTCTTCCTCTTCCGACGACGATCTAATAATCTTCCTTATTCCGATTGTTGCGCATACGAGGATGCTGCAGAGTCGCAAGCGTGTGCGCACGACTTTAGTCCGATCCGTTAAATTACGTAATGCAATTGTAGACTGAATGAAATTAGACCGTAAAGGGGAACAGACTCTATATATTTTCCCCGACGTGTAGCTTCTCTCTTGAGACAGATTTCCGAAATTAATATAGAAACTCCCACGCGCCGTTCCGCTAACAACCTCGCTTTGTTTTCCCCGAGCATCGATGCTGCTTCCGCCACTGCCGCCGTCACTCTTGAAACAGACTTTTGCTCCTCTCGCACCGCGGAAAACCTAATTTTTCTCCAATGTCAGGAACGGATGCGCGCAAAAGCATCCGGCACGAGCGTGGCAGCGCGCGCCGGCTGTTACCTGATGAAAATTCATTTCGAATCCTTTGGCATTTATCGACGAAGTAGCCCGTGTAGCCGCTCGTGTTCACAGTACACTCGCACGCGCGATAGACGCGTCCAACCCTTCGACATTTTCAACTTAAAATTGCTTTTCGAAATGAATGTATGAATTTCGTTCCGCCGATTAACTCTTGGTTGCTTCGTAAGCTCGCTCGAGGCAATCGACGGACCGAGCAACGGCAAAACGCTAACCGAAAAAAATTGAAGCTGGTTATGGAAAAAAAAAAAGAGACACAGAGGATAAAAAAAAAAGCGATAAAGGAAAAGAGGCAAGAGCTTTGGACGGAGCATATACAGTCGGGATATAGACGTCATAGTGCTCGACGGCACTCGATATCACCGAAAATGTTTTCCGTTGTCCACCGTCTTGCCGCTCGGGAATGTCAGAACGTTGCAGCCAGCTGTACTTTATCGGCGAAATTGATTCTCGATTGGGAAGATCGAGGACCGAGCGCTGCCCGGAACGTCAACCCCCGAAATGCTGCCAGCGGAATTTTTCTTCCATGCGATTTAATGCGCATACCCGTTGTCGACGGCTCGGCCGTGCCGCGGGATTAACGTCAACGACCTATGCAGCGTGCGCAACGTGCGCATTTCGCGTATTAGCATAATCGTTTGCTACAATGGTGGACGGATTAAAAAAAAAAAAAAATAAGGTATTCCGTGCATAGAATTAGGCATTTCGGGAATTTCGCTGAGCTCGCAGCAAAATATCTCATATATTCGATTATTTAATGCCCTGCGCTATGACAATTTAATGCTTCCGCGGTCCGTTAATGTCCGTTATGCTTCGGTACCATAAATCGTGGTTTAGTTTGACGTGACTGGGAAATCCACATAACATAAGTAGATTATCTAATGCAAAATAGATTAGCGTAGATATGAGAAACGAAACCTTTACAATGCCGAAGGTCTTTGATAAATTATACGGTTAATAGACGCTACCTGTTACAAAGTAGCAGAATGCTATTAATCGAAGATATTTCATTTCCATACTGAAATATTTTTCGGGAATTGGAAAACAATATTTTTAATATATTCTGGAATTTTGTTTTAAATTTCTTCCTCTGCAAGAGCTGAAAATGGGAATATGCGTATAATTTGCTTTAACCTACTAATTATTTCAGTAATAATTCCACCTAATAATTGATCTAAAATCTTCGCGATAAGCGATATACTGATAGTATAATTGGAGTTCAACGATAGACTCTTAATTAGCTAAATTAATGTAGCATATTAATATCTGAAATGTTTAATCAATATTCTCATTACGGAGGGACGACGGTCAATAATTCAGTTACAATAATTTTATTATTAATCCATTTCTAATAAACACCGGTTAATATATATTCTCTATTAAGATTTACAGTATAACCCATATAATTAAAATCAAAATTTGACGCATACGAGATTTCACAGTACAGCAATGTATTTAATATACGCGCAATGTATTTACTGCACAATTTCTATTTTATCACACTGCAAAATTACATTTACGAAAATGTTTTTCTGGAAATTTTACTGTGAATATCTAAAATTAATACCTGTTTTCTTTCTTCCCTTTATACAAACCGTAACAACCAACTGTTTTACAACGCGTAAATTGTTCGCACATTTTCATATGGACATAGTGTAATAATTTTCTGCTAATAAATATCTCTTGTCGCGAGGGGATATTTAACCGACATCTGCAAATGCGAGCGCGTCATCTGACATTTTGCGTTTTCGACGACGTCGTCGGGTGAATTAATTTATCATTGGTTCGCTTGGGGCTTGGCTGGGCATCAGCGAAACCGCGCAAAGTTCTGCCTGCTAACATAGGGTCCTCCCGTGCCGGCGATGCGAAAATAACAGAAACTCGTCGTCGCTATCACGGTGCGGAGAGAGACCAACTTGGATTATAATACATTGTTGTACGACAATGCCGACTCTCGGAGAACTTGTAATTAAATGAGCTACTTGCTGAAATCTCCGCTGACATTTCATTGCTCATCGACGAAGAGTAAATTAGGTTGTGAAACTTCCGCGTATTTAAGACGATCGAACTGCTGCGCAATTTGCTGCCCCGCCGAGGCAATAATTAACAACGGCCAAGCGTTAAACAACGGAAATAAGATACTTGAACCGAATAAGAGGTCTAATTTATTTTATTTTTTAAATTCCATTTATGGAAATATCGAAGTAAACTAAGCGAGAATAAAATCTTTATTTCTTTCATTCACTTACAAAAATAAAATACAGGGTGAGGCAAAACAAGCCATCCGAATAACTCGCTTCTTTTTGATCATACGAAAAAATATTTTAGATAAAAGTGGAACGGTTACGAGAGAGACTTGTTTTGGTCATGTTGTTTTTTGTCTATGTGAAAACATCAAAAAGATATTAAGATTACCTCCACTTTTTTAAATGTAATTACATTTTTTTTTACATAATGTGATTCCTTTAATAATTCTGCATATAAAAGTATGAAGGTACAGATATAAAAAAACCAATAGTTTACGAGATATTTTATATTTTATTCTGACATATGTCGACAAAAAATATTAAATATCACATAAACTTAAATTAATTTTTTATATCTAAGCTCTCATACTTTTATGCAAAATTGTTAAAGGATCATATTATGCAAAAAAAAAGTCATGTAATTCCATCTAAAAAAGTTGAGATGACCTTCATCTATTTTTTTGGTGTCTCCACCTAGATGAAAAACAATATAACCAAAACACGTCTCTCTCGAAATTGATCCACTTTTATGCGAAACATTTTTTCGTATCATCAAAACTATATTTGTAAATACCCGAAAAAAAAATTTTTTTAACTGTAACATTGGGTCTTATATTTACATGCGCGTAATTAGATATAATGTCTAAATAAACACTAAATTAAAAACAAAAAACTAAACATTATCTTTCCAAATCAGTTTTAAAATGATTATTAATTATATAAAAAGAAAATCCCTTAGGATTTATTCTACTCTTAAATATCATAATTATCTTTAATTTGATCCGTAATTAATTTTTTAATATTTGAAAATTTTTAATAACTTGAACGCAAGTTTATCTTCTTATAAGAGCAGCATTGATAATCGTTATACTCCAGTTTAGTGAGCTTTATTTAATAAGAGTTTATGTATTATATTTGAATAATATTACATTATAATAAACTATATAAAATAATATATATTTAATAAATTTTACAGCAAATTATAAAAATGACTCGTACACTTCGTCATAAAGCTTCTTTTACATTAAACAAACGCGTTACTCTGATTTTAATTCTCTGGCTCCTATTTTTATCTCTAGGTCACATTTTTTTAAGTATGCTCTAAGCGTAAAGCCCGCTTTTAAGTAATAAATTTAAAAGTAGATTTTATTTAATGCTGGGTCTTGTTCAGAGTTCAAGTATATCTTATAAAATATCTCCTTGATAGTTTCAATGTATGAAACTATTCTCGAGAACTTCAAATATATACACTAAACGTATTAATCGAACATGGGCCAATCGACGGTACAATCGCACGAACTATCCACATGGAGTCGTAAATTTGTGAGGCGCGATAGTTGACGCAGCCTGGTCAGTCATTTTTCAATTTGGTATACGCGATTGTGTCACTTTCTGTTTTGCTATCTTTTGCTCCATTTTCCCACGTTTATTTTTTCAACTGCAACTTTGCCGATAGAGGGAAAGCGAGGAAGCTAAAGAGAGAGAAGGAGCGACAGAGACAGCCAGATAGCTAGGGAGAGAGGGGAGAGAGAGAGAGAGAGAGAGGAGGGGAGGGGAATATCGGCGCTCGCGTCGCTCGTTTTGGCGTACAAAAGTTATTATCACTGCGGCATCCAATATTCGCGAAAACTGATTTTTGAGTCAACCTCACCGGTCGAGTCGGTATTTGCTTTTTATATTGGCCGAATTTGATACGCGACACCGATATTTTATTATTTACTTATGCGTATGTATATGCATGAGAGAGCGAAAGGGCGTTCGCGCTCTCGCGATACACGCATGAACGCATCGTGCAACGGACGCGCGCGCGTGGTGGATCTACGCATCGATGAGAATTTATGAGTAAACGCGTGGCATACGGGCGGGCGTACATGCGTAGACGACCAGACGCTCGCCGCTGCATGTATATCCGTCGCACATGCATACGTTCCGCGTAATCGGCACGGTACGCAGTCCCTGCAGCTGCGCTCGACGATTTGCGCGTCGCATTCGGCGATGGATCGATGATCGTATCGATCGTAATAGAGATACCGATTATATTCGACGATATTTTATACGAGTATTAGGTGCGAAATATGCATGAAATAATTAAACTGCGTGCCGATCTCTTTGAAAGATTTGCTCGGGTTGAAGAACAAGTGAATTTTAATGTGAGTTGTAAGAGTAATAGTGGTAGTGTGTATTATTTGCGAAGAAAACGTTCTTTCGTTAGAAAGAATTCAAATTATTGGAGTTTTTTTTTAATCTATCGATGTTTAATGACTTGGTAATGAACTATAATTGAAAATAGATTTTTTTTTCCCCCTTAACCAGCTTTGAATATTACGGCGAAAATGGTTAATTGAGTTAGTTTATAAAATCTCTGGCGATTTGATAAAATCGCTGGTTTATCCCGGTCAACGTAAAAAATTCAAATTTCTTGTAATACAATTATCTGTGATTTTATACATACATACATACGAAGTCAGCGAGTGTATTTGACTTTAAATTTTTATCGCGCGTCTACCCATGTAGATATAATTCTAATAGAAAAGCACCACTGATTTGCTGTAAAGCGCTAAACAATTATTTTAACATGTGACATATAATCGAGCTCGCAAAGTCAATGTGTTTGTCGAGAATTACTCGAGTACGAGAGTAGCAAAGATTTCCCTTTGGCTTTTGTATCTTTCGCCGTGCGTGTTTGATTTTTTACAACTGTACCTTCGCCCGTAGAAAAGCGCATTCGACGGGTCATCGCGTCCATTCTGCATACGTGCACACCCGTGCGCGCCGCGGCGTTTGACAAAAAGGGCAAAGATAGAAAGGGATGCCGCGCTCTAACGGACGCCACTTTACAAACACGGGACAATCGAATCGTGTACCGCCTTTACAAGGTAATAATGCCTCCACCGATGCGCGCGCACATCGCCGTGTTACAAGCAATAAAATAAATTCCCTCGTTCCCTCTCACAAATGACTGTATAGTGGCGTACGACTTGACGACCTCAAAAAAGCTCTGTACATTCAAAGATGTTTCCACGATTTTCCGTGGAAAATTTCTCTTCGTCGGAGATCGATAGAAGCTGGAGTTTTACTATCTCTCTCTCGTTGTTGTTTTCCAGATATTTCGACGGTACATGCGGGGACCACTCATAATAGGTTGCTGTAGCCTCATTATCGTCCCGCACGCTTGTTAGCCCAGAAGGAAAAGGGGGTCTGACTCGGATTCTAACGTAGCAAAACCGAGAGGGCGGGGACGCGAAAGCCGTTTGCAACGGTGGCACTTCGCAAGCGAGCGCGGTATCTCGTGTAACGTAGTTCGCGTCGCCCGGCGAATGAAACTCTGCGGGATTTTATGGCGAACTAAGCGCGAAATCCAAATCCACGCGCGTGAAGTTCAGCTCCGAAATTTGAAGCCCCGGAGTTACGGAGGATGGGACAAACTGCTGTGCAAGTACACTCTACGTATACACGCGAAATCGGAATTTCGACTTAAACCCCCTTCTCGAATCCGGGGAACGGATTTAAAATTAATCGTGTAATTCGTACACGGTCGTAAAGCGAAGGATAAACTTCCGCTTGCGCGTCGTAACAATGCCGCGATACACATACACACACACACGATGTGATGCGATCTCGCATGAGCTCATCGTAAGGTACGTAGGTATACTTAAAGGACAGTTTACCGCGTCAAGATCGGAATCGTTCGTTTTATTGCCGAGCTTGTGATTGCGCGACACGTGAATGCAGGTGAACGATACGTTTATCGTTACGATGCACTGCATGTTGCAATGCGATATACCCGCTACCTCACGATCGGCGTCACGATATCAAGTCTTATACAAATGTTTGCCCGTTATTCTCGTAGGTCTGGTCTGTCTATCGGTCACTGTTCGTCCGCGGGCGACAAATGCGTATACAACGTATCGGCATTATCCGCATTTGCCGAGTTTGACGCGACGTAGCCGGGGCGAATCGTCGCGTTTCCCTGCCTGCCTGTAGGGAAAGGGTTTTACAAGGGCCGTTATATTGTGGTATGCTGTCTTTCAGACCGCGGTGAATATCGTTTATTGGCTGCTACCACCGATAAGCCAAACGTTAGTCACTCGTTCGTGTCGAAGTCTGACCGCAAACAAGCCGCGGGCCGTCATTTCGTGCCGTTGTCTTCCCTTTCTCGTTTCCTGGGATAAACCTCGCTCTTTGACGAGGTTTATCTCCATTTTCCGTTCCTTCGACAACAACACGTCGACCAGACGGAAAAAGGTTTCCGCTACGTAATAGTAAGTTAATCCGTCGCGGGGATTAAAACCCTCGGGGATAAAAACAATGCGGATTTTTTATTGTGCGCTCTCTTTGGGGGGATGATGAAGTTATTGGCAAGATCAGTTTAGAAAAGCAAAGAAAAAAAAAGACATTATTCTTTTGTGAGGGTTTAAAAATTGCAACACCTATGCGTATCTCGGAGCAGAATACTAAATATGTAGTAAATAATGAAGCAAGCGTGATGAATAACGAAATCTCTGAAGATGAGAAATGTTTTATGGACGGAGTCAAAGCTCATTTTACTGGATAACATTTATCACGACGCGTAATATTTAACAGCTTTAATTCCATAACGGTAAAGTTAATGTAAAAATATATATATACGCGGGTACTTCGTATGATAATTGATATTAATTCACAAATGTTCCTTGCGTACGGCAAAAGCTTCATATTTGTCGGATATATATCAGCGTATAATTTCCTGCTCGATTAAACCGTAAACATGCGAATAGAGACGGGATTTCGAAAACACTTCCGATTTACATATATATATTAATATACATATTTTTTCATTTTGATCCAATGTAATTAGTTTTCAAAATTGCGTGGAAAACTGCATATCGAAAAAACCATTGCTCGGAATACCGAATAATATCTATAATAAATTTCAGAGAGTAAACAAATCGACGAACCTATGAAATCTTCGTGTGTCGAATCACAATTATGACTCGTAATAACATTATCACGCGTCGTTGATCTGTAGAAATTATTTCCGTCCATGTAGAAATGAATTTTAAGGGGTCACAGAACAACCGAGCGACTGTCACAGAATACGCGCAACAACCACGTATAATTCCGCAATTTCGATTCGCACGACCGTCTTACGATGATTTAATAGCGAACGAAAGTTGAAACGTTTATCTGAAACGGTCTCCAAGTTGAATTACACCCAAGGGATGACGAAACTGATACGACCAATCGAGGATAAAGAGACAGACTTCCCCGAAGACCATAAATCCGTGCGCGTGTAAATTATTTTCGTTATTCTCATATCACGCCATTTGTTTGTCATATGTATGATAATTTAATAACAAAGAGTACATCAGTACCGCTTAATAATATCTTCGAGTTAAAATGTACAACGAAAAAAGCTAGCCAAATGTTAAGTGTAATAATTTTAATCAAATGTTTGATTAACATAAACAGAAATAATTATTTCCTAAATATTTAATAATCTTAAAAACGACTCATTATATATAATATTACTATGTTTGGTAATCATTATTAAATATTAAGAAAAATATAATTCTTATATTAATCGAACATTTGATTGAAATTATTTTATTCTATATTTGATAACTGTTATCAGATACTTTTTCAGTATATATATTTTATTATATTTATTACAGCGTATACTTTTATAAAATAATAAGTCAATAATAGAGTCTTCAAGTTTTTTTGTATGAAGTCATAAATGTGCAAAATATAAGTCGCAGACGTTTGTAACAAAACGTAAATCGCAAAAGCTTGTTACGATAAGAAAAGGCGTCAATGGTACTATTGATCGCTTTGATTGGTCGTCGAGACAAGCGTTGCGCGAATAAGATTGCCAAATCCAAAACTCTTACTTATTGGATATTTTCTCTTTGATATCAAAATTTAACCGGACAAAAATAATAACTGTATAAACATTAAATTAAATACTAAATTTAATAAAAACTTATAATATTGTTTTCTAAACAATTTGGAAAACAAAGTTTCATTAAATAAAATAACAAACTATTATTATTTAAACAATAATAATTTTATCTAGACCATTATATGAATATATCTCAAACAATTAAGAAAAAGACGCCTAAACAATTATGGCTAGATCTTATTATATATAATACTTAAATTTTACATACATATTTTTAATCTTTTAAAATGCGCGCCGATTACTGTTGAACTTGCAACACAATCATAAATTGAAATAATAATCTCACAAATCAAATTGAACATCAATTTTGATGGTAATGTTAATAGCAACTTAATGCCTGTAAATGATTACGAAAAATATTAGCCAGGATTCGATTCAAACCCGATCTCTATTATTATTATTTAATATAAAGTATAATACATATTATCATATTGAATATACAAAATTAAACGATGTTTTACACAAATGACATTTAACACGTTTAATCGTTATAAATATTTTGTTGAAACATTTAATAACATATTAAAATAAAAAACATTCAACATTTGTTAAAACATAAAATACAATACGTATCTTTGAACAAATATAAAAAACGTTAGGTTAAATAATACAATTATTTTTATCAAATGAAAGTATTTTCTCTTTGTTTTAGAAAATTAAAATTTATGATGATTTAAAATACAATATAATTTAAAACACAAATAAAATGCCTACATTCAAATATAATAAAAAGAAAAAATAGGCTTGTGGAAATTGATGCTGTAAATTTATTATGTAACTGTAGGATTACAGCGCGCTTAAAATGAGGAAAGGTTGCTGAAATCTACGGACTCTGTTTATAAATTTTCTTTTATTAATTGGGTACGTTTAAAAACCAAACATATATATAACGGCCAGTTTGACTTGTCAACCGAATACCAAACAAGATTCCTGAAGAAACTGACAGTCTGAGTCCAAACTACATAGTTTGTAACCAGAGTTGCGAACGACGTTTTGCGTTTACGATTTATGTAGAATAACCTTTATGAAGATTTACATACGCAAACGGCAATTTCTATTCGTTTCACCTACAACATTCAAAACAATCTTCTCCAGATTCAAGAATACAGCATCAGGATATCCAGAAGAAATAAGTCAAAATAATGCTCACGTTTGTATCAGAGCGCATTGTTTTATCAATACTTTCGACTTTTATTTATTCACTCACGTCTGCTACATATTTTTCTCGTATCTCAACGCAAAAATAAGATATCATTTGATATACTTTCGTGCGTAACTCGCGCGAAGGAAATTACAATAAAGGAATGAAAATTGACTGTGTAGATAATGTATCGCATTAAAAAAATCTATTGTGGTAATAGCTATCACGAATAAAATAATTTTTCAATAAAATGTTCAATTATGTAATCAAATATAATCAAATATATAATGAAATACAATCAAAAATAATTTTATTTTTTTAAATATTTCATAATTATTACCAAACATAATATTATAACTGCATATTTGCTAATAATTATTAAATATTTAGTAAAGTAAAATTATTTTTGGTTAATTAATCGAACATTTGATTGAAATTATTTCATTTATGGTAACTATATATATTATCAGACTCTTTCTTCAATGCATGTGCAACAATAAACGTATTCGCGGAAGCGAAACTGTGTATACGGAACTACTGAATGCCTGAAACTGGGACGAACGAAGCTCGGTGGAGACAACAGACCGGTCGATACGGTCCGCCACCGCGATTAGTCTGAGTTACTCTGAGGATTGAACGTGTGTTTGGCCGCGGAAAGACCGCGCTTAAGATTAAGCGCGATGCAACTCGGATGCAATTCGGCCACGATCTCGGTTTGATTCCGAGACTGTCGCCATATTCTTGATCTCCCGCACGATCGCGGATACAGAGACCAAGGAAAGGTCTTTCAGAAAGGCCGAAGCCTCGCTCTAAAGCGACCATCTCCACTTCACGTTTAATCTGATTGCATCTAATTAGAATCTACGTCCGCGATCTGACCGTTCATTTTCATTCGAACTGCACCTCTACGTTAATAATTCATTCGTGTGCTGCGGTAAAGGAAAAAATGAACGCACACGGATCAACTTTTTCGTTTTTCCTATTAGCTTTCTCTCGCGTTTTCTACCATATTTTCGATCCATTCTATGAGCGACGTCGTTGCACTTCATTTTCCATAATTCAGGCTGTGTTTCGCGAAAACTCGGACGTCGTCGTCGTCTTAAAATTAGCATTAAACGTAGTTAAATCTATTCTCGTCTTGCTATGCGCGAAAGTGAATTATTCGGCGAAATACGAGCATTCGAGAGCCCTTGAAAAATGATAATGATCTTTCACGGGAGATGCGTTTACAAAGCGAGCGCAAGAATGGCTTTGCCGGCTTTGGAGTACGCGTATCCCGATGATGGAGAAAACCGATGAAACTTCACATTATCACGCGCGAGCCGCGCGATAAAAGGTTTTACTTCTAGCGCAACATAAACCTAGAGATTAGCTGCACTTTGTTAATTCAATATACTCTTCTGTTCTTATTTTGAAGCTTATGGTCGGACGAACAGAATGCACTGGTGCGGTATGCCAGATTAATTTTATGAAGGACGTTAACGTCATGTACAAGCGAGAGAAGTACGTTAAAAAGTATAATGGATATGGTAATAAAAATGTCGCGACACCTCGTTAACGTGTTTCGCACCTCGACTTGCACAATTTACGTGTTCTGTCTTTAATAATTCGATCTTCAATGAAGTGATATACGTTTGAGTACGTGAACTGGAAAACATCCTTGATGGAAGATCTATTTTTCACTTAAATGGAACGTTCCGTTTATATCCTAATTTCAGTTATTTCCGTTCGAAGTTTCAGCCATTTGTATCCACTTATCGACTATCGAATAATTTACAAGACATGTATATATATCTCATAGGGTATTATAGTACATATTAATTGTTGCGAAAACATCGTTTATTTCACGAGAGAATTTAATCCATTATCGCCTGTTTTTGGGACAATTTGAGGCAAACGAGCCGCTCGAAAAGGATACCGATGATACTTTCCTACGGCGTTCAGCGACCGCAAGGTATCGTTTCGCGTCCTCGTTACCGGCAATTAACCCGTTCGATGCAATTACGAACTTTCGTGGTCAAAATGCTCTCTCCCTCTCGTCTAGTTTCGGCCGCGTCTGGCACCGATTAAACGTATTAGCGACACGAAATTCACTCAATTTACGGCACCGCGTAATTAATGTCAGGTCGCAGAAATAATTTCATTTGTTTATTATTACCGTGATTAGCGTGATGATCAGGAAAATGAATTGAATCGGATACAAATAACATTAAATTTTGCTACATGGCGACAGAATGCCGATATACATATACGATGATGTTTCACTTGTACTCAGTGCACCGCGGCACGTTTCAACTACGAAAACATCGTGGAATCTAATCACTCTCCCAATGCGGTGTTCGTTTTCAATGGACGAAAAGAGATTAGGTCAAAGTGAAGATAATTTTATTCTGGTAGCTTAACATCTTAGGAATTACATCTAGTTGAAGATGCTACCGTAGTTAATTGGCTTTTCGAGCAGCTTAGAGACATCTGAAAGTGAAGCGCGACGAGGAACGATGCGTCGTCGTTAAGTCGAAACCGAGCGAGATGAACGAGGTGAGTTACCTTTCTTATGTAGGGTATTAGGATCCCAATGCCATTCATAGGGTAACCCATGAACGTTGTCGTACAATGAGAAATCGGACTGCTCTTCCTCGCGGCGGAGGATGGACCGCGGGTGCCGCACTTGAACACCAAAATTACCGTCCTTCGAGGAAAGATTGTCGTGCGCAGTGTCGAAATTTCATTAGGATCAACCGGGACGGAGTGTAAAATTACGCGCACATATATTCCTGAGAAACTAATACCGGCGGGATATCACCTGACGAATATCTGTCGCTCTCTTTTCTCTCTTTTTTTCTTTTTTTACCACGATTTTACCTAGCATAAAAGATTTGTATTTTAAAAAAATATTGGTGTGAATGCATCCTTTATTTACATAATTCTCATTGGGTTAGTATGGATACCAACACTATGATGTTAAATCCAAATCAATCATAGTGCACTGTTTATAGATATTAAAGAAGCAATAGTAACTCTATCCCTTTAATTAAATAACATTTGTTTATTTTAACTTTAATTTGTTAAAATGTAAATCAATTCAATTTTAGTTTGTTGTAGTTAGTTTCAAAGTAAACAATGTTGATATTAATATATATGTACTTACAATATTAGTAAATAATAAACTAAATATTTGTGTCAAATTTAATACATTTTCTTGAGTTAAATTAAACTCCATTATTTAAATTAAATTAACGATATAAATTAGGAACAGTGACGACCTACAGAAATGATTAAAATAGCTCAATTGAGTGTAAATTTGACATCATAAATTTGACATTATACACATTTAATCGTGATTAGATCCATATCATGTTAAATATAATTTGACGTTATAAATTTTACATTGTACCCATTTAACTATGGTTATATCCATATCATGCTAATGTTGATATCAACACCAACATTATGAAAATTATACCAACAATAAAAACAATAAGAAAAAAAATTTAGTGTCTTCAGCAAAACTGTTTAGTCAAGGCATTTTTTAAACAGTTACTAAATATTTTGTTGTATATAATAAAAAATTTTTTGTATATAACAAAAAATTAAGTTGCTTTTACAAAATAATTTCTCTACATTATAAATAACAAAAATGTTTGTTAATATCAACTAAACAATTTAGTTCATACAAAATTACAACTTGGTTTGGAGTTTGGTATATTTAATACATTTTAACCAAAAATTTTTGTTCGATATATTTCAATCAAATCTTTGTTACAGCAAAATTTTGGTTCATAGAACAAAACTTTTTTTCCTAATGCACGTAGTGCTAAATCCACATTCATATTTTTTAGAATGTACTTTTGATGTAACTCTTAATCTAATTTTCTCTCTAGAATATATAGCCACTCGATAGTTTTCCCATTAATACTTGACGTACTTCAGGGGGGACAGTGAGGGTTAAGCTTCGTTCGGAGAAAGCGCTTCGCGCAGAGAAGTTTCGGAAATTTCAATCTACCCGAAAATTGGATGAAAAGATAGCGTGATACAGAAATACAAGTTTCAAAGAGAGCGCGCGCATGTATACTGCTGTGCAGGATCGTCTCTCAAGACTCTTAAAAAATTAATAAAGAATTTGAGATCAGGAGTTATATTGCGAAAGATTCCGGAAACTCGCAGATCGCTACGTTCCTGGTCTTAACTTCGGGGGTCGAGTGCTCGAAAAACTTTAGTTAGTTCGCTTCGAGTGGGCGGGTGCGGGAAGTTTAGACAGACATTAGAAAATAGACGCAGTACGGTAACATCGGAGGAAAAACGTTCTAGGAGAACTTCTCTCCAGTCGAGCGATGCTCTGGAGAGGTCGACGTTACGTTACACACAGTACACCTGTATGTGGTAAGGATTGACCTCGGACCAGGTCCATTCAAATAAACGTTCGTCAATTTGCACGAAACTTTTAATTCAACGAGAAACCCGTATATAAATGCACAATAAGTCTCAATTATCTTGACCCACTGTATATTTAATACCGCAAACATGTTTTTACGCACCATTTTTATGTAATTCTTTTTCTGAATAAATAATCAATTAGAGGTGAACGACTGTTTGCAAATTAACGTCAATATAAAAAAAAAGCATCGAATTTTTTCCTTTTAAACGGATTTTACTTGCACAGAATTTTAATATAATGTTTAATTACGGTACGTTTATTGTTAAAAATTAAAAGGCAATAAAGGAAGATAACCGTTGAATTTTTCTCTACAAGCAACGAGTTGAATTTGATAAAAATTTTATAAGTGAAGTTTGTGCATGTAACTTTTTTTAACAAGCGATGTATTTATATATACATTTCTGTGCTGCTTTTTTACTGTAATATACATTCTTTCAATATATTCTGCAATATCATTGGCGCAAACATATCTTGTTGCAAAATTACAGTTTCTCCGCTTATAATTAATTACCTTGTCTCCAATTAGATCTGTAGTCGTGTTAGGAGAAGATCTAGTAAACCGTTCAGAATTCCATAGTGAGGATTGTGCGGAATCCTCCGGAATCTAGATCGATAATGCACGCGGAAGCGACACAGGCGAGAGACCATAGTAAGACAGAATATCTCGCGACTAACGACTTAATGACAGTTTTTTTCTTTTTAAATGGTTTAATCCCTGATATTACTTTGAATTTCAAGATCAACGGATAGCGGAAACGATGACGAACGTTCGCTCCGATAATGCTGGCGCAGCGGGAAACAGGTCATTACAGCCGTCGCAAAGCGTTATGCGTGTATAATTCGTGCTAACTCGATTTCCACTGGGCTTAATGACACCCAGATGGACGAGAGTCGCTCCCATGTAGGTATATCTAGAGTTCTTGTAATAAGAGTTACGCCACTGAGGTAATGAGTTTTGATTGATTGTCTAAATCCGCCGTACGTAGTCAAAGCATGAAGCGCAAGTTTCAAATATTCCGTGTTTGACATATAATATTCCGCATTTAAACGTACCTTAGGATCAGTACTTTAATTACTTTGTCAACGTCACATCTTTGACTTTACCCAAAAATGCCGCATTTATATTTTACAGGACGTTATAAGCACTTGTGTCATACATCATGACATGTGCCATGTGTCATTTGCGTCAGTAGCAGTCAACTTACGTCTTACAAAATCGGTGTTACCGACATTAATTTGGCGGCGATTTGGCGTAACTCTTATTATAAGAACTAGATATATCGCGATCGTCATCTATTACAATCACGATAATGGGTGCATTCAGTACGACGACTACTCACTGAGCGCTCAGTGAGCTCTTGTATCTGTTTCATACTTTTTAGATCTAACGGAATATGCCAGTCACATGCAAGAGCTCACTGAGCGCTCAGTGAGTGATCGTCGTACTGAATGCACCCAAAGAAAAAAAGGGATGAAATAACTGAAAAAACATGGTATACGTTGAGGGCCCTTCAATTATTCGGGAAAGAAAAAACTTTTTACATTTTTTCTAATGTCTGAGAAAAATGTCTGGTTGAAAGCAGACAGACAGACCATATACATATTTCTGATTATATCAATCAGATTTCCCTAGTTATCACAACTACAATTTTAATAGACTTAACTAGAAGATTCTGATCTGTTCATTTTTAACCTGCAGAATTCCAATTAATCCAACCAGATATTTTTCAATCTTAAAAATTGCGGCTAAATTATTCCTAAGATATTCGGATAAAATGCTTTTTACATTTGTATTTAAAATAATTTCTAGTTTAAAGTGGATGAATCAGACATTTCTGTCTAGATATATATCAATCAAAATTCCAGTTCACTAGAATTTAGTAGATTCAACCAGAATATTCTAATTCGTCCATTTTCTTGTAGAATTTGAATTAATCCAACCAGATATTTTTCTCAGTGTACAATCTATAAAATTGAAGATAAACTATTCCCAAAATATTCGGATAGTATATCTACAGTGTGATAATGTCGAGAGCACTATCAGTTCCTGATCAGCCGACAAATAGAGGCGAGCCGATAAACGAGCTCGTTGTGAGCATTTGCCAGGTGGTTGCACCGACGCCTCGGAGTTTAAACGATCGTTTCCAATTTCTCTCGGCCGCATTTAGAGAGTCGGCCGCGCATTTAGAGAGAGTAGCGTCGAGTTAAATTCAAATTCTGACAGATTAAGTCCGAACTTGCAAGAGAGGAAAAGGAGGAAGCGAGGAATAGTAGTGACCGGTTCTCGGAAGTTTATCGGCTCCCCAGCATCCCCGTTGATATCGCGAGCCTACATAAATTAGTGCGCGTGCCGAAAGTCCGCATTCAGACACGCCGGAACGAGGAAGCTGGATGCGCGCGATTTATAACTGGTTGCGGGCGGATCGGTGAAGCACTTGGGGAGTCCCGAAGTTCTAAACGGACTTTGTAGCTGGCTGCCTGGCTGGCTGGCTGGTTTCTACTACTCCACCCGAGAACGTTCGATAGAAGCAGCAACGGCTCCCAGACGGCGTTGGGTACAGGTAACCCGTACGATATAACAGGTACCTAACGTCTCTCTCACGTACCACTCTCAGAAGCGTTCGAATTACAAACCGCGTGTTCTATTCGAAAGTAAGTCGGTGTAAGCGAATATCTGCTTTCCCGTAATCTCATCGAGTCTTGCACGTACGTTTCTACGTAATGCGCGCGTGTGGGGCCTACAACTACTCTTATTGTATATACTATGTACATCTAATTATAATAATAACAATAACTTCATTGAGGTGTGAAGAAATACAGATTATAGAAATATCTGAAATTGAAGACATACATATATGAGAATAAGTGAATGTATATAGGTATACTCTCTAAAAGTGAATCAAAATGTATTATTACTGACTTCAGTGCTACACTTGCAACTGATGCAATCAGTTATGATGTAGTCAGCAAATATTTACTGCTTTTCTGCAATAACTGAGCTTCACTGTACTCTTAGAGATTATGATTTTTGCAGATTGAAATGGAGATTGATGTAATTAGAATTACTGGTTCGTCCACTTTTAATCAATTTTTCTCAGTCTAAAGAGTATAAAATGTAAAAATTCTGCACTTTTAGGGAATAATGAATAAACCTTAAAAAGTATGGTGTAAAAAATATTGCTGTAAATAATTGATATAACACATGATGTGTGTGTAATAGATATAATATGAACAAACAAAAAGATACACAAGAAATTGATTAATAATATAATTGAATACCTACAAGGATCTAATAATAAATTTAAATATATTACGAGATAATGAACTGCTCGAGCCAAGCTCGAAAGAAATTGATAATTGAGAAGAAAAGGGAAGAATCTAATCGTGAAAAAGTCGCCGGATGCATTTTTATTTTACGCGTTCCGACCGCTGCCGACCACCATTCCGCTGTAGTTACCGAATAATACGCCGCTATTTTAGCTCATGCCATTATATTCAGTCGCGGATTTACGAGCAAGTGTAACGAGATATAGGAAATTCAAAAAAGCTGACCTCATTCCCATAATACGGCCTTTTCGCCTGCGTCAATCACGTGCCGTCGCGCATATTCCGCTTATATTCGCGAATTCGCGAAAAATTGCTAGTGCGAATTATTAACTGACCGGCATGCAGAGTTATAACAGTGATTTCGTGCGCCGGACATTCATAAATCGCCCGATATATGCGAATGCGTATTTTTTTATTATCCCAAAGCGGCCGTCATTATTCCCTAACTGGCGCAAAAATGGATATCAATTTTGACTGAACGTAGTTTACCTATGGCAATACCGCTGTTTATTTAAATAACATAAAACATATAGTTAATGACAATGTTTTATAGCGCATGTGATTTTGCACTTTGAAAAATGAAAATTTGAAAATTTTTTTCAACTGTCAAAAATGATGGATAAAAGTTAGAATTAGCTATCTATCGCAGAGATTTTCATTCGCGGCACACTGGTGTGCCGCAAACAGTCTCCGTGAAAATTGTAGAGAAGATAAAAAAGAGCGAAAAATTTAGAAATAAATAAAAAAAAGTGAGTAAGGCGCGAAGTAAAATACCTTAAAAACTGTGAAAATTACCTAAATTATGTATGTTTGCTCTTATTTTAACTAAAGCGATATCATCATTGCAACAATATCACTTTTAAAGCGATAAAATAAACATAAAAACTTTGAAATTTTACTTCTCATTTTCGAATATTCTATTAGGTATCTGATAAAAGATTTATTATTGATCGTTGAAGCGTGAACATTTAATAATGTACGTCGATAAATTTGGCTTGTTATTTGAAAAAAAGCTTGAAAAACACTGATCTGTCAAATGGAGAGGAAAATATTGAAAAATAGTGGAAAGAGCCCAGCTTTCTTTCGCAGTTCCAGGTAATAACTAGAGATAACAACGGTACGCGACAAGACAACCGACCAAATCGTGGTAAACTTTTCGTGGCTCAAGCCTGTATAATGCACCGCGATTACGTTGTACTTTATTTCGTCATGGAGCGACGTAACTTCCCGTGGACCCGGTATCTTTAGGAGCTTCCATGCGAATAAATATCAAATAAAGAGCTAAGAAGCTCGCGTCAACTAGCGCTATATCGCGCCGCTCTCGATCCGCGTAAGACGCTTTTAGCGTTTTATTACCCGGCCACTCTCACCCAAGCGGGTTTTCTTCCGCAGAGACTAGACAACCACCATTCGACACGCCCTAGGAACTTCTCTCCTGCGCACGAAAGATTTAAATTCACTGAAACGCCAGAACGCCTCCATTCCCTTTGCCAACTCTGCCGCGATATCCATTATGCCTTAGCAAGGGAATGAAAACAAATGAAGCGAAACGACATGATCGTGCCCACACGTCAGGCCACTTTTCTGCCGCGACGTCTCCCTGTGCAACTCTCTGTAATGTACGACTCCGCCGATCGCTCCGAGAATCGAAAGAGAGATCGACAGAATTTATTCTCGACGGTAATGTATGAAGCCGCTCAAGAGTCGGGATTTAATTTTTCCAACGTCACGCTAACCGCTCTTGCGATTGACAGACCCGCGGTGTAAATTAATTTTACCGAGAGCGAACAAGTTGCTATCTGCGATATTCCAGGATGACGCTGGGAAATCTATTACTCGAGCTGAATTAACCGTTAGCAAAATCCCACAGGGTCTTCCGCCGTCTCTCTGCGTTTCATGTCGACTTATTACATCCGCTTGTCTTTGCGCCGCGCCCCTCTACATTTGACATTTTTCAATCTGCCTTGTTCTCGAGCTATTCAATTTTCACGGGTGATCGAATCTTCAATAGGAACGAAGTTAACATCGAAAACAGTCACCTTCGAATTTCAAGCGCGAGAATGTCTTTGGTTGTGCTCGAGAATCTTCCGTCCCGACGATCACAAAATTCGCGTACCTCTTCGCGAGTGAGAGAAAGAGAGATAAAGAGAGGGAAGAGGAGGCATCGTTAAACCAGAAACACTCCCGCATTCGTTTGCATTTGTATATAGTCGGTATGCGTCTTGGCAACTAGTGCGGTGATAACTTGGTAGTTTTGTCCGTAATGGATTCGAGGTGGCCAAATGGTTACGTCGAGCCCCCGTCAGTCCTCTCTGTTTTTCGCTCTTTCTCCCTCTCTTCGCGCCATGCCTTGCGCACCAAGAATAAATAGCAATTTCACGGTTCGAAATGCGTATGATGACTTGACGTGACACATTATATCTAGAATTCCATCTTTCTGATAATGCCACGGCTGCGGAGGGAGAAGGATGGAGAGAGGGAGGGGAATGAGTCGTGGAAAACTTGATATCTCCGTGTGTTCAGTTCCCTCCATCGAGTCTCTCCATTGTTCAATACTTGAGATTTCTGGAGCGTAATATTCTCGCGTATAATGCGCTCGCACGACGAGTAGGTACGAATTAAACAATTGAATTCATGCAACCGCTCAACAAGCACGAAAGATATGTGTAATGCAACAATGGAATTACTTTGTACAATACAAAACGCGTTTGCATGCTTGTAACTATCTCTTAATTATATTTCAAGTTTAAAATTAATACTATATTATACATATAACATAAAAGGAACACACAATAAATATAAATACAAATGTATGAAGAAAAAAAACGAATTAAGGTAGCGAAAAATTAGCTACAAATAGATCTGAAAATAATTTTGTTGAACCATCAGAATAATTACGTAGGAATCTCGAGCATGATGAGCAATGTGCTGTAAAAAGTTTTGACATTTTTAGTAATAATTAATTTGAGCGTATTCTACATAATAATTCTGATGGTCCGGCAAAATTATTTATAGATTTGTATGTAGTTAAATTTTTGGTACTTTAGAGAGCAGAATCATTTTTTCCGTGTACATTCATTTATACATTACATATTTATGTATTGTGTTTTTATATGTTATATATATAATATATATTATTAATTTTAGACTTGAAATGTAATTATGAGATAGTTACAAGCGTTTTGTATTGTATCTAGTTAAATTTTTAATAAAACCATGTGTATGCAATGTACAGAAAGAACATTTTGTTGAAACGTCTAAAAATTTAGCTTTAAATACAGATATGAAAATAATTTTGTTTCATCATCAAAGTAATTACCGGACGCTCAAATTGGTTGTTAGAATATGAAAAGTTCAATAATATTGCTCATCGTGCTTGAGATTCCTACGTAATTATTTTAATGGTTCAACAAGATTATTTTTAGATCTACTCCTAGTTAAATTTTTAGATTAAATATCTCAGTAAAATCATTCTTTCAGTGTAAGAAATACTGTATTAAAGAATTAATTGTGTCAAGCGATCATATTATCATTGAGACAATCTGCTATAAACTGAGAAATTTAATGACTTTGTTAATTTTGCTTTTGTTCTGAACGCGTATGAGCATTTCGTTACAAACGAAAGAGAAAAGATCGATCATATGATTTATTGTCCTATATATGGATACTCTCGATCGCCCACCAATGTTCTACTGAGAGCCGGAATAGGATTCGTTGTTCTGTGACAGGCAAAATCCTATTAATCCCATGATTCGTTTGATGCTCATAACGGGGTTAATAAAATTATACGAGCAGAGTCCCGACGACCGTTCTACCGACGATCGAATGGATTTTAATAGGATATCGCTCAGCGAGATAACGGAAGTATTTAATCGCTATTGCATTCCCTTATAACGAAATCCCTCTCGCTCAGCGAACGAACGTTAGTGTTCTGGGCGTTTCTGCTTGATAATTTGCGTTCGTCCGCATATCACAACTAATGCGGTTATCAAGCTTAAATTGCGGTACGAACGGTGAAAAATACGACCGATAATCGCGAAGGGTCAGCGAATTACGAGAGTTCACCGTATTAATGCACGCCGGCCGATAATATGCATACAATTCTGCAAAATATATATTTTAGTACCTTATCAGACAGGTATATCTAAATAATAATTGTAATCTATTCCGATATTATTTTATCGTTGCTCTCTGCGTCTTTATTACGTTAATTTCTTTTATTTACGCGTGTCCGTGTTGCGAGTGTTTCGACCGCGCAGATTGGATATCGTTGACAAGACGCCCGCTCGACGTGCATTCTAGATGAAACAGTATTGACGCGAAACTCCATGTTCCCCGAGACGGAGGACGGATACGTGACGTACATCGCGTTACCGGGATCGGGGAACGATGCGTGGTGAATGAGCTAGCTCGGCACCTCCACGCTCGAAAACACTTGGCTATCGCTCGTTGGAGCAGTCATCAATCACGATCCAAACTCCCCGCGAATGGCCACGAACGCCCTTTACCGCTTCTATTTTCTAAAGTATCGGCCATGTTGGCGTGGCCAGTCCATGCACCGGCATGAGAATCTTTCGACACTGCGGTGAGTGTTGCTGTTTGATGAGTTTCCGCAACCCTATTAAGGTCCGCAAATTATACATATAAATTACAAGCTGTACATATTTCTCGATATATATATATATATATATATATATGTATATATAATTTACATATTTTCCGATTTTGTAATTCAGCTGCATCGCGACATATTTAATTGAAGCGAATCGCGAAACTACCGCAATACAGTTTTAACGTGCAGTGGTCAGCTATGAAATATAATAAGCTTCTCACTCGAGCTGATCATTGTTAAATATTATCTCGCGTTTTCGATATATTCGAGATGCGGTCATTGCTCTTCATTCTCACAAAATACATTGTGCTCCACGTACGTCCCGTGGCCAAGCACACGTAAACGCGTCAAAACGTGTAAATGTTAAATTTGTTTAACCGAATTTAACATGCATTGAGGGTGGCTATGTATTTGCATAACATTTTTCTGCAAATATCATTTGCTTGATAATTCATTAGAATTCTGACGATGGCGATTAAAGCACGTAGCCCATTGATACCTCATAATTCGAGTTTCGGTACGTCGAATCGAGTTTTGTAGTTAAATTATTTGTATGTTATTTATGTGTGTGTGTGTGTGTGTGTGTGTTAATTCAAAATGTGATATGTATATAATATATGCGCAATGTGGATTAAATTGGGTAAATTATAATTTTAGTTCTATCTCTATACCGCGTTATTCCTCGGCTACTTCAAAATCGATAGCTCCAACCTGTCGATCAATTGACAAGCAAAGTGGAAAAGACGTTCCTTGAGGACTTCGCAAGGTAAACTCCGCCCAAGGTGTATTAAACTTGCTAAACCCAATTTGCATAAATTTGGCGTTATAACGATTTAGTCCGGCGCTGTCTCCAGCCCTTGACGGCGGCGTCATTACCGTTCAACATTTATTTCGGTAGCTTGTTGATTCGCGCGATTAATGAAAGATATTTTCGTCGTTTGTGCAAAAAAGGCTTTATAAATTATTTCAACGTTTTACTTTATTTACAGCACGAATGTGTACACACAAGAAATAAATCGACAAAACTAAATTTTATTAGCTGTGCTGCGAGAATGTTTTTACGAGAATTTTAATAATCCCTGATTAAACGAACGTTAACTTACAATACAGCTTTTACCGACCCAGAATTGTCGAGCAAAATTTTAAGCTTTCACGGGAACATTTCTAATTACACTCACGTACAGCCACCGCTCAGTCACATTGATCGATCGCTCTTAATCTGTCCCTGAGAAACATAATACAACACGTTCTCGCCTGTCGCATTCGAAAATGAAAGAATTTCGTAAAGCCGAAGCTTCTCTAACGATGTTTTTTCGTTCGGAAATTACTCTATTTCGAGTAGCTATCTCAAGAACAGAGTACACAAAGTGCGTTTCTTGATATCCGAATAAATCATTTATTTACTCCGCCAGCGTCTCTCGTGTCAACTTATCTCTGCTCGCAGCGTTACTTCCAGCTAGCTGTAACATTTCCTACTGCTACATATATGTGTGTTCGAACAGGGTTCATTTCGAGCTCGGCCCATTAATGCCGCGATTATTCCCGCCGTAATTTTCATACGCGCATTTCAGCCCGGAGCGATGGTTACGTATATACGATCACTCGAAATTCGCTTTAAAACGCCACACGATGACATTTTGGTTGTCAAAGCGGGATTAATAATCCGCGATAATTTTAATGATCCTCGAAAACTTTAATACAGCTAATGGAACACCGTCGAGCGCGATATTCGAGCGGCGCTTTTTCGTTGTCGGGTATCTTCAATGGATTTCGCCGATTGAAACACGCACGTATAGTGAATACTCGCACGAGTAAACTAATTGTATTTTCAATTATTAAACGCCTGCGACTATTGTCCGAACCGGATCCTCGTGACGGTAATTACTTCGCCGATCGCCCGATATATCTTTCCACAAACTGTACCGCTATCTTTATCATTCGAACGAATACTCGTTCCTCTTATTAGCTACCGTTTACTCTCGACAATTGCAGTTTCTATAGTATCTATCGACTCAAGTTTCTTGAGTATAATTCACGTCGGTTCGCATGGCCGTTTCTTCTATCCTCTATTTTCCATCATACATCAATATTGCGAATTTCTCCACAAATTCCATACCGCGCGGTGGGACGTTGTCCAATTAAGATAATTAGCAAAGGGAACACGGAGTAATTAATGTGTTTTATGTAGGTATAATAAATAATGCGCTATCGTTTACTGAAATTATGATAACAAATATATTCTGTACGTTATATTAGAGAACAATGTTTATATTAGCAAACGATTATTTATAATTAAAGTATGCTTACAAGAGAGGAATATAAATTTGTTATAACTTATAATTGCTTTATTTTATCAATATTTAAAATATGTTACAGAACAGTTAAAATATAAACTCTAAAAGATATCTTATATTTATATATATTCATATACAGCTTGATTGAACGTGAAGTTTGCACTTGACATTAAAATTTTACGATCTTAATATAATATTACAGTTCTTACTTTATTTTAAAGAGAACAATAAGAGTTCTGTATATTTTATATAAAAAAAGTTTTTATAATAACGGTCTCAAATATGAATTTAGAAAATGAGAAGCTAACGTCTCATTAAAATTGAGAATCAAATATTTCTGAACGGCTTAATAGCTTCATTTGATGAAAAACGAAAGTTTTTGATAAGTCTCTAATAAGTCCCGGATTAAATGTAGAATTCGTTTGAGTTCCGATAAGATCCACATTTTCGGTGTCCTGATTTTGTCAAATGAGCGTCGAAAATTCTGTGTCACTGTATTGTCCAACAGGTACATATTGGTTTAAAATGCATCAATGAGCGACGCGATGCGAATGACGGTGGCTTCGCATCGACATGGGACTTTTCGTTACCACGACGCTTTCTCTCTCCCTCTCTCTCTGGGCTTTTCGAGTTTAATCATCACATTATTCAAAGCGTCGCATAGGGGATTCGATGAATCGCCGAGTCTTGACGAGAAAACATCTCGCGCCGAAGCAAATATAGACGGAACCGAGAGTGTGTTCGAGGAAACACGCATTCGCTACGCGTGTCAATACGCGTTAATTATTACGTACGGGCGAGCATTCGGTACGTGAATATTTGCCGATCGTGGAGAGGAAGCAGGAATCCGCATTTGCACGAATACCGATGGGATATATGCACGTGCATCAGGTGGCGCGACGATGATCGTTTCTGACGCGAGACGCGGATAGAAGCGGCATCGTTACGTTACGCAAACGTTGCCGCGACACGTCGCGATTTATCAATTTGGTATGCCATCGTAGACACGAAGCTTTCCCCCGACGAAATCGCGGAAACAAATTCTTTCGAAGATGACAAAATAGCTTCTTCACGTCACCGCAGTATGACACGTGAACGATAGCTGTCAGTTTTATTACTAGTCGATACAACAACGTTACGTTATCTAATACCTATGCTACAATTGTGTAAGCGTAATTATAAGTGATTGTAGTTGTAAGAATTCATCAATTACAGAGCATGAATTAAGAGATAAACCTATATTCAAGAAACCTATTTTTGGTCAAAGCGGATTTTAATATTTAAATACAATATTTTAGAATTAAATTTATCCTACGTATCTAATTGATGCACCGCGAAATCTTTTTTGGTCTTGAAACGCAATCTTGAACATAATTAGAGTAGTAGTATTATATATTAAATCGATAAGTAATTTAATAATTTGTGATGCTAGTAAACATCTTGGAGGGATATTAATAATTTGATGTTAATCTAAGCATCTTAAGAACTGTAAATAATTTAGTTTATTACGAAAAATATTGCCTCAGCTGAGGTTTAAATTCGGATCTTTCGTATTTCGTGCGAACTTCTCATCATTCGACCACTGAGGCGGTATTTATCGCAATACTAGTAAAAAAGAAACGTTGTTTTCCAAGAAAACGAGAATAAAGCTTTATAGGACTTTATAAGACTATACGTTCAACTTTTGACACTAGCAACTCTCTCACTCTAAAAAATATTAGCATTAACCAATTAGATTTAACACCCTTGCGGTGTCTGTGTGGTTCTCATTGTGTTGGTGTCAATTTAACACTAACACGGTGTGGACTCTTATTTGAAATCCATGATAGTGTGGATTTAAAATCCATAGTGTTAAATCCACTGATGTTAATATTAACATCAACACAGTGAGAATCATATAAACATCGCATGGTATTAAATTTACAGTTATTTTTTAGAGTGTAGAAATTAATTTCATCCTTGTTGTTTATTCAAGTGTTAAACGAGGACAAATAACGCGAGCATTGTGAAAGCCAAGTGAAAAGCACTCTAGATAGACTATTACGGAAATGTACTAGTAGTTATACGGTTTTGTAGTATATATTTGATATTTGTGGGTCTTTTCTTCATTAATTCTGGAAACTATTGCACGTCGTATCGACCCCGGAGATAAAATTTCGATTTGCAATCCCTCCAGGGGACGAAACGTTATCGGTTAACCAGTCGGGAAACATATACCACGACTAATACACGCGGGGAAATATTTACGAGTCGCAGCTATACAATACGAGCCTAGCTACAGCCGAGAGGAGTTAACCGTTAAGTAAGCGTCCTTGGGGACAGACGATCCGGTGTGTAAGGCACGCGTCCCGTTCGAGAGAACATACGAAGCTGCCACGTGAGCGGAAGTTGCTCGACTTTCCTCTTGTGCCCGCGTACCACGCCGCAAACGGTCTTGGGTAAAATTCCCCGTGGGTACACTCGTTGCCTAATCCCTTCACCTACGTACGAAAGAATATGTTTGCCCCTATGGATTTGTATATATATAGATATCGTACATCGACAGAGAGACGGAACGAAGTCCAAGCGAACCTTATTACTCTTATCATTCGGTGACATCTCACATTTCAACGCTGACGTGGAAAAGGATATCACAGAATAAAGATAGGAGTAAGGGAAGAAATCGATATATATAACTTGAACGAGGGGACGATAACTTCACGATTCCCACCGCGACGTCGTCGTTTCGCCCCGCGCGTTTGACAAAATTTAATTCACCCCCGTCCCTAATCCAATTTGTTATTATCCGAGTTGCGCCCGATAATGTAGTTAGCGTGCAAAGTTGGCCGAGATACCGCAGCGAACCGCAACGGCCGCGGCCACCAGGAACCTTCACTCTCATATCGAAGTCTGCGCGAGACGTAAGGAGTTATTTCCCCGAGTTCTAGTTGACCCTTGTCCAGCTTGATCTACTTGGGTCGACTTGGCCACACGGTCGTAGGACTTAAGAGGGAGACGTATGAAACTCGGGTGTCAGAAACATTCCCCCGCGCCGCCTTTCGAACTTAACCGCAAAATTTCGCAGCGGTCGGATAAGCTATCCGAAACCTCTGTGCCCGCGGTGAACCGCGGCAGTTCCGTGGATGCACCGGTGTATCATTGTTCCGGAACAGATGTGCAGTAAATATCTCTCTGTATATGCGCGCAGGTAACATATTAACTATACCGAGCACTCGTATCTGAAACAGCAGGAATGTTTCGGTATTTTGATAGATGAGGAAGAGAAGGAGGAGGAGGAGGCGAGGGATTCGAATGAAAATGACTTTGGGGGGGGGGGAAGAGGGGAGAAGTCCGGAAGAGAGAAACGGGGGTGGAAACGGAGACAGCGAGAAAAGAGAGATAGAACGGACGACGTAGAGAAACGAGAAGCGGAACGAAAAGCGTTACACGATGTCTTTTTACGTCTTGCTGCGGGACGTCGTAAATTATTCTAATGTACTCCCCAGGCAGGTCACCGATTACACTGATTTAGGGGCACCGCCCCACCTTTTTTGACGATGCCTCATCCGCGACCCCTGGGATGCATACAAGACGTGGCCTGACGTTTTAATGTCGCCTTTTCACTAACACCCTCGCGCGAACTTAAAATGCTACCTCTCGAGTTCGCCTCCTCCGTTCTCCATGGCTCTCGCCTCTCGTCCTCGTCCCCACGTTCGCGCCCCCATTCTTCGCCCCGTTGCCCACCGTGAGCGCAGCGACCCCCCGATCTCCCCGGCCCTCTCCCTATCTGCTACCCTCCGCCCTTCTCCTTGATATCCCTACGGGAAAAGTTACGTTCGCCTGAGTTATAACGGACAATTAAAGCGCGCCCCTGGTATCTGCTCACAGCATTAATGGACCGTCTAGCTGCAGGGCGTAATGAGCGCGATGCGCGAGAGATCGGCGTGGAATGAAAGAGCGCGCAGCTCTTCCTTAATGCCGCGTCGTGTCGTCCTTTAAAGAACCGCCGTGGTTGATGATATACTCGGGAATTATGCATTATGCGCCGTGACGGCGTTTTGAGCGAACGCGCAGCGTTGTTGCGATCGTAAAACGCCTTTGTGCACCGATTGGCGATAAGCCGGTGCTAACGCGAACATCTGGTCGTACAATATTGCACGAGCGAGCGGCATGACGCGACATTAATTACACATTTCGATTAGCAGAAAGAATTTTTCTTTTTTTTTCAAACCGTCTCTCGATCTTCCTTTTTCCGCGAGCGTACGTGTAGCGATTTTATTTGGGTATCAATGCCGGTTGTGTCAGCAAAAAAAAAAAAAAAGAGAGAGAAAAAATCATTACGATTCGCGCGAATAAGAAAATCCAGCGAATAATGCCTCCGGACACCCTGGGGTACAACGAAGGTGCAACGATGTTTAATTACGATGCAATTGGCGTTAATAATTACTTTAGCTAGACGCGCATTCAGCGATGTGTATCCAGTCATCAAATTGGATCTGCGTCTCCTTGTCGCCCGTTATCTCCTCTTTTCTGCCGTCGCACCCGGTTTCGTTCTCTCTATCTCTTTACTTCCACTTCCTACTATTCGTCTCTCTAATCCGTTCTCTTTATCACGATGCAGCAACGCTCGAAGCGTCGGAATCGTAATTATTTCCATGCACCGCGCTCTGCGACGTCGTCCAAGACGCGTAAACATGCGCGTCTATACTATACACATATAGACAACTTATTGCACTCTCCCATCTGTTACCTCTCTCTCGTCGCAATATCTACCTCCCTAGCTTGATAATCAAGTCGTAAATAAAAAATTTGCTAACTGCTGAATTTCGATAGTAAATGCCTCGCGATGGGCGAAGCCAGCGTTGGATTCCCGTTTGAATGGGAAAGCGAACGCGAGTTAAGAGAGAAACGAGGATGCCGTCGTCGTCGTCGCTGCCGATATCTTGTATTCGTGAAACGTCAGCTAACAGAAAAGCGGTCCCGATATTCGTGGGAAGCGTCAAAAATTGCGGTCGATAAATCTCCCCGGAAGCTTTACGTTTCCTGACGTGCGCGCGGTGACATCGCACCGTACACATATCATAATTGCGAAATGTGTCTTCTCAGGGATATGCAAGAAATGATATCCACCGTGAAATTGGATGATCGCGCGACTGCCGCCTGTGGCTCTAAAAACGGAAGATACGAACTTCCACGGGCTATCGACGTCTGTTAAGGATAATTTATGGTCCAATAAATTGGTAACTGGATCGCCGGCCACCTCGCCTCACCCCTTCGCTCCCCGGTATAAAGATCTCGGCGCGTTCTTCATTGAATCTACTCCCGTGCTTCCGCGTTCCTCCTCCGTCATCTTATCTCGGACGCTGCAAATCGCGATGAATCTCGATTCGCGCTACGGTCAAATTATTTTTTTTACTTGTATTTTTTTTTCACTCAGCATTTTTGCTTTCTCTCTCTTCATTCGAATATATACACTCTGAAAATAGCGATGTCTGTACAAATCTCGCTGTGTTGGTATTGATATTAACACCAATACGATGGGGATTTAACATCATGAATTTTTAATCCACACCGAGATGTTTTTTAGAGTGTAAGGTGTTTATTAACCATTTAACGACAATAACGACACAAACGTCGTTCTATCTTTCTTCGCATTCCACGAGGAACAAAGACAGAACGATACTTGTGTCGATTTGTGTCATCAAATGCGGGAAGCATCCATCTTCTTTCAAGTGTAACAATTTTGGGGGATTTCAAGCAACGTGAACGCAGACCTATATTGACATCTCCTGGGAATGAAACGTGCTCCCGCCGCTCACGCGTGGACACCCGCTCGCGTTCGCTCACGTATGCGCGTAACACCTGCGGGGGTCAAGAGGTTCAGAACGATAACAAGCTTGGATAAAGGAGCACTGTTCATGGCGATCCAAGCTGTGACCCCGCCATAAATTTTCCGGAAAGCCTGACGCCTGAAAATTCCCGGCGTAAGAACGGCGCGCGCGCGGACGGACGAGCGGCGAGTCTTTCCACGTTCACGCACGCTCTTCGTTCTTCTCTCGCATGAGAATTGTGTAATCCTCGCTGTCAGAGGGCCATCGTCGATCCGAAAAAAAGGGCTGATTTGCTTCGCCGACCAGCATGATGCCTTTTTGTCACCTCGCCGATAACCATACTATATAGCGCAATATCCGACCCGGCTTAACACTCGCGCGCGTACGTTTTCTCTGCCGCCTGACAAATTCCCGCGCCATGAATTCCTGTGTCAGAAGCACGACCAGGCGAATGCCCGGAGCTATCTTTTACCAAAATCTATTAAAATTCTTCCGGGTGACAAATCCCGGCGCGAGAAGTCCGTTCGAGAGAAACGAGAGAAACTCCCTCTTGAGTATTTCGATATAAATCTTCGGATACAATACCGCGTTTAACGGGATCGTCATTGCTTTCTTTACAACTAATAATAGATATTTCGTTCTTGTATATATATTTTTGTAACACAATTGCTGATCTAGCTCATATCTCAATTTCCTCGAGCAATTACTGTCATCGTTTACATGCTTTACAATAAACGGATCAAAACAGTTGTGTGATAATAATAGCGCATTCTGCTACATAGAAAAAATAATCATTAAATTATTATAACAAGATATGTTTGATTAAGCAAATTTTGATGAAAATAAACAGAATTCCTGGTTATTGTAATCAAATATTTCAGTATACAATCAAAACACTTAGGTATGATATTTACCAGTTAGAATTTGATTAGTGCGTTTGTAATAATAATACCATCTGATTATTATGACTATATAGAAGAGAAAAAAAGCGTAATTGGATTAACATAACTAGTATCGTTAAAAGAGTATTGGTGAAGATTTGAACAGAATTTTTAATTATATATTATAATTAATTTTTATAATAATAAAATAATTTGGTATTTTAACTAACAAGTTTTATTATTTTCATCGGAATTTATGTAACTAAATGAGTCTTCTATCCAAATTATTTTAACCGAAATTATAGATCGTTTTACTCATAGTTTGATTAAACGATCTAGTAATTGTACACGTTATATATTGTTGAGTCAATTAATTTTTTTAGTGTACGATTGATTATAAGATGAAACGGCTAAACCGTATTACGAGATTTAAGAATTAATATAAAAAAATAATGTAAAAAAGATAACACATAAAAAAGATTCAGTCAAGTAAGAACAATTTTAAAATACGTTACACTGAAAAATGTTTTTCCAACCAGATCTAATTAAAATCTTCTGAGTCAGTCATTTTCAATCGGAACTTTTTCTCAATGTACGTAATGGTATTGTCGCATTCCACGTACACGCAATTAATCCGTTTATCATTTAATGAAAGCAAGCAGCAGCAGCAGCAGCAGCGAAGTTTTAAGTGGATGTTAAGCTTGACATGTTCTAAATATCATTTGTACCGTTTATCGGATAATTAGCATGATATGCCGAGGTTCATCGTTTATCGTGCACTCGTCGGCCGTCACTCATTTAATGTTACACTCGCGACGTTAACTTTCTCAAGTACTAATTAAGCTTGATTCTCTCCACGCAAGTTGTAGAAAAATTAGTTGGTAAAAATTATAGTTCGTACACGCTCTTTTGCTTTTTTCTACTCTCGTATCTCTCAATCTACTCTTGTGTTGCTGATGCATCAATACACCGACCGATCCGTTAATTTCGTTGTGAACGTTCGATATATGATGGGAAAAACCGGAAAGTTTCCGATACATTAGCCAGAAAGTTAAGAACGCGTTCAGTGTCGGTAAGAAGACTCTTGGAGATAACGAGAGCTATATGTTATCGAATTGTTTTCGCAAAATGATAGAAGACATTTTCCCAGTGACATGTGGATATCGAGATGCTCGCGATGAGTTTGCGCCAACGCGGATCGATTGTTACTGAACGGATAAACAGCAGGTGGAACATCATAATGATCAAAAAAGAAAGCACATACAGTTTCAATGATTTATGTGAAAAATTTAGAAATATAGTAACATCCTCTCGTGAAACAAATAAAAAATTAGTTAATAATATTCATTCTTCTCTAAAGAGAGTTTTATTATTTTTATAAGCATTTTTAAATTTAATATTCTGGGAGGATATTACAGTCGTTGTTGAATTTTTCAGTCCGAATTAATTTTCCGCTTCAGATGTAATACATAATTATTGCGTAATATTAATAATTAATATTAATTTCCACACACGCGCACAACCGTTCTCCAGCGTTAATTATATTTAGCGAAAAGCCTTGCAGGGCAATTATATATTTTCCGTTGCGAAGGCATCCTTGACGGATCCAGGATATAGTCCGGATGAGAGAAACTCCCACATAAATTGTAAGCAGGATGCCACGTTGGTTTTGTATCTTTGGGTCGTACCAGAAAGTATCCTTGTACACGAGCGTGCTTGGCGGAAGGTGCGAGAACAATCCAGCTTGTGCCAGGCGATGTTTGTGCATCCGCAACTTTTAGAAGAGAGTATAAATCAAAAGCAAGACATTCTTTAGCCGCGCGAGATAGGAGCGTCCTCTTACCCTAAAAATAAGCCACTCGCGCCTTTCTTTCTTTCCTCCTTTCCTTCGCTTCCCTTCCTCTCTGCGTACTTTTGCAGAACGTCCCGCAAAATACCATCCCGATATATTATCTTCCGTATAAATTTTACCCTCGCTTTCTTTCCTGGCGCATCTCGGCTCCCCATCCACCATTTACCCGTGTTCCTCCTCTCGGTGGCGGTGCTTTCTTGCGCAATGAAAGTCTGTTTGCTCGTCGACTTGGAAGAATATGGACACTCGATGGGTGCTCGACACGAGTAGTTACGCGAGCGTGAAGAAAAATTGCGTCGTGCTCGTCGCTCCGCGTATCATGGAAGATACACAGTGCAGACATGACAGATTAATATAGAGGGAGAGAGAGAGAGAGAGAGCTAATTCGCTGAAATGTAAATTCACATATGCGCGTAATGCAGCACACGAATCGCGGCGGAAACGGTGTTAGCGCGTCCGTGACCGGATCCAGCTGTAATGCCATGGATCGTGCAAATATCGTGCTCTCGTGCGTCTTTATCTCGCGTGCACGAATCAGAGGAAGGATAATGGTGCGATTACGGCGCTACATCGCGGCCAATTCACCCGCGTGACGTTAATTCGAGGAAAGACAAATGACAGAGGGCCGCCGACCGAAGACGAAACTTTCCTCATAATATACGGGCTAATGAAACAGCGAGCGGGGATGATAATCTCCGTACACGCGTCTGCGTGCATTACGAAAGAGAGAAAGAGGAGGGAGAGTGTGTGTCATCATGCGATAGCCTTCGGCTGCTACCGGAATTCCTGATCGTCCTGACACCAAGACTTCTCTTTCAACCAGGCTGTTCCACTTTGCTTTGGCAATTTCCACGACAGTCTACGCATTACAAGGTACTGGGATAATTGTTTCCTACGGCCTGTATAACGAAGTGGCTCATGTCGGCGCCGCTGAAATTCTTTGCGGGACTATCTTCGCGGGAATACGAACTTGGACGTTTATGTCATGTAATAAACGTCGCTACAATGCGCAGACAGTCACGAAAAGAGAGAGAGAGAGAGAGAGAGAGAGAGAGAGAGAGAAAGAAAAAGAGAGAAAGACTGTCATAACTTTCATCTCGCATTTAGTTTTATTTTAATTACAACACAAGAATCTCTCGCATGTCATAGTCATTTTACAATTTATCAGGCGGGACTATAAGTTTGCTCGGTTTTTAAAGTAAAGTAACGCAAAATGTTGTTAGTTAGAAATATTTTTAATCAGTTAGATATACACCATTTAGGATAGATGGTTCGACAACAACCATCTATCAACAAGCTTCATTATTCCTCGTTCGTATAGAGTTGATATCAATTGTTGATATCAATTGGCCGACCCGAGAGCATGGAGCATTCTCGGGATCCACTTTTCCTGAACAAAATTTGACAAACCGCTTCTGGCACATGCCATTCGGTTACGACATCCTGTCCGTACAGGACATATATTTTTTTTTCGTTTTGAGTTTGCGTTGCATTCTTGCTTGTACGAAAGCAAAAAACTTCGAAAAACACACGTTATTCTCTTCCATTTTCAAACTGTTGCCAAAACTGCCAACTGTTGCTAACTGTTGTGCGCTGAAATTACTTTTTAAAATGTATATAACATTTTAGAAAAATATTTAAACATCGTTTACCGAACAAACTTATGATACCCACCCAATATATTTTTTGCATTTTTTGTGGTCACTCTGATATTGATTACAAAAGAGGTATTAAGAATGCAAAATTTTCAATCCTTGCGCGAAAATAAATTGCTGGACGATAAACGTTGCGAATGCTAAATTACGCAGTTGTAAAAGCACGACTGTCGCGTAATATAGCTCACGTTAAATTCTCTTCGCTCGGCCGCACGCCGTTTCGCGTTGGAATGTATTATATTGAATAATTTAATAAATCGTTGTAATTTAAAACGCGAAAGCGACAGTGCGGCGTGCTTTTATTTTATTCCCGTGTGCAGTCGGAATACGATCGCGTATATATAGGGTCGTATCGTGAAAAAATAATGATCGAAACGAGCATCGAATATTTTACATCGCGATCGCATCGATGCGCAGCAGCAACTTGTTAATCGGGAACTCCATCAAAATCGCCGTCGACAGCTATCGCGCCGCCGCCGCCAGATTGATAATTTTACGTGTCGTTAGCTCGATTCGTACGGGCCCGTCAACGATAGTCTCCAAAAGCCTGCTGAAAGCTCAAATTACTTTCGAGTCGTGCTCCGAAACATCCGAGAACTTATAATTGGAATTTTCGGAAATCTGCACTTGGTGAATTAAGGAAAATATGGATTGTGTGTGCGTTTCCGCTGCTTCTCGTTTCTCGATCGATGCGAGAAGTCACTCGTGTGTTCCAAATAATTCTCGCTTTGGCAGACTCCTACGGTGCACTGCGGCGAAGAACTGTAACAGTGTGTGTACGCGAAGGTTTTTTCTTCTTGTGTAAAAACACGAGATTGCATTACAGCGCGGAAACGCAGGGCAAAGTTTCGTAAGAACTCAAGATTTCAAGGAAATAAGGTACGCCTATAATCGCGTTTTCCGTGAAACTATCAAGACACGCACTTCACCTGACATTCTCTTTTTCTAGGTGACAATTAAATTTCACTTTAGGCGATCTATAATTCATGTCGAAATTTACACAAATTGACGTTCTGTTTATAATTTTATTATTCATTAATTAACAAAAATAGCCGTTCATTAACATTTCTCATTTTCTACCGCGTTATCTAACACATGAAAGTAATAAAAAAAATAGCGTTGCTGCGCTTAAATTAACAACAGATTATAATAAAAGATAAAAGAGGAAGGTGCTGAATAATAATCAAAATACAGCATGGGAGGTGAATTTTCCCGTGGCAGATCAACATAACAAATCGCTGCCTATAACGTCGTCCGTTTCCCCGTGAGAGTGAGAGAGAGAGAGAGAGAGAGAGAGAGGGAGGAAGATTGCACTCGAGATTTTTAGTATAATTAACGCGAGCGCAATAAAAGAAATGTCGCAAATGAATCTTGTTACTTGCCACGGAAGTATGGCGAATTCCATATAAATCTGCTGCCTTGGGATAAAAAGTAATAAACGTAGGGTCTGACGTCCGTAGCAGTCGCGTTATAATTGAATTAAATGGTCATACTTTCACCGAAGGGGCGGACGGGATTCTTGGCTTTTATATTCGTTCCGAGTAAAACTTAAAATATTAACTCGAAAATGTAAAATACGACGTCTCGATTTACATACGCGTGTTAATCCCGTCGAGATGGGCGTCATAGAATTAACGTCACGGCTGCCTTGCATCGCATCGGCGCTGTCGTATACCGAACTGAGATTGAATAATTCTCTGCGAGAATCAGTCAAGCGAATTGCGCCTGGGTTCTTGCGACACAAACTTACGGATTTTGCATATGCGCGTATTAACTCGCGAATACGTACCTTTTAACGTAAATATATGATCAGGTAGAACCTAATTATAAATCTCTCCTTGCGGTAATTTCTGTCTTTTATCGGTCAATTGTCGGATAAATTTAAAAAATATTAATATTATAATTTATTTAATAAAAAATTCATTTTATGCAGAAAAAAGTTGTGTCTATGTGCATACGTGTGTGTCTATATTTATGATGATACTTGGCTACTTCGGAAGCTTAAAACCCACGCTATTTTAAAATTCACAACACTTTAAATCAACGCTTTATTTTTATAAAATCTAAAGCTCGATTTACAGTTGCGTAAACGCAGTGATAAGGCAGTGTCTACAATAGAAAATTGACCAATCATATATTATTCTTTTTATATTCGATTGTGACTGGTTAATTTTGTACAACTAAAGATCCTACAACCGCTGTGACTTTTACTGTAGACCCCGTATAACTGATTATATAATTATTAATTTGTAAGAATTCCCCTCGTATTCAACTGTAATTACAATTGCAACTACTTGTAACTACGTTTACGTAATTGTAATCGGGCTTAATTTCGCCAAATCCCTTGGAGAAATAATAAATGAACATATACCCAACACAATCATGTGATCTTTGATTTTAGAAGTTAAAATCAGATACATTAGCCGGTATTCGGCCATAGTCGATTCTTATATAATATTTAAGATTGCTTTAAGTACACATTGAAAAAAATTACTTAGATTTAGAAAATTGTTTTTCAGTATAGTCTTAAAGTGTCAATTAGAGGGCTGTATTAGCATTTTAAGACATTTAAGACACGGTCTTAAAATAAGAACTGACTATGAATACTTGCTATTTAGGCATAAGAGAATGTATCATACATTCGTTATTATCGATAGAAATTCTATTATTTTGCCAAATTTCTTGTTTTATCCTCGTCGCTAGACGAATATACAATTCCAAGAAGTAAGCGAGAAACAGATCATTTCTCCTAACATTTATCTTTCTGCTTGAAGCCACCGTACTTAGAACATCCGAGGCGCAAGTAAAATATTTGCGCAAAGTATACGCCTGCGTTTTCTTTCCTCCTCCTTTTTGTTCCCCGCCCGAGCCCATGGCGCTGTGATATCGTTGTTTCCCATCTTGGTCGCTACCCCGTAAGGCCCGTTAAACCGGTTAACATATATTTTTGCGAGGGATTACAAATCCTCCCGGTAATTCTGTCTAAACTATTTGCGGAGGGAATGTCCCGTCGTCGTCGCGTGCAAACAAACAATCCGCAAAACGCGGACGCGATCCCTGCTCTTTCGGCAGCGCCGTATTAGCCAAAAGAATGCAGAAAGGAAATCTGCCATCGATCTGTCCCTCGCGAAAGTCCGATTTTCCGCCGAGCATTATCTCCGTCAAGATAAATTGACTGAAAAGAAATTGATGAGAATCAAGATAATGCGTTACTCACTTTGACGGAAATTCCGAAGACGAGAACGAACGGGACGAGAGAACGTACCCGAGCGAAATTTACACGAACGAAAATCGAGAATATCTTGCAGATAGACAGCGAGAGAGGAAAGCCTCACACGGAAGGGAACGAAGCATCCTCTTCGATCGCCCCTTAATGCCGTGTTTTATATTCGATTAATTCCGTCCGGTTTCACGCGGGAGCGGTCGGCAAACGCAGCGGCCAGTCACGGGGTGGTTTCCTGCCTGTCTTGGCGGAATTTCAAATTCATCGTGTGTCGAGTTAGAATTCTACCGATCCACGAGACTCCTATGCGTCGTGATCGTCGTTCCACTATATGACCGGTGGAAACTTTGGTGAAAATAAAGAACCGAGCGTAGTAAGTCGAATGTAGGAGAGTAATAGAAGCGTAAATAAAGCTTCTAGAAGGTAAAAATTGAGACAATGAAACAGAGAAGATCGAGTAAATGTGCCTCTTTTATTGTCTCAATTTTCGTCTCCCAGAAGCTACGTTTACACTTCTGTGTCATTCTCCCCTTACATTTAACTTGCGCTCCGATTTTTATTTTAGGGAAACTCGTCTCTCTAGATCTGCTTCTGCCACTGTAAGATTAACTTTAATCTCAGAGAGTTTAACTTATCGTTTATCTTTTTTATTATTTAAAATTGTTTTATTTTAAAATTAGAAAAAAATAAGGTATAAATTGAACAAAATTAAAATTAATCTTACACTGATGAAACTTTAGTGTTCCTCTGGCCGCGTCCACAAAACGATCCACAAATTGAAAAAACACTAAATTTTAATAAATATTTTTTTGAATAGCTCTAAGTGAAGATTTATTAAATGCAAATATATATTTATTTAATAAAAAAAACTATTAATTTAATTTAACTATTATTTTTTAGTAAGTAAATTTATTACTCTAATGTTTACTTATACAAATACTATTCAAGGGAATATGTAATAAGATTTAGTAAATTTGTTTTCAGTGTATAAATGTATAATATGTGTGCGTGTTTGAAATGTGTGTGTGTGTGTGTATTTAGTATGAATGAATTTGCATTGCTGCTGTACTTGATCGATACCACCATTGTATGGGTATGCCAATCAAAAGGGATCTAAGCGACAGCCAGGTTTGTTTGCATTGTTTGAAATCCCCCAAAATTTTTGCACTCAAAATGAGGTAAATACATATTCGGTGAAAAGAGAGAAAGCGGAGATGCTGAGTGCAAAAAGTGCAAGAAACATGAACAGACCTTGCATCTTCTTCTGTGTTTTAGTTACGCGAACTCATTTTTTAGTATTACTAACTCAGTAGAATTTCTTCTAGATTAAAGGTTTTTCTTTCTACCGAGAAATCTTTTTGGGAGTACAAAAAGTTTAGAAAAATTTCTGGGTAAAATATAAAAAAGCTTAAATTACAGCTAAATTGTTGAGAGAATCGCAATACAAGACTTAACTTTCGAACAGACTTGGCAATGCTCCGATTAGTTTATAACATTTTAAGACAGTCTTAAGTATACGAATTCAATTATGAATACCACTTCTAAGGATACTAGTCTAGCTCTCTCTGTTCGCTGTGCGGAGATACGAGAAAGAAGGAGTTTCGCCTATAGCGGCGTTTCGCCGAAATGTTTTCTCGACTTGACGATGCGGGCGGCTTGTCGTTTCGAGTACACAGTTATGCCGCTCGCGCATATTCGGTTCCCCAAGTAGACAGGCGGCTACTGTACGGGTTAATTTGCCGACGCTGTTTTTGATGGGGGATATTTACCGCGAGACTCTCAGCATGGTCAGTGCACCGACGGTGCACAACTGCTCTTTCCGTTTTACTCTTCACTCTCTTTCTTCTCTCTCCCCCCCTCTCTCTCTCTCTCTCTCATTTTCTCTCTCTTTCTGCCTCTCTATTTCCGTGGGACGTTTTCATCCGGTTAGTAGAAGCAGCGGCTCGCTGTTTCCGCATCAGAAACCGCAACCAAAATTTGAAATAAATAACGCGCCGGCGTGTCCGAATCGAATCGAATCTAAATCGCAATCGCGTTATATACGTGGCTACAGGCGATCGTCCTGCAACAGTGATAAACCGTATATGGATCAGTGAGAAGCAGACTCTCTGTAATAACCAATAATTGAAAATAAAGAGAGGGCCAATACCAAGATTGCAAGATTGGGTTTAGATCGATCGCGTAACATATATACGAAGCGAACAACAACGAATGAGATACTTTTGTAATTCAAACGGGCAGCTAGTCCTTTTTGGATATCCGGCGTGTTTAACAACGAGGTCGTATAGATATGATTTGATTAAAACGCTACGTTACGTTAGTATCACGTTATTCGTTGCAAATAATTCGAGGCGTGATTAACGCAAACGACGTTGCGTGCACTCATTTCGCCCATGGGAAATATCAAGTTGCCAATGTAGCTCTACTCCGGGGCCCATTTATCGATAAACATCATACACACAACCTATGGACATTGCTTCCACATTTTGAACGCGACCGCCGCCACGCCGCCGCCACGCCGCCGCCACGATAAGCGCGATCATGAAATTCCAACAGTGCGATCATGATGAAGTTATTCAGATAATTCGAAGCACGAAGCGCGGGATACGGGGTGGCGTCTTGGGTCAAATACGACATTTTATACAGCGAGACCTTACTGTAATTTTTCCTTCCCCGTGCGTACAATTTCGAGAGGGGAAAAAAAAGCGTCCCGAATAAAACGCGACAATGGCAATCGTGCAAAGAATTTGTTGCTTCACGCGACTTTTACGATCGGCAAATGGGAAAAATTACATTGTCGTGTAAAGGCGGAAAATAAGCGGAAGCGAGAATTGGACGTTTCACTTAAAATGCCGTAATGTAGCCGCGCGTATGGAAATTTTCGCGGAGGGCAAATTCACGCGACAAGGACTCACAGCGGCGTATATATATATATAGATATGTGTGTATGTGTGACCCTTTAAACCGTGCAACTTTCATACGAAATATTCCTTTTTTTCCCTTTTTTTTTCTTTTTATTTCTACTATTGCATTACGAATTATTTCGCTGGATATAGCGCGGAGAAGACGTATTATATATATATATATAATATATATGTATAAGTGTACTAAATGTACAGAAAAGGCCTGACGGCCGTACATACATACGACAGATATGTAACTAAAACACGAATGTCCTCTTTCGCATACAGGCTCTCGTCTGTATGTATACCTATATATATATATGTATACGTACGTAAAGAAAAGCTGACAGCCGGAAGCGGAGAGGTAAAAATGGATGAAAACGAAGGAGGACGGAGAGAAACCCTTTCACCTCCGAGGGTGGGGTAGAGGGGAGAGAGGGGAGGGCTTCAGTGTTTCCAAACGCACTCCTTGGAAACTGCCTTCTATTACAGCTCGTCGGTCCGGGCACCTGGGGTTCGTCCTCTCGCACAAAGGACCACGCAAATCCACCGTGAATCGAATCGATATCTCCAACGACGAACGAAGGTCTGGGGAATGGACCACGGACCAATTTCGTCCGAGACATCTCGTGATTTTTCACTTTGCCTACGCCTTCGTGCCCCGTAATCCCATTCTTGAACTAACGACGGCGACATGTTGGCCGTGCAGGGAAAATATCGACGATCGCCGCGACGCGAGAGGATGATCGAGCATACGTATTCCACGGAAATCGTCGTCGAATACTCGAGAAAAGCATTGCAATTTATATCAATCGCTTCGCTTCTTCGCGTATACACAATTATTGTTAAATAAAATTCACGCAAATAATATAATAAAATGAGAAAAAAAGTTGTTAACTGAACTAAATGCGTTTAGTTGGTTATAATTTGTTTAGTCGAAATATTAATGTATTTGAGTCAAATACACATTTGTTTCACTTATTTCGACATGACATATCTTTGAATTAAATTAACAAATATTTGCTTGACAGCCCGTGAGACCGCCGTATTTAGCTGAGTCAACTAATATTTTTTTAAATCAACTACTTTTTTTCTCACAGTGTATATATATCTTTTTCTGTTGTTAAAGTGGAAATAAAATGGGATCCTAAATCTTATTTTAATTTAACGTGAAAATAGATTGGAAACTTTATATCATTGTTCTTTAAATAGATAAATTGATTAGTTCCTTCCGTTTTAAATAAAATATCACTTTACAGCTATTTTCTGAAAAATAGAAAAATGGAAAAGAAAGAAAGTATGCATTAACTCCCTTTATTCGTGGCATATAAGCTTTCCTACTAAATAAAACTTTTGTAATTTTTCTATGTCCATATTGATAGAAGTAATATTTTACTTAGAAGAGAACACTTTTTCCTCGCTCTTGTAAAACGCTGAACGACTTTGAATACTCTCGAGTAAACAGTAATTTTTGAAGTTTTCATCGCAATCCTAATATTACTGGAATTGCTAACAAAGTGAACTGTCAGTATCATCAACTGTACATACAAACTTATCGTGACTTATAATTTCTCCTTTAAACAAAAAAGAAAGGCAAAATTTAAATTAGGCCAAGTCGTGCATTAATCTTGTCACAATTAACTAAAGTGTTAATTATGTCAATGACGTTGGTGAAAAGAAGAAACTTACGCGTCACGAATAGGCAGAATGGGAGTACGGTTAATGGTTGAATACTGAGTTTTAACGGTGAAACAGGGTGAGAGATATTTACGTGGGAGCCATATGGTTGAGCAAGGCAAAACAGTTCTTAAAATGACGCTCGTAAATTCCGCTAAACGCGCTCGTAGAAATTTATATTCTACCCACCGTAAGAGAGAGGGACGACGTGGCATCCTTCGGTGCATACGCGTGGTTATCCTGGTATGCACCACTAATACACGGGCAGCCGGGTATCTTCCCGTATCGGTCATCCCGTCCTCCGCGTAACGGGAAATACTTTTAACAATTAATTTCATTGTAGGTACCCCCTAGTTTTTAACTTAGAAAAACTGTCGCGTAAATTTAACGAAGTTTTAACTCGTTACGTTGAGATTTAATTAGTCACCTCACGTATCTGTTTTGCATATTTCAGTTTACATTCAAGCAAAGACTTAACATAAAAAAATATCGCCTAGAAGATACACTCTTACAAGAGAGATTATTTAGATTATATAGTTCCAATCGCGTCTGTTGCAATTGTTGCCAATACTTGGCGAGACGTCTCGACATAATACAACGTCATTATTTCATCGTGTAATTACCTTCAGCGGTAAATAACCCGTATAATGATAAAATTTTCACTTTGCGGAAAGTTCAAGCATGGTGGCCGCTCTGCGCGAGGCAAGTGACTAGGGATCTATAAACATTCTACGGAATTTATAAACGTTTCACTTCCCCGGGGAGTGAGTCGTTTGAATATTGCAAAACGTTAAGTGTAGGAATCTGTATAACGAGACTCGCACGCGTCCAGCCTGCTCGATTTTACTTTGCCGCACGTCCGTCGGTGGCTTTGTGCAATGCAACGCGCTCGACTTGCAGCTCGGATAAAGAAACGTCCACTGTTGACCTCGTAAAGCAGAAAGCATGAATTATTAATGAAAGGCCGCAACGCACGGCGGGTGGTAGAGCGATGCAGCGGCGCGTACCCTGTTTAAATGGTATAGAATTAATGGGCAATAGAGAGAGAGAGAATGTGTGTGTGTGTGTGTGTATTTCCCATAGAGTCCCTGCTCTGGAGAAAATTAACGTAAAGACTTGCGATTGATTTTAATTTCCTTTTATTGAATATCGTGAGTACTTCATTGCTTGAGTAGAAAACAGAAATTGACGAGACACAACCATTTTTGCACGTAATGCAAAAAGGAGAAAACGAACGAAAAGGTAGGAAAAAACATATAAAACTTCATCTCATGGTATAATTAATCTCTTGTCTAAAATGATAAAGCTTATAAGCTAAATCATGATGAAAGGCATATAGATTTGACTATTTGTATCGATCTTTGTATGGAAGGCAAAGATACGATGCAAACGTTTTCTATAAAATAAGTGTTATAATATCGAGAAAAATACTCGAGAAAACGAGGACGTGTCGGTCGATTATATAAAAAGGCTAAAACTTAAGGGAAATGTTTTCTCGTGGCAAGAGGGAGTTGATTCGCTCCGGATCTTGTTTGTTTCACGTACTCTTCCGCTCAAGCAAAGAAAAACCCGATAGCCACTCAAGACGTACGTAATGTGCTTCCTCCCCCCCCCGTTCACTTTTTCGTTTACCAACCGGAAACGTTACCTTGTGAAATTAATAATTCGCGAACGACGCGACGGCTTCATAGTAAATCTCATTTATTCCGTTTCCACGCCTTTGAATTTCCTCCCGTTATATCATCGCGCGGAAATGCAAGCAGGTACGCGAAAAGCGCGCGGATTGCAAACGAGATAACATTAAAAAATCTAGTTTATTCAAGAGTCTAATATAACGAGTTTCTTATTAATTATAAAACTGGCCGTAGCTTTTCATAAAGTGAAACAATAAGCATGAGTAATGTCTATAATGCTCGTCACGAGCAGATTTTACGCGATCCATTGATATTACATCTTATCTTTTTCCTAAATAATTACTTCTTATACATATTTATTAAGTATCTTGTATCATATTAAAAAATACCATCCATTATAAACTCGTGATGCATACGTGTGATATAGAATTAATTTAATATTACCGTAACAAAAGATTATTATCGCATGATAGGCATGAATTATACATATAAATAAGTATACGTTTGTCGTTCATTGATATTTATGATTATATATACTTTGTACTCTTAAACACGTATCTAGAAGGTAAAACTTGTATTTTGTTAATATAAAAAATAATATATAATCCATATATAACAAACTGTCATATATGCGTGTTTATCTATGTGATAAAATTAATTCAATATTATTGAGATTATCATTGAACGATATACAGGACGGACATAAATAACATAGACAATTGCACGTTCAATCACGTAAAAGTCATGTCAGTTAATGCAGTGAAAATAAATTGGGCAGGTATTAATTGCACAGATAAGTGCGCATTTAATCACATAAAAATCACATACAGGCTAATGCGGTGAAATAAACGGTGAATTAAAATGTCTCGTTATATAACTTTTCTGTCATATCGACCATCATATCGAGCCATATTGAGCAAATATAAATTGCGCGTACAAGCGCGCATTTAATTACGTTAAAATCACGTAAATTAACGCGACTGATACGTAAATTAGCGATACTAAATATATAACCTTTCATATCTCTGTCCTGGTTGGCACGTATTCAATACTTAATATCGAGCCGGGCATTGTACGGTAGTCGTGTAATTCATGTAAATCGAGTACCGCGGGGAGAACTTCTCTGTTCGAAATTTTTCTCAGCGTGGGTGTCACGGCGTGCGGTAACGGCCGACATAAACAGCGGGGGCGCAGCCGCGCGGCGCGGCGGCAGAAAGGCCGCGTAGAGCGAGGTCAGAAAAGGATGACGACTCCATCCTGAGAGGTTGGAGGTCCCTGCTCTCATTTATGATCTTATGCAACGTGCGCGCAATGTTATATTTCGCCGCGCCGCACGCCGGTGCATATTAAACGCCCGCCCGAGCCTTATCCGATGCGGCCGCCGCCGCGGCGCCGAGACCATGATCGGTGGTGTTCCCTTCTCTTTCGCGCGAATAACTTCGGCGAGAAGAGAAGAGTTGTATTCGACTGGGTACGTCACGTTTACGACACGAGCGTCTGCAGGATATACGTTAATATTTAACAAGCAAAATTGTAAATGAAGTTCAAGAACTTGCAAACTGAATAATGATTTTTATTTTTAACTTTGCTTTACCTAAATTCAGTTCTCGAATTTATTGTCTTCCTAACGCATCTTGTGACTTTTTCGCTTTTTCGCTTGCATCGAGAATGATGCTGAGCCTTTATTCTCGAAACGTATTCACATACGAATTACTGGAATTTATTGTAGGAAAATTTATAATATATGTACGCGCGTAACGTATACCACAATATTTTTGTACATTTTCGTATGCGATATTTTTTAAGAACGACGTTGTTCGTTTCGTGATAAATAAATGTGGCCCGCACAAAAAACTATTTCGCGATTGATTTTTCCGTAATGAAGCCTGGATCTGAGGCCTAATTACTAAACCATCAAAGCGGATGAAAACCTATCAAGTGAGGCATTTCCATAATTACGTGCATCTTACACATCGTATAAAAAAGTAATGTTTGTTATACGCCGCATTGTGTTGATTTATAATCACACGTTAGATATCTTAGTAATTTAAATTTAAATTTTACTTTTATATTAATTTGAATTAATTTAAACGTACTCATATCCAGAAGAATCATAATTTGTTATCTATGTTAAATTAAACTAATCGTAAATTTGATTTATATTTGAAATTAGATATCTCAATAATTTAACTTTATTCAAATAGTCCCACATTAGTTTGAATCAATTTGATCGTATTTACATTCAGAAAAATCATAATTTGTTTTATGTACTAAATCGATTTAATCATAAATTAAATTATATTTAAAATTAAAATATGTTTGTAATAAAGCTCAATAATTTTAAAAATAATGAAAAAGAAAAAGGGCTACGAGCCAAAAAAGTCTTTTGGCTCGTAAGCCTTTTTTCTTTTTCATTATTTTTATATTTAAAATTGTTTATATTTTATTTATAATTATAACAAATCTATATGCAACAATTTAATATTTAAGACATATTTGAAAGAAAAATCTAATACGACTAAAACTGTCGACATGATCAATGGAACATTGCAAGCCTTTCTTTATCGTGACAAGATTGTTTCAGAAATATGGATATTATAAGTATTCGTGTAAAGCTTGTGTTTGCGTTACATGTCGATACCGATACAAATGTCTGTAAGAAATACCTACGTGACTCCAACTTTCGGGAAAATAAATTTCAGTTTAAGGAACTGGAGCGAGTTAACGTTATACTGTAAACGCGTCGTGTTCGTGTATACAGCTACTTCAAAGTGATGCTTTTCCTAAGTAGTTGCCGTATCGTGTGCATAACTATTTGTTTGGTTAATAATCGCGAAAATTTTATCTAGTAATCCGCGAAATTTTCGACGATTCGACGGTTTCCATGAGTTGCACAACAACGTTGCGAATGATAAAATTTCTGCTTTCAGACGTGCCTGATCCACCGGAGCGACCACTCGTCATAAGTTACACATCCAAAGCCGTGAATATATCGTGGGCACCTGGCGTTAATTCCCACAACACTCCAATTTCGCAGTACGTCATCTACACCCGGTAAGTACGTTAAATATTGACTCACACGAAAAAAGATCCCTTACTCAAGTCAACTCGCCGACTCTGGTATTCTGATTTTACTCAGATAACTCGGAAATTATAAATATTATATTAAAAGAGCGTAGTTTTTGAAAACAAGTAATAAGATGGAAATCGATGTGATAAATTGACGTAGTGATGTTGTCGCCATCGCGTTGCGAGCTTGTACACATAGAGAGATGCAAAGATTAAAGTAAAAAATTAATTCAATCGATTTAACTAGCGAGTCCTCTTTCCCCGTAATGTCGTTTAGGAGTTACGTCGCGCGTCGTGACGTCAGTCACTAAACTTTACTGTTGATTTCCACGACGTGCCACTGTCGCTTTCTCGCGGAAGTTGAGCAAATTGCTACGCCGGAGTGAATTAATGTCGCCTTTCCCTGATGGGGAAAACATTTTTCAATAGGAAAAAAATCGGCGCACCTGCGGGATACTCCCAGAAATAGGTCGGTTTACGCTCGAGTAGATCTCAGCCTGATTATCTTACGGATACGACTGGTGGCCCGACTCTCGTGGTCCTCACTCGCGTTAGGGGATGAAAGAAGAAACGGATAAAATAAAAGGAATTACCGAGGATAAGAACCGCGGTGTCGATAAGCACCCTTTGTTCTCCGCCGCGTTTCTCGGTTCCGTTATCTCTTCCCTCTTCCATCCAACCCGTTCCGCTGGGTCTCTTGACCCCGCGACCGACTTCCCATCGCTACATCACCTTTTCGTTTACCCACGAATTTCCCCTTCGATACCGCCGGTAAAGCCAAACTACCGGCGTTGCAATATATACGTCGTATTAGAACAAAAATGTAAAAACGCCAGAATAACGCATAAAACTGGAAAAATATTTTCGTACCATTGTGTGGTATATAAACAATATAATATATACAGCGAAAACTATATATACACGAATGTAGCTACTCACGGCGGTACGTTCTGTAAAACTGCTGCGAATATGGAAATCGCGAATACGAGAAAGAGGAATATATAGAAAGATTAAGGTTGAATAAAAAAAAAACGTAAAACGCTGAAATAAAGAGCACGATTTTTCGATTTTTCATTTAGTCTCATCTTAAATAAAAAATCTACGCTTAATTTTTAGGACTATACGTTTGTGAGTGGCGAATATTTCTTCCTAGGAAAATGGAAGATTTTCTGTTAAAAAAAAAAATAATAAATGGCTGAAAAGTTGTTTCCCTCTTTTTTATAATAATTCGTTATTATGTTTGTTAATTCCTTCGAGAATAATTTTCTCGAATCTAAAAAAGAGATTGCAAATATTGAATGCATGTACAGGAATACATGAATAAAAAATCAGAAGTTCTGTTTTAACGTCTGCACAAATTGAAAAAAAATGCTGTTAGATTCAATGAGTTCTGATAATGTCAGATTTGTTCTCTTTATTTACAATCATTTATAGAAATGTTGTACGTTATAATTAACTCTCTTCGTATAAAGAACATTTAAAGAATTGAATTTCTTATTTTAGAATATTTTTATTAAAAAAAAAAAATGTGTTTCTACTCTCTTTATAGAATTTGGCAAGTTTTCATCGATTTAAAAAATTCAGTCGATGATATACTCTTTATATAATAACGTAAAGCCTAGTAAAATTGGTTTCTATCGACCGTTAGCTATGTATTTGTGAACCTGTACCTCGATCAACTATGAGCACTCCGCGTTTCGACCTGGTCATACCGAAAGGATTAATTTGCACATCGATACCCCATGGTCGTCGTCACTGAACTCACGTTTCGATTCCGATGTAACGATGAGTTAATTCGATCGATGCATTGTACCGCCCGAGCTTCTCTATCTTTGAAAGGAAAAAAGAAATAAAATGGAGAGAAAAAGAAATAAAAATGTCGGTACAGTTTTATTATTAAATCCTCACATTGCCGGACTTTCATTTCGCTACGCAACGCGGAGCATCGCGGTTCTCTCGTTCCCTGGAAGGCGAATGCTCGCGCGAGACTACGAGCGGATGGAATTCTTAATCAAGTTTCCATTTTCTTTCTTTTTTCCACCCCTATGTCTCGACTGCCCGGCTACCGCCGCCCCGCGCGGGGGCTTTCTTCCCTTTCTTCCGGTCGCGAAGCAGACAAAACCCTGAGAGTAGAAGTTGTAGGAAATAATATATCAGTCGGTGTCGTTATGGTCGCCGAATATTGAAGTTTCGCCCCGCGAACCATTTCGCCTTGCCGCTCGGGCTGGCAGGCCCTTTCAGAAAACTATCGTAATACCTCATAGAACTTGGAAAATATTAGTTTTATAATAAAGTTCGGTCGAACTTCGTTCAGCCGCGAAAGGAGCAAGTGAAAGAGCAAGAGCGAAAGCGAGAGAGAGAGAGAGAGAGAGAGAGAGAGAGAGAGAGGGAAGACGGACTGCACAATCGTTCGAAGATTATTAATCTTCGCGGAAATCAACCGCCGTTTTGACGAGGTTCTCCTTGCAATGGCATCTCACCGATCTTCCAGCTGGAAATGACGTCGACACGCAGCCAACACCTTCCGACGGTCGTATATAATCCCGCTGGCATCACAAATTCTTCAATACGAAAACATAATACTCGTCAGAAAATATGGATTACACTGTTAAATTTTCAGTTCATAATGTCAAATTACGTTCAATATGAGTTATTTTTAATTATTCCTATTGATCTCCTAGTGAATATGTCGTTAATTTAATTAAAAATTGAGTTAAATAATTTAACTCATGAAAATATAATTAAATTTTATTCAACGTTAGTTTATTATTTATTGAAATGCATGTATTAATTTGAATGTTTACTTTGAAACTGACCGCAGAAATGATTTGATTTACATTTTGACATGTATGGAAGTTAAAAAAAATAATAAAATATTATTTAATTCAAGAAATTGGATTGCCCTTTTGATATCTAATGTAGTGTATTATTGCACTGCGGTATTATCAGTGAAAATCGCGAGCGACACACATACACACACACGGAAAACACTTAAAACACCAGTAACTTACAAAAATACGCGGTGCACATCCCACTTCTGGAGGCGTGTGCCGGCCTCCCTTGCAATTTAGTAACCATTTGCCACATATGTTCGGATTAAAAAACATTTGTGAAACTTAAATGTATACACGTTATACACGGGCAAACACGTTTTCAATTTGCCACTGCAACGTGCATTCCGTGCAAACGGCGACGTATTCGGACAACATCCGGGTGCACCGCGCCACCTCCTCTCCTCTTTTCTCCCCTTCCCTCTCCTGCCCCGGCCCACCACGGGCCCCACGTCGCCGATCATTTATCTCCGTAATATCAGAAAAGTGGCGAGGAATAAATGCCGCGACCGCGTTTATTAGACGGGACGGACTATCGATCTTAGTGTGTTAGGTGTCCCCCGTGGGCGGCCGATCAATTTCCCGGGATTCCTCCGCTTAATCTTCCCGCGTTTTGTTAAACGTATTAAAATGGAATTCCAATTTCGCGCAAGCCCACCGACACCGAGAAAGCCTGCGCTCTCGTTTACAGCTCGTGCACGACCTGCGACTTTTAATTACTTTTGTCTCGCTCGCACTGCACTCATGTGCAGTCAGAGCTCCACTTCTCGTGGCTCAGTTTCTGGTTAGGATTGACTTTCAGTTTTGCAACCGGATAAATCGAGGAAGGCCTTTTCGACTTTTCACTGCGGAGACGTACGCGCTGCAGGCACTCAGCGAGTGCATTTAACGAGCGTTAAATGAGTATTTCATTGTACGTCGCGCAAATAATAGCCCGGGAAACGCTTCAGTTTTTGTCAGACATTTTTATTAAATTCGACGATTAAATTCAATGTTGTACAAAGAGAGCACTCTATCTCGCGACATCGCATGCACACGCGTGAATGTTATTTTACTTATAAAGGTCCAGATTTCTCAATAGAAAAAGCTCGGAAGGCTAATTTTTAGAGAAAAAATGACGTCTACTTTCGTGGCTCCTTAAAGACTTTTGCCAGGCTTATTTCCAATTTTATAAGCTGCAACTATCTTACAAGAAATTTTTCAGAGGTAGGAAACAGATGTGTAATATATATACGCTCTCGCGGAAATATTGCGTTACTGATGGTGGCTTTATACGCCCAACGTCGAGAGATAGATGCCCGTCGAAAAATCCCGCTTTTGAATTAATAGTAGCAAAATCCGGGAGGAAAAGAACAGTTTTGCTGAAGTAAAAATTTAACTAGATACAGATCTAAAAATAATTCTGTTGGACTACCAAAATAATTACATAGAAATCTCAAGCATAATGAGTCATGCAACAAAAAGTTTTAAGATTCAATAACAAATTTGAGCGTCCTACATAATTATTTTGATCGACATAAAATTATTTTCAATTCTATGTCTACACCGAGAAAAAAAGAATTGTTCATTGATTAAATCAATTTAGTCAAACATATTATATTTGATTTAAATAAATATATTCCTAAAAAAAAGAAAAAGAAATAAAAAGACAGCTAAATTAATTTAATTATAAATGAATATATTTTTTTCTTTTTTAGTGTATCTAAATCTACCTCTACAAAATTATTCTTTTTATATATAACTTCGTGAATAATACATTCATTAATGTGTATAATAAATATCGCTGATACTTATTAAGAAACTTATACATCTTTCTTCTTCCTTCCTCTTTTCCTCTCAGATATTGGAAAAAAGAGCTAACGGCGTAACGTTATCTCTTTCCGCCAAAGACCGCGGATTAAATGTAGCGTATCAGCTCGAGTCGGCTGTGAAAGTCTGGAATAAGTGAACAGGATTAATTAAGACTAGCGCAAACGCGACCCAACATAATCGGCTGACGTTAACTCTGTGCCTTAATTCCGGGGCCGTAAACTGTTCTTCGCAGCGTCGTGAAAGGTAATGCGAGATACGTGACGTCGTTGATCACGCGTCGAAACGCTGTAGATCTCTCTCACACACACACACACACACACAAACACACACACACACACACTCTCTCTCTCTCTCCCTCTATCCAATCCTGCGTCTTCTTTCGGCCATTACGAGGCGAATTTTGCAGCTGACGCTGGATTAAGAACTCGAACGTATGAAAAACTCCTTGCACTTACCGAATATATAATTTCGACGTTGACCCAGGCGCATTTACGAGATCACGTATATGTGTTTGAATAACGGATGCTGGGATTAATTCATAACCCGTACTTCCATCCTGCTACTTGATTAGTTTTCCGATAAACGATTAATCCCGTAGCGAGTGATATATGTATCACGATTACCGACATCCGAAACCGACATCCGTGCTCCTAATAAAATCACCTTTCATAAAAATACTCGCGTGCGATGACATGTAATAATTGGTCTTTCGCGAATCCGTATAATAGTTATTTTATTACAATTAATCTTAGAACGTGCTGTTCTAAGTAGCTTTGCTTCTATATGCGGTGTTTTATATAAAATTTAAATTCAAATTCAATATCACAGAGTGAATGTAATATATCGACGACTATAATCTTAAATATTTTAGAGAAATATATTAACTCTCATTTTAGCAGTGTCGAGTTAGAAGAATCAATATTTGTTCTAGTTTCGAAAAATAAAACACGCAACGCTGTTTCAACGAAAAATGAAACGTATGTTGCGTATGAAATTAAAAATATGTATAAATGCACAGAGAGAGGGAGAGAGAGAGAGAGGGGAAAGAGAGAAAAAGAGAGAGAGAGAGAGAAAGAGAGAGGGAGAGAGAGAGGACACAAAACTTTCAAATTATGTTACAATTTAATGTAATGTCCGGGTCAAAATATAAAATGTTAAAATGCAATATGTATAATTTAAATATTTCACAGGTCATATGTCATACATTTTACTGGCGATGCTTTTTTGTGCATGATAACTCGGTTTGCTAGAAATGTTTTGATTTAGTTTTTCGCAGCAATCAAAAATTGCGGAAAATTCTGAAATGTTTGGCGTGGAAACAAAACGGAAATTATTGCCGATACTGCCGCAATATCATTACATTTCCTTTTCTCGCACGTTGCGTCAATTACGTCATCGTCGGAAAAGATCATCAGCTTCCGTTAAAAGCCGTTCTGTTATTAAAATCCATAAATGCAACGTGCTTTTCGAGAGTAAGATTGATGCGGCGGGAACGAAAAAACGAGATTAAAGAGAAACCGTTCTGATCCTTGTCGAAAATCTCACGGGGATTCTGCCGCCTTCGCCGCGAATCTTTTATCTTCTACGAGGCATCTCGCCCGTTGTGCACCAGTAGGAGGTGTAATTTCTGAAATTGTGTGCGATTGTTGCTATATGTTTATGTGTACAGACCTGCGTTCCAACGCCCGCCCGGTTAATCGGCTATTGTGAAAATTAGACAGAAAACTTAATTATAAGATTCCTGATTGGTTGGATTCTCTGGAGAGTCACTCCGTAGAAAAGACCAGGATATCTCAGTCGGATTCTCAGCGCGATAACAACATTTAGAATTACACGCAATGCCGTTCTCTTCTCGCGATACCGTTTGTGTCTCTGAATAATGTGTCCAGCATCCTTGAAATTAATAACTGTTTTAGTAATAGTATAATTATATCGATTTTACGATATACAAATCGAACGTAATATTAATTTCCGATTTATTACTTTTTATTTTTAACCTTCTACAATTTAGATCTTTTGCACAAACTTCATTTTTGCTAAAAAAAAATTTTATTTGAGCCCAAATTTTAATTTTTATTACATAAAGATTTTGATACTTAAAAATTAAAAACAGATAACATAATAGAGCTTTTGAAAAGTAACTCTGATTTTTTTCGAAAGCCTACACTGAGAAAAATATCTAATTGAAAATAAACGAACTAGAGGATTTTGATCACATCAGTCAGAATTCTGATTGTCTGAAATAGAATTATAATAGATTTAACCAGAAAATTCTGTTCATTTTTAATCAGGATTCCAATTAATGCAATCAGACTCTTCTTCTAGTGTGGAATAATGAAAAAAACTTGGATATAAAAAAGACACACGTTGGATAAAAATAACTGTAGACAGAGAGTTAAAATTAAGATTGCACTGATATATCTTTTACGTTTTAAATAGCCAACAACTTGATGAAACATTTATTAAACCGGTTTCTCCAGCAATTAACGAATATTTCTATAAAGTAAAATTAAGGCCAAATTTTTCTCTACCAGTGCTTTAACGTGGTATAGAGATACATGAATTATACGACGGACCATATCGCTTCTATGTTTGCACATGTAGTGTCAACCTTCTGAATAAACAAGACCTTTTAATTAAGCGCGCTTGTGAGAGCCGCACCCTCGTTGCGGACCTTCAAAGACGTTGCCGAGACGCGACTACGCGCTGTTATCCTTCAGAATGATTTAAAACCAAAGTACGGAGAAAAGCACGGATATAGCGCGTTGGGTGGAACATGACGCGAAGCTGGCCAATTTCACGGCTGCCAAAAAAGACCAAGTCAAAAATTACGCGCGGGAAATTTCGCGGGACGCACAACGAGGGAAAACTCGCTCGTGTGGCAGAGGCTAACGGCGCTCTTAACGTCGTAACGAACAGCCATAAAGGGATACGAAAGGCCGTTCGTAACGAAACGCGAGGCGATCGGCCGGACCGAGAACGTGGCTGAGATTTATTGGCTACGGTACGATTTATTTGACGCGTTTAAATGCCTACTTTATCGTGCTGGATATATACACACACACAACATTTTCAGCTTCGGTCGGTCCCATCTCCTCGTGTCCGCTCCTTTTTCCATCCTCGACGGTTTGGCGCGCCGTTCATCGGCCGAGATTTTCAAGGTGTTTTCGCGCGCCGCGTCGCGTCGCGTCGACCACGCGCGAACGGCATCGATGTGGTGGTGTAACCGTGTTCGCCATAAAATTCGCCGGGGCGTAATAGCGCTTTTCTCTGGAAAACTTCTCCCACGTGATTCAGGAATTTTGGTGCTCTCCACGGGCACTTTTACCACCGCTAATACTTGTGGACTGATAAGTCGGATAATTGTTTTAATCACTTAAGCATTATACCCGTAATATGGCGCGGAAAGAATTTCCAATTTTATTTCTCTCTGTAATAAAAACCGAACATTTTATTCGTATAACGGTACACTGTTTGTATAAGTTAATCAACGTATGTTGTGTGCGTTTAATCTTGAAATTCTAAAACCATTGAGCATTTCATTTTTCGTGCGCATTTTTGCAATTTTCTTCTCGACTCGCTAAGTGATTAAAGCTGTCCTTTATTCATAGTTTCAGATAATTTTTGAGAGGATAAAGAGGATTGAGATAAAGAGAATTAAGAGCTTCTAAGAGATTTCATCTCGCTAGAGGCGAATTGCTCGGTTCAGAAGAGTCTTCGGAAGATTTGTTAAAGCAAAAGCTCGTCTCGCCATAGCCCTCCCATACGTTTCTCCGAGCCGTTTGAAACGCGTACGTGATACCCGCGATTTAAGGGGCTAGAGAAATGTGATAAACGTTCGTGCGAGGTCGATTTCGAGCGTTTATCTACCTGTCGGGCGACGGCGCGGCGGTGGGCACCGGTTTATGTCCGGTTGTGACTTTTCCCGATCATCGACTCTCGCCGACTTTATTATCAGCGCGCGGCACTAAATGCACCGGTCGAAAATCGATGATGCGATAAGCCAACTTGACCAGATTCGTTTGCATATCTGCGGCACGAAATGGCCAAGCGGCGTTAACAGCCGTCGCGCGAACATATTAATCCGTATATTAACTCTTCGCTATTGCCGCGCGTGGAAAAATGTTCAGCGGGACACTGAATCATAACCGGACCGCGGCGTTTTAATCTCCTTTATATTATGCCCGCGTTGCCCGGCCGTGCAGATATCAGGTTTAATCTTTGAACAAATATGAATAAAAAATATTATATTAAGAAATACTTTTACCAGAGATTCAAGCTTATTTATTAACTGTTATCTTCTGCAATATTTTTATTCAATCGTCAGAGACCGTTTAAATACGATGTAATTATTAGGATTAACCTTCCGAAGCTGGATTTATTCAGTTTATTGGATTGACTCAATTACAAATTTTTTTAAAATGTTAAAAATGTCGAACGATTCAATTTTCTTTATGGTGTATCTGCAAATTTGAATTATTCTTACTCTTTTTATAAAATATATTTCGCATGTTCTTTCTCATTTTTTCTGATGAAAATTATTTTGGTTCCTTGAAATTAATCAATGCCTTTTAATTAACATAAATTAAATGAGTCTCGTCCAGTGTTAATAATGATGAAAAAAGGTTATCACAAATTCCTTATTATCTTAAACTTTCACAATTTCCTTGATTTCCAGTCAAAATTATTTATGATTTTCTCTAACTTTCAATAATATTTTATGTACTTTTATTTTAATTTGGAAAATACTTTGTTGAGAGATCAATATTTAACGTAACAATGTAAATTACTATTAATGCTTGTTGACTCTGTTTGCATTTTTAATTGTTAAGTTAGTAGCATTCCAAAACTGCATACAAATGTAATATACATATATCAAACTTCTTTAAAGATAAAAATTTTAATTTTCTGGAAAATTGTACAAAACCCCTTCACCTTTCCCTAATTTCCGTGACCGTTTTTAATTTCTCTGACATAATTTACCTGATTTTTGCGGCAATTTTATAATTGTGTTACAGATTCTAATGTCAGCTGCAGGATTAATATTCACAAGCATAGAAAATAGTTTTTTCATTTTTTTTAACTGTTCCGAATTATATGAATGTAAATATTTTTAATAGAAAATTCCAAATATACTGATAATCTCGATTTGCCATATCACTATCATTAATCTAATGCACCTTGCGGTCATATTACGCTACAGCGTGCACCGCCGCTGGTTTTGCTCGCGTAAATTCCAAATAGTACGCGCGCGCGCATCTCATCAGTTCGATCCAGTGATTTATTAGTGGCATATTAGAAATATATCACGTGTTTCGCGACACGACGAAGATATACCATCTTTAACGTACACATCTCTAATTTGACGGTTCGACGGAATTGTTGAAATTAATTTTCTGGGCTTTTATCATGTCTTACAACACCGTTTCGCGATGTGATTTATTTTCATTCCGTCGGTGAATCTCATTTGCCGAGATAAGGTAATAAAGCCCGACCATTATCGTCGATCTTATTATTCCGGAAGAGAAAACTCACTTCCATATTTTGAATACGACAAATCAGTCCTTTCTCTCTCTTTCTTCTCGATTAAATGAAAATTCTTTGAAACACATCAGCCTCACAGATACACGCTCTACTTTCAGCAATGCGTAACTTCTAATTACGATAAGAGAAATTTCTATTGTCTCGTCTAGCCAGCGAGCCTTAAACTGATTACCGTTATCCTATTTTGTCTTATCTTTTTTCGTGGGCATTTTTTCAATAACGCGGTAAGACACGGCATTGCATTAATCTCCGTGGATTATCCACTTGTAAGATACTTAATGATATTCGTGGATTCTTAAAGCGGTTTCCAAAGTTTCGGAACTCGGCTCTCGGTGGAACCGTCACGAACGCGGTAGCAAGGACACCGCATTTAGCGGTGAAAGAGAGGATGGAAGGACCTGGGGAATCGAGTATCCTTCTCGCAATAGACGGGGGTGAGAGGGCTCGCCGACGAATCTTCCTCGCGGTCTCGTTGAAATTCGAGACGATCGCCGACGTCGATACCGTTTTACGCGGTGTAGTGCTGCCTTACGGTGATTATCTCTGACTGGTTAAGCTCCATGGCGGGAAGCTCTCCGGAGGATTATCTCTCTGTCTCGACCGCTATACACCCTTCAGCCGCTGTCGATATTTCAACGGTCTTATCTGCTCCTTTGGGATACCAGCTCGAATTGCCCTCGGCCTCTCGTATACGTTGGTGGGCTGTATGTTGTCCGATTAATTAGATTACAGGTACGGGTAAACACGTCGAGAATCCTTAAAAATTGTTGCAATATGCAGTGCAATGAAAATCAGAGCAAACAGCCCGATTGTATTGCAGGCTATTGTAACTAATTTGATTGTTTACCAAAGAAACGGTAATGCTTTGTAAAAAAATGTTTCACGATAAAAAAAACTATTTTCATAAGAACAATAACGAAACTGTTAATAATTAATTGACAACGTTTTTTCCGATGTGATTATGTGAGTAGTTTAATTATAATATAATCATAAAATTATAATGTATTATTTTTTACGAAAGTGTAACTAGTTTTTGTTTGGTATATATATGGTACAACACTTATATATCTTTAATCTTAAGATATCATCATTAAAGCAATATTGTGTCGTAATCTCATGTGCTACAATAATACTCGATAGCGATATCGACAATTTCATCATTTTTGAAAAAAGAAAGAACAAGTTCTATAATGGTAGAAATAATATAATTATCTACGAGCTCTCTGCCTAGGTTGGCATATCCGCTGAACAATAATTGTCATTAACACGGAAATATGTGCTGGAAGTAACCCACAGGATTGTGCCCAGTCGTTCGTTCCCTTTTCCTGCCTCGTAACTTCCGCTACGTTTTTTCGATCTTTCGCTTCCCTTTCCTGCGCGAAATCCTCCTCCCTCTTCCCGCAACATAAGCTCGCTATCTCGTTTCCCTTAGTGCCTATGGAATTTACGCCCTCTCGCCTTCTCGGCCAAATTATGCGTTTTTAACGAGCCCAGGTTGGACTTCACGTTTTCGGGGATCCACTGCGTCAGTTAATTTTCGCCTTACGTATCTTACACGCCACCATATAACTGGTACAGGCACTAATCGAGGGAACAGTATGAGATTATGTATCGTACAGATTTCCTTGTTGTAATGAGCGTAATGTAATACGAGATTTTAATAATTTATTCCCGTCTCCACTAAAATGTAGATCAATTTAAACTTAATAATTTCGGAGTTCACAGTTTACTCCTCATGTTTTTCTAATTATTAGAACTAGAAAAAGCTGAGTAAATTGAACCGACATTTAAGTTAAGTTAATTTACATTAATAGAAACAGACGTTAAACAACGGAAAAAAACTAAAGCGCATTTATTTGGCGATAGATAGATATTTGTTAAAAACTATAGGTACATAAATTATTTTAAGCTAACTGATATAAAATTCAGGTCATTAGCGTGACTTTAATAGTATTAGTAAAAAAAAAGTAGACACTTTTATTTCAGGTTTTAATCCGTATATATTTTTGCTGTTCTTTTTTTACGCCGGATAAAGATTATTTAAACATGGACAATTGGATAATCGGTTCGAAAGCGCATTCAATCCGCACGTTTGCAGGACAATTACGGCGGATATATTTCGAATCCAATATCGAATTAAATGTCACACCGTTAAACATCCCCGATGAGTAAGAATTCTTTTCCAATTTGTTCCTGTCGTTTCGCACGAGGGTCGATTTTGCAGAAGTAAAAACGCGCGAGCGTACGGCGAACGTTTAATTATCCTGAGCTGACTCGTAGCGTTCAGATTAGGTAGCTTAGAATTAAGGGACACGGGGGCTCCAGACTTTAGCAGACTACGGACACAGGGGCTTTCACGCTCGTCCTAACTACTATACTCTGTCGCCTAGCAACCAGAAACCGTCTCCTCGGTACCACCGGCTTCCGCGATTAATCCATTCGAAGTGCAGATTAAACCGCCACGTTACTTTCTAACCGCGCGTGTACGATCGTCGTGCTCGTCAATATTCGAAACTTTGTCAGGAACTTAGGGATCACGGACGACGATTCATTCGAAGTTGCCGGAAAGTCACGGCTTAGAGAAAAAAGTCTCTTCCCTACCCCTCTCCTCTCTCTCTCTCTCTCTCTCTCTCTCTCTCTCTCTCTCTCTCTCTCTCTCGCTCTCTCTCCTGTGAAATTCTACCCGCCGTAAACGAGAACGGAATAACTTCCCTTTTGCGACGAACTACATTAATTTGTTTCTACTCGTAATACCAGATACTAAATATCTCGTAATTATAAATGTAGGAAAATTTAATTAAGATTCTCCGTCGTTGTCGGAACATACGGTCGAGCTGTTGCCGTGCATACTGCTCTTAACACAAACGCCCGACATGCATATTCGCGCTGACGAGAGGAATGGAAACTAACATAAGTGAGAAGCAAGACGGAGAAGTTTGTCGAACATGGGAAACACAAACTGCTCTTGTCTTTCATTATAGCATAACGGCGTCACGGGGATTCAATGTACGTTCTTTAAAGATAAAAATCTTTATTAAACGAGACGAAACGAATGCGCAAAAATTACGCCGTCACATGTGCGCGCGCAAGACATCTTTCTTTCAATCTTTTCTGAAAAAGAAAGAAAAATGAATCATATTCGTGTAGTGGTGACGCGTAACAATCCGTAGATAACCGAGTCAAAGGCATTTTGTCGTAAAATGAAAAATTCCGTGGCGTTCTGAAAAATTCCGCTCGCTTAACGCGATATACATTTCGTGCTCCGCGCCACGGTACGCGCGTAGCTAATTTATTTAACGGTGCCACGCGGCTCACGCGCGTTCTCTCGCTCTCGCTCGCCGCTCTGAACTTTTCCATGAAAATCGAAGGTGGTAGCGCGGACGGAACGGGGCCACGTTTTTTCAGCCGTCGGCGGTACTTTTAATCTCCCAAAATCCCGCGTAATGTAATATTTTCGCTCCGGCATCATTTCTCCCTGTCAAATGGAGCCGACCAACCGACACGGGGGGCGGGCAATCGGGCGCATCGGCGACACGGGGAGATCGACGTTCGATGGATCTATCGATTATACATAACACGGAAGAGAATTCGAGCACACGGCCAGCCATGGATATTTCTCGTCGAATTTGAATTTCAAGCCCCAACGCGCAAATAGATTCAATTTTTAACGAGCGCCGTTGTTCGTCGCGCGCATTTACCTCGCCGGTTGCGGACGCGTCGCGTCGACCAAGCAACATTACAACTCGCGCCCCGCCATTCGCTCGCGCGCGTCGTCGTCCATAAATGTAAATGAAATTCCATTGTCAAGCGAGGGTTGATGTTCACGTTGTTTGACAGGTGCGGCGGAAAGAAAGGGCCGGAGGTTATCTCCGGTGACAAAAGACCCTCCCTCTCCTTCTCCTCCGAATCGGTATTTATTTCACAAATTCTGCTGCATGCGTTTACCGCTACAATCTTATCCTTCTATCAACAGTAATTTTATCTAATTCTCTGTTTGATGGAAATGCTCCAATCGACGCTGTAATGTGCCGGTTGAGAGTTACAGAGCTGAATATAGGAAGATTGCATCGAATGTAAGTAGATGCACGGATAAAGTCGCGGATAAATGAAGGGAGAAATGCGAAATAAGTAATTTTAAAGGAATAGGTGGCCGTATATTTGCCATTATTACGCAAGATCGATAACAATAGTCACGTTAAATTCTATTGTACGCTGAGCTCGGAGGCTTAATGCGATCCGGAAATGGAAAGGGACGGCGCAGTAGTTGGGGGGGACGTGAAAAACGTGGAAATGGAAAAATGCTCGTGGGATATCACGGCAACCCCTAGGATGAGATTAGAATTAAGGTGAAAGGAAAGCGAAGACATTATCAGGTTGGTCCATAAATTCAAGAAGATTAGTCTACGGCGAATCTTACCGGTTTGCCTCTCTGACTGTTACTTACCGTCGCAATCTTGTGGATACTTTTTAACTTCACGTATAACAGCTACTTTCAGTTCCGTCGACGTTAATATTAATTTTTAGCTTTAAGGATGACCGCCGCAAAAATTCGCCGTTCAATCAATTAAAAGCAGATCGAACTATTATCGGCGAATATTTTTTCCGGCTCGGTGAGTTCGGCCTCATTTGGCAAATTTCTAATAACACATTCGGCCGCTCGTTAGGAAAGTAGGTTAATTCTTTAAATCGTGTTCTTTAAACGATAACACGGTATGGGAGTAATCCTCATTACGCCGAGATAATCTAGCTCTACCCACATTTTTATTAATTATTATTAACCGCCTTTGACCGAAGTCAGCGTGGTGATTTTAATATCAGGCTATTATTATTCTACCACTTTTCATGCAGCATAATCGTTTTCTCTGTTTAAGTATGTCACGTATATTTATTCGACAAATCTACTTTAATCGAATACCATCAGATATCCACTATCAAAATATGCTTGACGATGACAGAAACTTGTAGTCGAAAAGAACAATTTTGCTGAAGTATCTAAAAAATTTAACTAGATATAAATAGATCTGAGAATAATTTTATACCATCAAACTAACTATATAACATGGTCAAGTTGGTTGCTAAAATTTTTACAGTTATTAATGTTTACACATTTTACCTACTTATTTTGGTGCAACGAAATTATTTTCAGATCTGTATCTAGCTAAATTTATACCATAGATATTTCAACGAAATATCCTTTCTTTCCGTACTTAGTTCTTGATATTTTGTAAAATATGTGGAAGTTTAAAGAAATATATCAGGGTTGCCATAAAATTAGAAATTAACAAAAAAAATCAAGGAAATTAAAAATACGGTCAGAGAAATTAAAGAAATATTAGAATTTCACAAAATTTTCTGGAAAATTAAAATTCTTATCTTTATAGAAGTTTAATATACGTACATTAAACTTACGCAGTTTCGGAATATTATCAACTTAATTAAATGCAAGCAGAGTCAGCAACATTAATAGAAACTTATATTTCTATGTTAAATTAAATTACCTTTATAAAATATTTTACGGTTTCCGATTCAGAACGAAAATATCAAATTTTTTTAATATTGAAAGCATCAGGGAAATTCATGAAATTTTGTCTGGAAATCAAGGAATAATTATAGAATTTTAGGATGAGGAATTTATGATGACCTTATGTATTAATAAAGTTTGTAGTAAAGGTTTGATTTGATTTAAGTTGCTTATTGCATTTATAAGAATTAAGAAAAATCTTCATTGATGGTATATTGTATAATGCAATAGAACTAATTTTAAGATCAAGAAAATAATAAGAGTTTTGTGATACTGTAAATATTATATATCATATTTTGAAGATAACGTATGATTATGTGTCGCGTTAAGCTCGCACATGTAGCAGCAGTTGATTGCTACAAGCCACAGGAGTGAAGGAAGGAGGGAGAGGAGACAGGCAAGAGTAAGACGAGGTAACAGGGGACAGCGGGCGAGTCAGAGTAGATAACCAGATAATCCACCGAATCGGCAATTAGTACACATTGGAATAATTAACACCGATCTACCGTTAAATCCTTGAGCAAGACACCTATGCCACGGCGGCTTCTCAATTACAAAGAGAGATTGCATGCTCGTCACGGGATGCTCCAGCAGCTATTATTTGCGGCGTCTATGTAACACCAGAGTTGGCCGAATCAAAGCAAGAAGTTGTTCGACGAAGCGGAACACGTATTGTACTACGCGCGCGAACAGTAGATCAAGTAAATATTTAGTTTGCATATAGAGTTTCCATCTTTGATAATTACTTTTTATCGTTCGCTTTCAGTTGTAATTACTTTGCAGCATATAATATCTTAATTCATTTATTAAAATTACGATTGATATTTCGTATCAATCGACGACCTAATGAAGAAGAAAACATAATACAACTACACAAGTGGTTCTATAAAATTGTATAATTATATAAATTTTACAACACTTGACAGTTAAAAGCTCCTTGATAGTTAAAAGCGTATCGAGATTTTTCTTTAATTAGAAAAATTTCGTTTCCTTTGCTCGGATGTCGTACCGATCTTTATATCGGCGTCTAAAGAAAACGCAATTTCAGTAAATTGACAAGCGGGCCCTGCAAGAGAGTACGTTCTTTTGATCGCAACCCACTTCTTTATCGACAGTTTGACAGATTAAGAAGCCATGTAGTTATTGCGCGGCAGTGACTTGTATCACAAAGATAAAACCCCAGTGCCTGTATTCTGTAACTTTTAACGACAGTGTTGGTATCGTTATATTGTTATTGCGCATGTTACACGGTAAAAAAGCGCAATGACGATATAACGATACCAAATTGTGAAGAGTTACAGAAATATATACAGAAACATATTATTCTATTGATAAGAAAAGTGATTACTCAATTTATTTTCGCCTTTTAAGTAACGATTATTTTTAACAAAGAATATTTTTTTTATAATCTTAATCTTAGAATATACTTATTACAAAAAATATTTGGTTGAATTATCTGGTATTCTGGTGGAAAACGAGCCATTCAGAATTCTGATTAAATATATTTATAGAATTTTCTAGTTGAGATAATCATTTAGCATTTTCTTGGTTAAATTTACTATTATATATTATAGAATTCTAATGGATTTAACCAGAAATCTAGTAGACTTATGTTAATCAGAATTCTGAATTGTCTATTTTTTACCAGAATTCCAGTTAATCCACAATAAAATATTTTTTCCTTATACAAATGTAGTGCACAAGTTTGATAATAATATCAACGAAAAGAAATCAATTTGACGAAAAGTTTTAATTTAATGCGGCAATCATCGAGAAATGCGATTAAAAAGAAACGATAACGATGCAACTTTATTATTCGTTTGGCGGCTATTTATTAGGTGTATAAGAAAACGCAAAATGCAGTTTACAATTGCAGCTCGCGAAGATCGTTCTTCTCTCCTTCCTGTTGAGTTCCCACCTTATTGCGAACTTCGTAAACCCCCAGTGGCCCTCTTTGCAAATACACTTACCAGCTTTTACTGGTCCATCGAGTGCCAAGAAGTGCGCAATTCTTCCACACGTAATATCTTAACGATCGAAAAGAAAAGCTTGGTAAAACGTGTTTTATAATCGTGAAAGCCGGCTTATAACGTTAAAACGAACAAATTGTAGTATACCAGTATAAAGCGAATTTTTATAATAAAAAAGAGAGTGAAAAAAACTGACGGCTTGCAAACAATGTTCTTCTCTCGACTCTCTTAACAAGTTATAACTAATTGTACTACTTGCAGAAAAGAGAACGATTATGATCAATCGTTTCTTTACGTACAGTTTTGGCCAAAAATATTAGGCACCTTATTAAGTGTTATTTAACATTTTTAGTTCAAAAATTTATGGCATTTGTTGTAAATTATCCTTTCTGCGAAGATTTCTTTAAATGTAAGTGTATAATGTTAATACCAATAGGAAACGTAATGTAGGTAGAAGAATTTTAGAATTTCTAGATAAAAAATATGTAGATATCTATAATACTTTTGACCAAGGTTATATCAATGATAATATTGAGCATCTTGAAGGTTCCTTTACAGCACGTTCATACTTTGGTGTGGAACGCTCTAATTAACTCCTTCTTAGGCTTTCAGCGAACAGACAGGCTCGGGGGCTATGAAACTCTGCCGTGGAAATTCTTAACGATTTCGCATCTGACGGTCTCTCTTTAACGAAATGAGTTTCAATTTGACTGAATATACACACGGCTGCTCCTCCTGTAGTCAATGAGGAGAAAGTATTTAAAACTCGAAATTCTCTCTCCAGTCGTCTAGAATAATGAGAATATTATGAATCACGTCGAAGTTGTGATTAATTAAAGACCCATTATATAGAACTAAATCGCAGGGTATATTAATGCTCCTCAGGTGTAATTTACTTTCTGGAACGTTTCTCTATATAAGATCAAATTGAATTGATTTACTTCGTATTTATATGTATAGCACCGCGTAGTCTTTAACTTTATCGCCTTTTCATCTTGTTTTAAATGAAATTAATAACGCAGAGTTCTCACTGACGGAAAATAGTTATCAGCTGTGAAAACCTCATTCAAATCAAATTTATTATCATTAAACATATTATTTATTGTCGTTGTATAATAATGAAATAAGTTAGAGATAAAACAGGCACGTTAAAGATAAAAAGGGATGAAAGAAAAAGTAGATGACGGTCGTAAAATAACGGTGAAGATTCAATTACGTTCTTATCAGAACGAATCGGCCATACTTCTTGCCGCGAGCAGCAACGGCAAGCATTATCATAAATCAATTTCTGGCGGACATCAGAGGACACCGAAGTGCGTTAACGGTGCCATTTCAGTCACTGCAACGTGAGGGGCAAATGCTAATTGCGGACAATCCGAAACTGGCCGAACGCGGAAATATCATCGGACGTTCTCGCGCGTTCTGGCGGTTGCGACATAAATAAAAGATTTTCGCGTTTCAAAACGTTAATTTGCACATCGCGCCGCCATCTGCCCCGTGCCTACTCACGGTAAAGATATTAACATATGAACGGGCCAGTATAGTACGCATTAATGTGCAATATTCATATGGAGATTTCACTCGAAGAGTATTATGGATCTAACAACCCGTGGCTAACCTATTTACATAAATGATGACATCCGGCGCGATTTAGTTCCACGGTGACTTATGGACCGCCGCCGTCGATGCACCGGACGCGTAAATGCATCGAAATAGTCTTCGATCGATATTTCATCGGGCTACTGAATCGTTCATGAAAGAGAATCACGACGAAAAGGCGAATTTGCAAATCTTCGTTTCCTAAATCAATACCAAATCATTTATCCATTTCACCAATTTTACGAATATTGGAAAGTCAAAAATCAATGTTTAGACATTTTTAATTAAATTTTTTTAATTGTATAATTGAATAAAAAGGTGAAAAATATCGTTGTAATTTTAGTACACTTTGATTTTATTCTCTGTCTATTATCAGCAGACTTAAAAATAAATAGCGATCATTCTTTATACCCCATTTAGGTCACTGAATATCTCGCGAACTTCATCGCGAGTTTTGCGCCAATAATACGGCACGAATCAACTATCGCGTCTTGGACTGTAGATGATGAAACAGTGATTGCATTGAAATTTTCCTCCGTAGCAGATTAATTGCTCGAGGATGTGTCGAGCGTGCCTTTTTTTATTCAGTGCGAATATTAGCCAATTTCGCGACAATCGATGATGCTCCCGCACATGTCGTGATTGCGACAGTAATTCGTGCATTAATTCATCGATAAAATCTTCTGCCCAATAGAGCTCGAACGTAATTCCAATATGTGGAAGGAGGGAAAGCCGTTTGCTGTTAACGCTACGTCGATTATTATCGACGCATTGTATTTAATATATCATGCAAATAACTCTACCATATTTTGCAAAATATAACTTTTTAATTTAACTCGTATATACAATACACGATTATAAAACTAATTTATTTTATTAACGATAGAATTTATTTCTATTTTTTCCCTTTGTTATTATATATATTTACTTTGACATTTATATTTATATACACATAATATAAATAAAATAATTTATTTAACCTGTGTAAGAGTTCTCGTTTACGAGAAAATTTCACATTCACTTCCCGAAAAAATCTGCACGCGACATTTACGAAAAAATTTAACTCATGTCAGAAAAGACAAATCTCAAAATTGCAAACAAACAATGTAACATGCGATAAACAAAATATAATATTTTGAACCACAACTGTACAGGAAAAACCTTTAATAACGAGAGTTGTGGTCAGCCGTGACGTTTACTTTTCGTTAACTAAATTTGCATCCGCGCCGCGTCGATAAACGTCGATAATGATTTTCATTCGATCGATAGGTGTCAAAATGACGTTGCGTGCGTGACACGCATTTCGCGCATTGTTCCACGCGTTGTTCCCGGCATGTGAAAACGTGTTCAACGAAACTTCGTGTCTGTGCTTTGAAAAAGCCCGTGATATTGCTCCAATATTCGCGTCGATTGAAGTCAGAACTTGTAAAAGGCCACCACCGAAAGCACACGAATCGCCGCATGCATTATCATTTTGAAATATTGAATAATTCAGTAATTATCCTTTTTATACACAATGTGTTAATTTCTTTATACTGAAATTTCCCCGTTTGAAAATTTTCTCGAACGTCGCGTTAATCGTAACTCGATTTAAAAAAAAAAAGAAGGTAGATTTAATTAGCACATTATGACGCTATTTATGAACTAATTTATTCCGTCCTTTTCGAACGTAGATATAATTTCCATTCGCGCCCGAAGGTAGGGAGCATAATCCAGCAGTTATAATTTAATGGAAAACAATGAAAACGGCCGACAATGCAAGAGGGCGTTAGCGCATTTACGATTGTACGATACGATAGCGCGAGGCAATAACGGTTGAAAAGAGAGTCGTACGCGTCCCAGCGAGTTTTTCATCCGTCCAAAACCTTTCGGCGCTATGATATTTTCGGCTCTATAACAATATCATAGAACATCCCGGCGTTATTAAGAATCGAGCTTCGTTTACTGCCGCGACAAAAAATACAGTAAAAGTGGCGGCCATAAAAAGTTTTCGGGATCGAAAAACTTTTATTCGTTTTCCACCCATCCGTTCTCAGCCTCTCTCCCCTTTGTACCACTCCTCTCTCATCTCTGTCTCGCTTTGCTTTTTCCTTTCTCTCCTCTTCACCTTCGATGGTGGTCGCCGACTACCACACCGGCGGGGAATCTCGCTCTTTTGTGGTGGATCTCTGTGATCCCAGCTCTCGTTTACTAGAATATCACATCTGCCGTTGGAAATTGAGAATCGGTCTCTGCTTTTAACGCCGAACGACTTTCATCTCGCAACTGTGCCCCAAACCTCCATTTTTACCGGAATGAAGATCGGTAGGCGTGCCTCAAAGATTACCTTCTTCCCTCTTAGCGCGTGGAGTGTTATGCGTTCGTCCAGCTTATTTCAATTTATTCCGCCGCCGCCGCGTCGAGCGTATACCATTACGGTGTCACGCGTAATAAACCACGAGACTTGAATAATAACTAGACGCGGAGAGTCGTCGAGTCAACGCGAGTCACGCGAATGAAGAGGAAGACAAATGGCCGTGGTATAACGAATTGTTCGGTTTCTCGAAAATTTTCCCCGATGCTTAGCAAGAGTCTTACTTATTAGGTTTTATCTTTCGATCAGAATCGAAAATTTAACGCGACGAAGATTAATTGCCATCGCGGTATTTTTTTTTTGTTACCATCTTTCCTTTCAGGATTCACGTTTAATTCGCACAGATCGTTATTTTAACTATAAATAAATTGTATCGCCACTCGTAGCGCACGAAATTTGACGCGATCGGGATAGGATCGGATCTCGAATTCGGCACAATTTCCTTCTCAAATATCGCATAGTGAGAGCGCGGCATCATTGAATGGTTCCATGATCGTACAATCGGATCATTTCTGCAGTTTCCCCCAAAAAGAGCTTGGCACTGCTGAGAATTCTTAATAAATTCTCGAAAGTTCTTTCATGGAAGATGCTCAACATTAAATCCGACGCTTTCCAGTGGAATGGAACGTGAAAAATGAAAAGAATACGCGTCTGTGAGCACAAGCGATATCTGCAAGGGGAAAAGGTCCGCGTATGGTCAGACAAGACGAGGAATATAGAGCTGACGATGCGTGGCGAACGCTTTGTTCCGACATGAATTGCCAGATTGCATGAGCACCTAAACAGATTTCGCATAAAATGGAGTTTACCGCCAAAATTATACTTTTAATAACTATAACTCACGAAATGGACGTTTATCTCTCTCGTGAAAATTTTGCTCTAAATAAACGTTTGACTTAGAAGCACGTAAATTAACTTATGAATTGAGATATAATCAATGAAAATTTCTAATTTCACATAAATTAGGATATATTTTTGGAACTCCCACATTAATTTACTTGAAAATTTGTCAGGAAAAAGCTTGGATCGATTCTGAAACGATGAAGTTATTAGCTATTTTTAAAAACTCTACGAAATATGAATGTGGATTTAACACTGTGCGATGTTTCTTGTAATTCTCTGTGTTGATATAAACATCAACATGACATAGATTTAATTTTTAAACGATCCTTAATTCTTAAAACTCCTTTTCAATACAGCGCATCTCCGACTCTTTCTCCATTGCTTACAACTTTTTTTTTATTAATAAACGTACATTTGCTTGATTCTATAAGATTCCTTAATAATATTGGTTTGTCTGGCGTTTCGATTGAGAAAAATTATTTACAATATGTTTCATTTTTATGGAAATTATAAGCAATTAAATTGGGTTGAATATACTATACCCGAGTGTGTTGTTCCCGTAGTGGCGTTTAAGAATTAATACCATGGGTTTTACTCCTCTAATAGCAAGGTGGATTTTCAGAATATATCCAACAAAATGAGGTTGAATCCAAATCCGGTCTTTTTCATCTAATGAATGTAGAAAATGAGTAAGAGAAGTAAATAATAACACCATGAAACTTGTTCCTTTGTTTATTTATAGATGAATCCTTTTCATCTAATGAATGTATAAAATGAGAAAAAAGGTAAATAATGAAATTTTTCCTTTGCTTATTTATAGCTGAAGCAAATACAATAAAGTTTACTAACTGACTTTAAATAATTGAAGTAAAACAACAAACTTTTTGACAAACGAAGCCAATTTTGCCATTAGAGGATTAAATCGAAAATCTATATATTTTTTTACAGTGTAAGTCGTTATTTCCACTTTCAGAATATTGTACTTCACAATTTAATATCCAGAATGTATTAGGGGAACGTATTAAGAATTACAGAACTTTTGGCAAAGAAGCAGAATCTCTTATTTAATTATTGCAAAATCCTATAAATGGACTGTTCACTCTACGAAGAAGATTAAAAGAACGTACTCGCGTTCCATTTCTAGCTTTATCTATAATTTTTACGTTTTATTTCAATCGGCACGATCGTGACGTCCTCGGTGCAGTCCCGTCCACCAACGTTCGTTGCTGTTATCGCGGAAAGAGTGTGTGGCAGAGCAGTAGCGATGGTTCGTCAAATCCCTGGGATAACGGTGGTCGGCGTATAAATTATGTCGTAATACGGGATGGGCGCGCTGTGTGCCGTGGACATCGTTAATATGTACGCGAGTACATACGCACAATCTCTTGCACACGACGAGCGAACCGATGCGGCGCCGGCGGGCGAGTAAGCGGGTTGGTTTCCCTCTTGGCCATACGTTATTAGAGCAGTTGCGAAACGGAGGTTCCTGATAGCGGGCACTGCACAGCCGAGTCGAGAGATCGCCGCCTGTATGTTTGGTCTGGCTACGAACGTTACTGCCTGCCCAGGCTAGATTTGATACGACAGCATTGTATGCGCTTCCGACGAGCAAGAAGGATGCACGCGCGCGCACGCGACGGATAACGCGCTGCGACTAGCATATACTAGCGAACGGTGTAACGATCTGTGTGTAATCGCTATCGCTAAACTTGGCCGATACGCATCGACGGCGTTGCGTCACGACAGCGTGTTCGAAAGGAGGATCAAGGACCGAGTTACGGTAATGTGTACTCGCGAAAGAGATAGTCGAGCGAGATTTACTCTATTCTATTGCTTGGACTCTCTCTCCGCGCTCCGGCTCTTGAGCTCTTTCTGCCTTCGCGAATGACTACTTAATGCAGAATCACGAGTACGGGGGTTAAAATTACAATTTCCATGCTACGAGGGAGAGAGAGAGAGAGAGAGAAAAGCAGTTTAGAAGATGAACACTTACAATTAAAAGCTTCGCTGCAATAGCAGACTAATGTATTTTTTCTAAAGAACTTTTCAGATTGTTAATCTTGAGCGTTAAGTACTCGCACCGAGTTAATTTCATTTTTCGTTTGCACTTTTTTATGAAGAAAAGTGAGAGAGAAACTAGTGTCAATCTTTTACTATTAGATCTCCAAGTTTAAAAAGATATTAAGACTGCTTTGTAAAACTTCGTAAAGAGATAACCAGTGTCACTAACACGTACCTGTATAACTTCCTTCTCGAGTGCTTAAAAATTAAATATCCGGAAATTGCTATTATCTCTGTCTACGAGCGTATTAGCTACAGAACAGGTTAACTATAAGTCGAAAGAAAATAAGTGACGGAAACGTTTTGGAAACACATAAGCATTTGCGTATCTCAAACTAAAAGGAGTCAAAAGTATAGAGAGTTAACCCCTTTAGTATTATTGCTTTTCTCTTTATTACACACGAGCTTGTTCAAGTTAATTTTTTATCATTTTTACAAAAATACACAAAAATGAATTATTAACTAATTCTTACACTTTAATGTCTTTAAAAAATATTTATAAAGTTGTGTATTAAACAAAAAGAAAAGAGAATTATTATTTAGTTTCTCACACTCACACACACAGGTACTCTTATGTCTATTTTTACCAGTGTAAATAAACTTTTAATCTCTAAGTTGAACCAAGTTGATTAAAGTTAATTTGCACTGAAACAAAATGTATAACAGTGTTACATTAATTGGAAATAATTTTATTAATTCAATAACACTATTAATTGAACAAATACATCATGTTCTTGTTTTAATAACATGCTATATATTTTATTAATACTGTTGTTAAATCAGCAATTACTCTCACTTAAAATAATGCCGTTGATACATTATTTTTTTTAATGTACATTGGTAGACACAATTCTTAGAACTCTAGGAAATGATAAAAAGTAAATTAAACCGAGATGAAAGTTAATTTTATGTTGGTGAAACCGGGCCTTAGAAAAAGATGAAAAGTTAGTTAAATCGAGATTAAAATTAAACTTTTACATTGATAAAAACGGGCATTACAAAAAAGAAAAATAAAGAGTAAATTAACCCGAAATTAAAATTAATTTACATTGGTAGAAATAAGCTCTAAAGTATAAAAAAAAAAAAAGAAAATGCACGAAACATGACTGACCCAATCATGTGTATTAAAAATTAACATTGAAATCGCTATGTCATTTACTCTAATAGTTTTTCTTTTCTAGTTTTTTTTTTCAATTTGGATTTGCACGTAAAGCCGCGTGGAGCTTTAGGATTTTATGACTTTGCATAAATAATAACAATTACCATATTATTTTTATGACGTCAATCATTCCTCGTGAAAAGCCAGATTTATTTTGAATCGCTATTGGATATTTAGATCCACGTTTTGGTGTTAAAGTTATAATTGTGTAATTTACAAATGTGTTTATAAGAAAAAGTATATGAATTCAAAGGGACTGTTGATAGAAAGCAAACTGCCTAAGGTGATGAAACTCAATGGATTTTAGTACGCTTATTGCTTTGTGGCCTTGCCATTGTCAATTGCGGCGCACAAACCTCCAAAATAAAAGCTATCAAAAAACGAACGTCGCACGCAATATCGACATTGGTTTCAATCAGTCTGACTCGAATTTACGCTTTTCCAAAAGTATTCTGTACCGATCGAAAATGTGCTCATTCGTGGCGCGAAAGAAAATGTTTGTTTACGCGGCTGCGGAAGCAAATGGTTACAAGAGAATGAAAATAATTTGTTGCCAGAGAAAGAGAGAGAAGAAGACACACGTTAAAGCGCATCTCTAGGAACAGGGAGATCAATAGCGCACTGTTGGAAAATTCGAGATTTTCCGCGTTTCCGCCTCCCCACCTCCTCCTTTCCGTTGTTCGCCGTCGTTCTGTGCATTATGGGTATACTTTTACTTGTAACGCGCACGCGAAGTAAACGGGCGTTGCAACCACCTACCTACTGGGAAGACGAACCGGCTCGTAAAACTTTGGATCAGCCATTCGTAAAAGCGCCGGTACGCGGAGAATTTATTCTATACAGCCGTTGCAATTTTGTGACAGACAAAACGGGTCAACTTTGTCCTCCGAACAGCCAATCGCTGTGATGTTTGTCGCGATCCGTCGCGAGAGGAACGTTGAATTCGCAAATTTGTTTTTCGTTAATCTGCTCTGTATTTTTTTTTCTCCTTTCTCCCCCGCTCGTTCTCTCTTTTCGGTGTGTGTGCCTGAAGTTTTCGATTCGATGTTTTATTGCGTCGTTACACAATGGCTTGATTCGTCCCGTTCGCCGAACGAAACGACCGCCGTGAAATATTTCACTGCGTAGCTTCCTTATTCGCACGCGCAAAGCCCTCGTGCGTTTCGGAATGTTGCACTTGAATGTCTCGGTCTACGACCGAGATGATTTATCGAGCGGAGGCAAATAAATTCCAGGCAGGCTTACAAGAGTTCGCGTCTAGTTAATACGTCGCAAACGGTAAAATTTATTATCCATAAAATACGTCAATCACGCTAGCACGATTTTATCCGGGCCGCTCGTCGACCACCGCGTTCGCGCGGGGACCGTGGCGTACAATAATCTCGTCGTCAAATGGACGGCCAGTCCGGGATCGATAAGTGCATCGAAGGCAAATTCGAAAATATATACGTATATCCGGCTGTGGCGCGTTGATTTATGCATCACGCATACGCTCGAGCGCGGCCGATGGCTTACATTATTTTTAATCTCGGCTTGATCGCGCCGCTGTCATTTTCGACACAACGTTCGCGAACGTTCAAAGCCCGAATGTGTAGTCCGTCGTCGTCGACGCGTGTCCGTCGTAACGTTACAATGTATAAGCCCTGCAGAATATAAATCCGTATTTTATCTTGGAAGCTCTTTTGTCGCATATGACCGAACGAATATATTCGCGACCTAAATAAATAAATACTAGTCGCGTGATGGTAAATATTGGTAAATGCGTTGCGGTAAATCTCTGTCGATTCGCTGCGCATTCTCCTTCTTGATTTAGTCTCCTTTTTCAAGATACGTGCCCCTATAAAATCGCATTCTCGCAAACTGTGTACGAATGAGATATGATTATAAGCGAAGAAGGTGATATTCATATTCGATCAAAGCACTACGTTCAGAAAAATATGTCTTATAGTTGAATTAATTGGAATTCTGATTGAAAATGGACACGAATCAGAATCTTCTGTTTAAATCTACTAGAAATCTAATTGAGATAATCTGATTAATATAATCAGAATATTCTTGTCCCCATCTTCAACAAACATTTTTCTTAACACAATAATATTTTTGTTCGAATTTTACAATTTTTTTACAACTTTTATTTCAAACATGTAAACTACGCAGTATTTAAAAGATGCTTATTAACATGAATAACATTAAATTGCTAATTTCCAATTCAAGCTAATAGACGAATTATTTTCGATCTTGAGATTTGTCTTTGACATTCTTAAACCGAAGCTACAGTAATTTACCAATTAAATTGACAAACAATTAACATATATATTGTATATTATTCGAAAATATTTTTTAAATATACTATGCAGTTTCCTGGAACTGAAAATTGTAAAATTCACGCAAAAATATTATATCGCTTCGACCGAATATGACCTTCACTTAATTATGTCAAATGTTTTTCGATTAACCTTACCTCTCTTTAACCGTAGTTTTTTTTATTTATTAGTTAACTTATTAAATTTAACTCTTGATTTAACCTGATGATAATATACAAATTATATTTTTCTAACTACGATTATTTACTAAACGAATATATTTGTGTAGTATAAATAATTTTCAAAATTATTATTACAAAATCAATTTAGTAAATAATTGTATTATTAAATTAAATCGGGTTAATTCTAAATTAATCACTAATTAATCAGACAATGAAAAAGGGATTTTACCATTGATTTGATTGAGCATCGAACGAAGTTTTGAAAAAAAGGAGAAACTTCGAGGTATATATAAATCTATAATGTTCCGGGAAATTCATCATTCGGCCTGGAGACCCTCTATCGGATTATCATTGACATTTCGACAGTGTTGTCCGAACAATGCGGATGATATGTGCGTATCACCGATAATTCGTGCAAATTTACTATTCCCTGTAAGCATAAACAATCACGACATCAGCTGTAAGCAGAATCGCGACCCATCTCTGTGCATTTCGCTCGTGCATCGTGAGGTTCACAAATCTCCGCTTAATCGTGTCGTGATTACTGTAATAATCGGAACAACGGAAGCACCAACCGTGCTCTCCGAGAGTTTTGCACAATTAAACCATAATGATAAAACTATTGTGTCGCCCCGACCAGACGACTAGAATCGTCCGATATAGGATCTACGTATTCCCGAGTAGAAGCTATTCCCACAGTCGCAACGAACATTTAACAGCACGCATAAAGAAGCTCGTATAAAACGAACAGTTCGTGTAAAATGCCTGTAAAATAAATATAGCGTCTACTGTACACATAGCGACTTTTTTTTATGTGCAACAAGTCCGAGTTGTCGCGTAATTTCATGTGAAACGCACGTTTAGTTTGTCTACATAGATGTGTTTTCTATAATCACACTTCCGCAAGAATAGTAACACGAATCAAAAATATAAAACTTTCCATGAGAGAGACAAAATTAAGTATTTTTAAATTAATATATATTATTTATTGTGATAATTGTTTTGTGTTTGTGTTGTTGTGTTGTGTTGTGTGTGTGTGTGTGTTGTTGTTATTGAATATACGAGTATATTAACTCTCTTAAAGCTAATCATATAAATTGCTGCTTTCAAACTTTTTAAAGATAATGTATAATAAATATTAATTTTATCGATGCGCGTTATTTATTCCCAAAAATTATCTCTATTTTAATTTGTATCATTTTTTCCTTGCTTTATTTTTTTGGAAAGTTTTTGAATTAAATTATATTTTTTATTTTGAATTAAATTGTATTTTTGAATTAAATTACCTTTTTTTTTTTATTAAAGGGTAATGTACTCAGAATCCGCATATAAAATGTATATAAATTAATTGCGTAATTATACACACACACACACACACACACACACACACACACATGTCCACATAATATATAATATACATAATTCAATTAATTTAAAATTGAATAAAAAATATATATATATAATACATAATTTATAAAATATATAATTATGCAATTTCGAATAACAGTGTTATATTTCTTCGATGTAAAATCTGGTCTACAATAAATTGTAAACATCCGTTGCCAATCGCAATATTTTGCGATAGTCAATCACAAACATGACTAATTAACATTTCTAATTGGTTGTTGCGAGGTATTGCGACTGGTGTGATTGCAACTTATCGTAAATCAGGCTTAAAAGTAACATTTAATTATGATCGGCGACGTTCCGTTTTGTTACGATCGCGGCGATGAGGTGCGTACGGTGAATTAATCCGAAATTATTCATCACAAGAATACACAACGTTTCACTCGACGTTCATGCAATTTATTCTGCGTGCATCTCCGAGAGCGTGCACACGCATACACGTAATGTGACGTACGCGATACATCGAATGCATATGCGCGGCCCGGCGGAAATATGTATGTGCATACAAGCGGTGAAGAAAACTGGGCCGACCCGATCACATTTCGCGTATACGAGCGATAAATTACACGTCGCTCAAGCGGCGTGAGATGAATGGAATCCAGTCGAAATTCAAAAATCGTAAAAATTTATATAAAAAAAAAAGTACTAAATCTGATTTGTTAACATTTTATTTATATTAGTCGAGTCGAGCGGATTATCGAAGCCGATTGCGTCAACGTTTTTCAACTTCCGTGGCGTGAATCACGACAGTAAAAACGTAATTGTGACGTAATGTGAGGATAATACGTCATTAGCGAATCGTTATTTCCTGCAGGATTCCTCCGTTTAATCGTTTCTTTTTTTGCTGAGTTTCATTCTTTCTGTCGTACTGATTGCGAGTATACAATCGAAAAATGTCCGAGTATTTATAACGGATTAATTGCGTTATTTCCTTCTTTCTTATTGTTTTCGAGAGGAGCGCCATGTTTATCGCGCAGAAAGTAAAATTATGTGCAATGCAATAAAAAAAAGTAACTTAAAAAGTCAATACATTTCATTTGTGAATCAAAGCCTTTATACAAGCATTTACATAATTTTAACAATATAGAACAATAGCTCATATTTGCAAAGCAAAAGAAAAATAGTAATAAGTTAAAAAATTAACGAGAAATGTGATGTACGTTTAAAGATAAATTTATTTCAACGCGAACATATATTGAGTTAAGTCTGTTTAATTTAATGTTTATGTTGAAATGTAAATTGATTTTTAAACATACACTTCTTATTTGCTCAGTTTTTGATGTATTACTTTTTTTTTATTACTTTACAAATACACCTTTATTTCTTATTGTGTAAATTTTTCTGTAAAAGCCACAAATGAAATGAATTAAACTTTCAAGTTAACAGCTACGATTTAAAAGCTCGAAGTTTGTTTATTACTATATGAAAAGTGAGATTGGAATTGTAACATCAGAATGCATAAGACGTCAGGAAGCTACGCCAATACAGTTAATTGCCAACATATCGGATAATATTCGCGCGCAGCGTGGCGTGTAATGTAATTTGTCTGTCAAATTTACCAGAACGCACAGTTCATGCAACACACGGCATGCATCCATGTTTTGTGCAAAGGAATCGTATATTTCGCTTGAATGGGCTTCCATCCGACTTTCGATTCAGTATTTTCGCGCAACAAGAAAATTGATGTCGCATGGTGACGCGTCGTGACAGCTATGGCGTGTCTTGCAGATTTACTGTAACGACAATCGCCATGATCGTTGTAATTGAGGTGGGTCATCCATCTTACATTTGTCGGTCGATGAAATATACTTTATTACAACGAGGATATGGTAAGAGATGGCGAGAGAGGCGGGAGGAAAGGAGGGAAAAGACGGACCACCGCGTGCAACCGATCGCAATCGGACCTATAAAGTACGTGACACACGACACAATACGATACGACTGGGAAAATGGTATTCCACTACCCCTTTTGGCGTGTGTGCGCAACGTTTCCTATATCCCACGACGACAGGTGGATCACGAAGGAGCATCTCCGACAATCTGGACAGTCGGACGGACGGACGGACGGGAATGGGTTGGGAATTGATTTATCGAGACGATACATCAATTCTTTTAGCGTATATATTACGACGCGCTCGAATGCGAGAAATCAATTATTATGGAGTGTGCACCGCGGCTTCCTAAGATGCTTCCATTTTTCCGGCGTTGGCTCTCCGCGAAGTTCCTTTTCTCTTTCTTTCTTATTTTTTTTTTTTTTTATACAGCGAACTTTGGTGAAACTTTATTATCAACTTTTGTTATCAAAGTTCTCAACTCATCTTGCGACTGGCGATGCGATAAATCTTAAAAAGATAATAAACAGTAATTTCTCGAAAACGAGTGGCGGCTATTGTCTCTTTCTCTCTTTCTCTCTCTCTCTCTCTCTCTCTCTCTCTCTCTCTCTCTCTCTCTCTCTCTTTCTCTCTCTCTCTCTCTTTTTCTTTCTCTCTATTTGCCTCTTTCTCTGAAAATTCCCACGCAGTGGGGGAAAAGTCTCGAGCGTATTTTTTTGTACGAGACTTAAATATTTGCGGAGCGTGAGTCGAATTCCATCAAATAATCCAAATAATCCGTTCGAAAGAATTGCCAAAAATTTGATTTTCGTCACCAGCCGTCGTCGTCACTGCCGTCGCTGTTGGACGCAAGCGGGATTCAGTTTGTTCGACAGTTGGATATTATGAGCGAAACGCATATCAACACGTATCTAAAAATGTGCTCGTTCGTTCAGCTAGAAATCCAGCGAACATTGGGGATTTATCGGGATCGTACTGGCATACGTACAATAGACCGGAATTATGAAAGACCCGGTCCGAAAGTTTTTGATAGGCTCTTTCTTCTCGTGTCGGAGATGGATTTAGGTTTCCCAAAACTAAAGTTTTTCATTGTTCCATCGCAATCCTCATCGCGAGCCCCCTTTTATACCACCCGACAATGGACTCTATCCTGTCCTGTGTTATTGTATGCATCTTTTTTCGCATTAATATGCCGGTTAAAGTTCATGCGAAAAACTAACATCGGAAAGTTATATTACACCGAGCCTACTTCTAATGTATAATACTGAACAAAAATTATTAAAATTACGATTTGTGTTGGACCGTCGATATTTAAAAACGAGTAAATATGATATATAATCGGCCAAATCGTCTAAGGTAGGCTCCCACTATATTATCTTACTGATGAGTCTAGTAGTGGGAAGCCGGGACGAAACGCCAACTTGTGATATTCTTCGCAATCTTATTTTTCTCAGATTTCGATTTATCATTAATTTAACATTACATCGTTAAATTTTAATATGTCTTTCAACATATTATTAAGATCCAATAAGATGCTATAAGCATCAAAAATTGTTAGATTGCTTGTGTTAATTTAACTAAAGTGATATTACTACGGTAGTTGATTAGAGTTGCGTTGTAAGTCTGAAAAAATTTCGGCACGCGATTAAGGGACTACATACGTGGTAAATAAAATTCACACATTATATTAGCAACCAAAATCCTGCTCTTGACCGTCATTTGGCCGATTATATACCATATTTACTCGTTTTTAAAAATTATTAAATTTTAATATATATAATACATGTTTTTTTAAATAATATTAAATAAATGTTTACTTGCAGCAAGCAAATAAATATTTACTTAATAAAAAAATGATAATAAAATAAAAAATTAACGGTTTTTGTAGCAAATAGATATTTATATTTAATAAGTATTTATATAGAATTCAAACAAGTATAATATGTATTTATTAAAATTTAGTATTTTGTTCAGCTATATTCGTTTCTCTTCGATCTAATACGTGGAATACAAATTAAGTATGTATAATTGATCATTTGAATAAGTCATGAAAAGAAGACACTTTTGGGAACTTGAATATCAAAATCCGAGTTGTATATTTACATATCGTATATTAATAGAGTCGCAAAACAGCAATACGATTTTTCTTGATATCTTTGCCGAGGAAAAATTGATTCTGAAAAAAGGTTTTAATGCAGAAGTTCAAAGGATAGGAATTATTGATAATTTATACGAATTACGTTTCGCGGGTTCGCATACATTTATTCGTTAATAATTTATGCGTCGTCTTCCGCGTGGCAAAAGTTGCGGAATTGAAAAGTTGGGGCGTCGGGGGACCGCCTTACGAAGTGCATCTTCATTTGCGTATCGAAAGTACGATCGCGGAGAAGTCGAAAGAAATCGTGGAATTGTTTTTCATTCGTGAACGAGCGAATAATTAATTGTCTCGAGTTTCTTGAAAATACGCTTCTGCCGTGAGGGAAGTAACGCCGGGTTTCTTTGCTCCGCGCCACAGAGACGGAGAAAAATCAAGACGGAAGAACTGAAACAATCAATTACCTCCGAGACGAGTCCTAATAAGAAAGTTGTTCCCCGCTTGGCGATAGAGAAACTTAATATGCCGCATGCATTCGTCCACGCGACCGAATTAAGTCTCTGCGGCGACGTTTGCTTAAGTGCGGTCTTCTGAAAGTGAATAAAGCGCCGTTTGCGCGAAAGCTTTTTCGAAGCTTTTAATCTAATTCCCGACAAAGGGGGGAAAAAAAGCCCGTACAAATGCGAATGTTCTTTTCTCGTTTGGATCGATACCTTCGACCGTCTCACCGCGGCGCGCACACCTGTAGGCTCTGTAAATTTTTGTGTAAAATGTATCTCGCATATCGAAAATTCAAACGAATTTGCCGCAGAATGCAATGACGCGAATTGCGCTAATTGGATACAAGTTGTCGATTGCTTTTTCCACGCCGAGCTTTCGAGCGTAAAAATAGCGCAAATAAAAAACCGCGGGGCGACAGGTCATTTTTGCATTTAATTGCCGGATCATTCCCTTATCTCACAGCGGCAAATTGGCAATGGGGGGTTTGTCAGCGGTGTAAATTGATTGTGTTCTACAGGCGGGATGTTGAACATACCTATAGTGCAAGCACTAAAATGTGCGTACGCGTTAATACGAGGACGGCGAGAGTAGGTACGCGAATGTCGCGAGTGTATATAACGTTTGTTCTTCATTCTTCATTTTCCCGTTGTAATTCGCAGCGCGCGCTAACTCACGTTACCAAGTGCTTCTCCTCGTCGTGTATTTAACGTTTAAACACGGAGACTCTCGTCGTTATCGAGCGCGTTCTACGCGATAGACCGATAAAACTCCAGGAGTCGCGGTGCTCAACCAAGGAGATACGACACCCTGCATTTCTCCCCGCGGACGAAGAAATTCGAACGGGTTTTTCTTTCCCCGTGGCTATGAACCTGAGAGGTGCGTTATTTTTATACGAGAAAGATGTATCTCGCGAATAAAATATGAATAAATGGCGTCGACGGAAAATAAGGAGCCTCCGGTAAACTACTTCGAAAATTAACGTTGTAGCATACCGAAAGATACCGCAGTTCGCTGCAACGTGACAAATACATTACGTCCGCGGAGAAGGTGTGCGTGCTATTATACGCGTGTATACGTGTGGCAAGGCAAGTATACACGCACAATATTGGTGTGCAGAGCGGATCGAGAGACCCGCGCAAATGCAAACTGTTGGCAATTATTCGAACCGCAGCTGCGCAGGAAACTTTCCCGTAACAGATCGCGCAACGATTAATAATCTATATTAATTACGGCAAAATGCAGATATGCAATTTGAAGACGATAAAATCTCCCCTCTCTGTCGCGCGCGCCACGTCTTCGACCGCTAATTAGTCTACGAGAATTATGTGCACTCCGTGCACACGTCCCATCAGCGGGGAGGGCTGGGGTGATAATTTCCGCGGACTTTGAAAAGTCGCGGCTAGATTTTCCGCAGCATTTCCTTTTCTTTGAGGATTAAGGAAGATGAAAATTCGAACTCGATCAGTACAAAGCGGATCAAAGTTATTCAATCGGTCGAAATCCGTTTTGTAATCTTCAATTTTTAATACGTAATCTGATGGAGACTTAAATGATTTCGGAAAATATTATTCACTTCTATTTATCAATTGTAGAGAAATTCTAGGATGGAAATTCAATGTTCCACTTAATGCTCGTAATACTTATGGAATCATTTCATTCTTGTTGTTAATCAAATACTAAACAAAGACAAATAATGCTCGAGCATTGTTAGCGTCGGACTCGTATACTCATACAGGGACAGTGGAACATTGTAAGCAAGTTCTGCAAGGCAGGGAGGCGCCATGTTTTAGGGGCGCCTAATGCCACATATTGTATTAAAAGAGATAAAAATACATTTTTCTTTTAATAAATTGTGAAATATGTAATAGACGAATTATTAGACTATGCAACAATATAGAGCAAATAGTTGTCATTTCTAACCCTTTTGTGCACTTTAAAATTTCTCGACAAAAAAGTTAATTCTAGTAACATGAAATGTATATCTAAATATATAAATCTTTCGATTTTCTCAATCTTCTTTTTACCTTAATAACGGTCTTCCTTTTTTCTTTTTTTATATAGTATTTGCTATTCTTTACAATTCCACGACTTGCATACAGATATCGGTAAATAACTTACGTCGAATGTAACTTTTTTAATTTTTTTCGATCAATTTTCCAAAATTAGAGATTGAATTTAACTCTTTAAATAATATTTTATACAAGTAGTAATTATTACGTAAAGGTATAATGTTCAGTAACATTGTTGCCTTTAGAAAATAAGCTGATCTTGTTTTCACTGTTGTGTCATAAAAAAAAAGGTTTTTAGAATGTCCGCGGGATTGTAAGTTGTAGGTTTGAAATATAGCATATATACAATATAGAAATATATATTAATAGCATATATAGAATTTAAAATTTGGAGGGGTGGCACCAAATGGCCTAGCGCCACTCCTGCACCCATAGTCAGTATGTTATCCCTACAGCACAATTAATCCTAGAACACAATAGCTGTAGTGAACTTTAAGCCGTATTGATCAATCATAGTTGAATGTGAGAAGAATAATCGACTATAATTGGTTGAATTATTGTGATTTAAGGCGTACTACATATTTATTATATTTTGGGACTTAAAGAGCATTAGCTCATATTGGGGCCGTATTGGCCGTAATTATGTGCCGTATGCTGTAATAAATTATAAAAATTGACTAATCACAGTCAAGTATTCCTTTCATATAAGCCTGATCTATAATTATGTAAACATAGCTGTAAGTCGTCATTGTTGTCAGAATTCTCCAATCACAATTGGATAGTATTCAACTGTAATTGCTCAATTCTTACAACTACAAATATGTTCACGCAATTGTAGATCGAGCTTTACAGTCGAATGAAAGGGGAATACTCGATAGCATACGGTTACGGCCAGTATAAATGTTTAGGGCAAAAAGCTCAAGTAGTAAAACGTAATAAGAGTCTGGCTGCAGTTTTATATGCAAGGTAGTAATTTTAATAAAAATCTGCGAGGAAAAAAAAATATTATTCTTATTTACCATTTCTTTCTCTATCTATACTATCTCTTTTTCTCGTCAATTTTATCTATTTTTCTCTCTCAAAAATTATTACATGACGGACCAATCAAAAGTGGCTTTTTTATGTTCAGACTCTTATTGAAGGGTCTCTAATAAAACGTAAGCAGTAAGCGAATTGGCCAATCACAGTAGAGACTGTAAAGCCATAACATAAATAGTACCATAAATCCTACATGTTGATATCTTTACTGCTTACATCTTACAATCTCTCTACAATAAATCTCATAATAAAATTAGTTAAATTTTAAGTCTTAAGAATTGACTAGCCACAGTCGAACGTAAGAAGGATAATCGACTAAGATCAATTTCTTACGGCTTTAAAGTTTAGGTAACGGTTTATTCTACACAGCCCAGTAATGCTAAAGTTTTTTGTGTATCACGATCCTTACGTTACACAGGACAGAAAATACCAAGAAGCTACTCAGAAAGACACTCAACGAACCCTAAAGAAGCAGCGATTGCGAACCTCCTCCTTATCCAATATTCCTTTTCCTTATCCGATCCGACGACACTTCACGACTTTCTTCGAGACGAATACAATGAATTATATCGGCAAAATCCCAGTATTATCCCTGAGGCGGTCCAGCAGGCATATCTATCACGGAAAAACCATTCGATTACAATCACTGATTAATTGACACACGAAAACGATATCGCTCGTTAGATTTATTCGGCACTCTCGGTTATCCATGAATGACAGGTCATTGCCGACGGGCAGCGATCCAATGGATTATCGTCCATGTATCGATCATGATTCGTTTCTAATCGTCAATCATAGAGTCTTCCATTGGCACGTTGTCCTCACGGCCAATTTCTTGATAAAAAAACTGAAAGTTCCGAGGAGTCATCGAAAAGTACGTTCAGATTCCCTCCCGAGTGTCACTCACATTGTTAGATATATGGAAGGAACGATCGTAATCCAATCTCTTAAGTTAAATAACATTTTGTTAGTCTTAACTTTCATGTGTGCCAAAATGTAAATTAATCCACTTCTACGGTTTCAAAGTAAACATCGTCCATATTAACTTATGCATTTAGTAAATAATTAAATTTAAGTTAAATATATAATACACATTTTCTTGAGTTTTATTGTTTGATTCTATTTTTTTAATCAAATGAACAATACATTTTAAAGCAATGGTGACCTATATAGAAATAATTAATAATAATTCCAATTTGACATTACGAATTTAACAGAATAGATATATGAATACGAATGTATTCATCATTTTATTCTTGTTGTTTATCAAATACAATATTAATCACGGATAAAATAGCTGCATTCAAAAAAGCAGCTTTGCAACTGTGTTGTAAAATTTTTTAATATGATTGGTTCTTTGCCCTTAGTTTATGTATACATATAAGTAGCTTTGAATTAGCAATTTAGCTGTCGCCATTGCATGTGTGTGCAACTGGTATTTTAATAATAAATATTATTGTGCATCTGCTTTTGCTTTTCAATGTTAACCTCGCTCTCAATGAAGTTATTATTGTTATTATTATTATTATTATTAGTTTCTTGTGTGTGTTATACTATTAGATTTCAAAGAAGCAATGGTAATTCCTTGAAATATCATTTTGTTATTTTTAACTTCCATTTTAAAATGTAAATCAATCTATTTCTGTAGTTAGTTTTAGAATAAAGAATATCCATATTAACATATATGTACTTAGGAAGTACCTACTATCTAAACTAAGTCTGAGCAAATTTCTTTTTTAGTCAAATTGTTTAACTTCATTATTTTAAAATAATGACATATTGGGAGCAGTGGCGACTTATAGAACATAACTATAATTAAATATAACTTCATAATTTGAAACTCGATTTTACATGAATTTAGTAATGTGGATCTAAATGTATCAATCGTATTAAAAAATCTTACAATAGTTGTACAAAATGCAGCCAATGATACATAAAGAAAGCTTAGGTGGGAATCTGAATATAGCTCAGACTAACACTTATCGTCGTTGAAAGAAGTAACAATCGTGAACCTTCTCCTCATCCAACATTTGATTCGATGGCACTTCACACAGCGGCGATGCGATATATGATTGGCAAAAAATTGAACTCAAAAGTCGGCAATTCAGTTAAATATCTATCACAGTCATCACAAAAACTATCCGATTACAATCACTAGATACACCAAATCGTCATCTGTTAAATTTATTCGACATTCTCTCTCTCTCTCTCTCTCTCTCTCTCTCTCTCTCT